>NC_136941.1:21781323-22016323 GCF_949987615.1 Pollachius pollachius | reverse complement strand
TCAAAATTCTATTGTAGCATGACAATTGCAGGTAACTGAGGTGGGAGAGAGGGGGGAGGTTGTAGGTGTTGTGCCATTAATGAATGCTACTACTGGTTATACTGCTGCTACATCTATGACATGTTTTTGATTTGAAATTCATTTAATTATATTATATAAGGTTCAATGCATTTGGGTTTGCCTTTCATATTCTTTTTTTAAATTCTTGCTATGTCAGCTGCCATTTGCCGCAATTTAAGTTCTGTCAGAAATAATTCACTTCATAGATTGAACCATTTATAGTTGTCTGGCCTTATGGTTACACTCTTTAAGGGTGCTACCTACTTTAGGAATCGAAGCATGGCATACCGATTTTGCAAACATTTGACAACAGGGAGCACAATATAATCCCCCCTAAAGGGTACATCAGATATGTCAACCCATTGGTGGTGGTGGGTGGAATCCAGCTCTGCACACTTAAAATGACAATCTCCAAAGACATTTTTTTAACCAACATGAATACGAATTGGTTGAGCCTATGGCCCCGATGAAAGCCCTAGCATAACTGAATGCTAAGTACTGGGTTTATCAGTCGAAAGTCCCTCCATGCAACAAATCAAAAGCGGTGCACGTTTAGTAATGCGTTTTCATCTTCCAGCAGTGGTGTTTCCACCAGAGAGGGTATGGCGGAGCTACTGCAACAGACTCTCTCTCTCGAGCTCAATTGTGTGTGTGCTGCCATACAGTGTTCACCATCGCTAGCGCCAGAGAGAACCAACAGAGATCTTCGAGACTGCCACTCTAACTTGGCAGAGAGTGTCAGTGTGAGGCGGACGGCCTTAAATCGACTGCTTATCAGTGTGTTTGAGGTGTCGCATGGCTAGAGTCTCCCGCCAGAACTAGCCACGCCCATTAAGTGAGCCTTTGCCAGTAATCAGCAATGCCTTCTTGAAATGTTAAAAACAATCAGCAAACAAAAACTTGCAAAAATTTGGGCTAATCTCAATGAAATAGTAAGCCTTTGAAACATCAATTAACATTGAATTATTAATTAATCCATAGACTTCTTTCTTACGTTTAAGGTTTGGCATATGCTCTAAAGCCCACATAAACTGCCCGACTCGGGCTGGGTGAGGCTGCACGCCTGTTGTGCATTGAGAAATCAGTGTGCACAGGTTCAACCAGCCATCACCACACATACTCAGGGAGAAATCCCCTGCATTGCAGTGGTCCCACCTCCTGCTCTGCATCACTATGCTCAACCCCTGCAATAAACCACTTCAAACATCCCCACCCTTGGTCCTGGGTCTGAAGGAGCCCTGTGAATGCCCCCTAGGGGGCGTGTAACAACAGAGGTGGTCTACTACTCAGAAGCAAAGGACAGGATAATAAGAGTTGTCTTTAGTTGTGGAAAAAGGTCAGTACACTGGTACAATTGGGCCGGGAGAAGGTAAAAGGGGGTTATTTAAAATGTATTTATTGTAATATAACTTATTTTACTTCATTTGACCTAATTTGATCCTTTTCTACTTATTGCACCGTGGGTCAGAGACAAACGCAATTTCAATTCCTCGATTTGTCTTGTAAATGGAATTGACAATAAAGCTGACTTTCACTTTGACTTTTGAAAAGGCATAATCAGGGAGAACAAGTAGGAATCCAAAACCAGGAACAGTAAATATCGCAAGTGGGAATGCTGGAACGTTTGACACAGAGGAATAAAGACAAACTGGCAAAGAAGGAGGGAACACACCAGGTGGCGTGTAGCAACAGACATTGTTGCAAGGAAATATAGGAAACCACATGCATCTTAAATGATCAAAGCAAACAACAGATTTTCATTTTGTCAATGTTGTGATTGGCCGGTGAGGGAGGGGTGGTCCGTACCATATGCGGCCTGGCTTCCAGGTCCTTGAAGTCCTCCTCTCGGACCCCCGCCATCATCTTGTAGTAGTCCAGGTTCTGCTTCATCTCCACGTGGTCTGGGTTGGCAAGGAAGAAGGTGTGGGCTGCCGCCACGGCCTTGTCCAGCTTGTTGATCTGTCACAGCAGGCAATGGACAGAGCTGTCACCTCCTTCATCATGCTGCCACCATTGAAAGAGAAACTTTTCTTTCATTTAAGGTGCCAGTGAAACATCAGCTTGTTGTGATTATTTGGTTATTGCTCGTTTAATGAAAACTGAATACAATTTTTATTTCCTATTGTTTTGATGCATATTTCTACATCACGTGTATAAGTGGGTCTACGTTATGAAGCATTATTATAAGTGGGTCTAATTTATAATGCATTATTATAAGTGAGTCGAAGTTATAAAGCATTATTATAAATGGGTCTGCGTTATGAAGTATTATTATAAGTGGGTCTAATGGTGTATTCCTGAATCCTCGGACGCCAGCCTTCCGAGTTGCATTTACGTCATTTCCGGTCTCTGAGCAATTATAACGACCCTGTTCGTCTTTGTGATTGTGTCATGAGATTGGCTTGTCGTTGTTTATTGTTAGCTACATTAGCCTCTTTAGCAAACCAGCCCGAAAACAGACAACACAACTTTACATTGTATTGCAAGCACAGCAAGACCGTGCAATGCATAAATTGATGACCGGAATAAAGTAGCAATGCAATCAAGTGTGTAAAAGCATTTAAAATCGACATTAAAATGACCAACGTGGTACAAAAACAAAGAAAATAAATATTTTTACGGGCGCAGCCATTTTCGTTGAGAGCGTCATCACTGCTCTCGGGCTACTCTCAGAATTCCGAGATGAAGACAAAAAGGGGGCGTGCCTCCGAGAAATGCCGCAAGAAAGCTGGGCGATATCCGACTTCCGACTCGGAAGGCTGGCGTCGGAGGATTCAGGAACACACCATAAGTTATAAGGGATTTTTATAAGTGGGTCTAAATTATAAAAAGTTGTTAGGCATTATTATACCCCTTCCAAAGCGATAACATGATATGTTGTGTTTGTCATGTTATTTATATTCATGTTATTTTCAAAGTAGTAGCAGTCAGTATGGCCATTGAAAAACACCCAATCATCCTTGCGGGAATAACAATACGCCTTTGATGACACTTTAAGACAACTCAAAGAAAACCAAAGACTATGACTTTTAGTGACGTGTCCCAAAATGTTGCTTCTTTGCGCACACAAGCACAGACAGAGACACAGACACACATACATGCACACGCACACACGCACACACAGTACGAGGGCCTTTGACTCCACCTTCAAGACGTGGCATGCTTCTCTACATTTGGGGGTTGTGGCATTTACAGTTCTACACACCACTTCTTAGAGCAATTGGGAGTTTGAATGAGATGACTGAAAGAACCAACAGAGGCATGATTAACGACTTTCTCCTCGTTTGGTTCATTGCACAAGACTTCTTGTTGGTATATTTATCCACTTTAAGCCCCTTAAACGTTAGGGATGCCCGTTATCCTGCAGTGATTTGATCTCAGTAAGTGAGGCTTGCTAAAATAGCAGGCAATGACTTCCACTATGTATATAATAACATTTGTACAGTACTTTAACAGGTCTACCTTAAAGTATGCGACTTGCAAATAGTTGTACGGCGTCCTTTTCTTGAACTCCAGTTTCACATCATCCCCGATTTTGTGCAGAGTCGCTGGGCCCAACTTCTCCGCCTCACAGGAATTCACGCAATCGGCTCGTTTTAAGATCTTCTGGAAGAAGACGAGGTCCTCCACGGATTCAGCTCCGGGTGTGGGATCACCCAGGCCCACCGTGGGTTCGCCGAAAGTGGTCTGGTTCGCACAGCTTATCCGACACTGTACTTTCGCCTTCCGGACAGCAGCGTTGTTCCTCAGCGCTTTCTCCATGTTGAGGATCACCGAGATCCAGTCGTTCTTGTAATATGCGTCCACCGCCGTGTCGAACAGAAAGTCATACGGCTCGGAGATAACCTGACTGCTGATCTCTGATATTATGCACAGTGGAATTAGACAACACGTTAAAAAGACATTGCGGCTCTCCATGGTGAGAGAGCGTGGAGCCTGGAAGCCGGTGGGGAGAGTAGTGGGCCGGCCCGGGACAGCAAACTGCTCTGGGTACAGGAGGTGGGGTTTAAACACGGAGGGCCTGGGGCCCCCTGCTCTGGGTACAGGAGTTGCGATTCAGACCGGGACGGAGGGCCTGGGGCCCCCTTATTAGGGGGGCCCTTATTATTAGGGAGTTTGTCTCCCATGAACCTTCTGCTGGACTGCTCGCAAGGGCGTAGGAACCGGGGGGGACGGAGGGGACGTGTCCCCTCCAATATTGGAGACAGGCGCATTTGTCCCACCTAAAAATTATACCGGGGGGAGAAAAATATTTTATTTTATTTTGAAAGCGCAACACAGCGTCTTGTCACTGCTTCTTAGTCTAAAAAACTGGATGATTGAGCGTGCAATTAAAGAATTGATTTGATATTTATCAGTTCATTACTGCCATTCAAAATGTGTTTTCCTTTACATTTACAAATGTATCTTTTTAGTAGAATAAAATATATTTGTGAATTTTTTCAGTGTAGTTAATTTATGACATATTTCTGTTCAAACCATTAACAGATCTGTCAGGTTTCCGATATGTGTCCCCCCCAATGTTAAACTCATTCCTAGGCCCCTGACTGCTCGCATTGGATTTATGTGATCCAAAACGAATAGATAGTTAAGGAATGGGTATTTTTAAATATTATATTATAAAATAAAAAATACATTTTAGTTAATATAAAGAAATATGTTTTTATATTAAAAATAAAATAATACTCATGGACTTCTGCAAAATATAACAAACTAATAACAATAATTACTAGAACTACAATAAATTACAGTTAGTTATTCATCTATTTTGTTTGTTTTATCAGAGCCATTTAGAGACCTCTAAACGGTGTTACCCTCTTGATTATCATTGATAGTATTAACTTGGTCCCTGTAGGTTTAAGTACACTAGTGGAAGGCTAATAATAATGTTATCTGTCTAAATGGCTCAGGTTTTAATTAATAAGAAAAAATCCAGAAAAAGTTAATCATACAAAGAAGCAGGTGCATGTATCTTGCTTCAGCGGAGAGGCAGTTTAATACACAAAACAGGATTATAAAGGCATTAATATGCTTTCTCCGGTTTTCTGTAAGCCTATACCATATCATGTCTTTGTTGAGTTTCCCAAAAGGAATGGCACATCCCGTTTTCAATGTCATTGTAAGACTTTTACTAACCTATTATAATTTATTTGTAGGCCTACTGATGATAGATCTATGGAAGCCCATTCCCGCCAGTAAAAAAAAAAAAATTAATAAATTAAAATAAAAAAAAATAAAAAAATCCCCATTGTAAGTCATAATTATGAGATAAAAAGTCGAAATTATGAGATAAAAAGTCGAAATTATGAGATAAAAAAGTCATAATAGTGAGATACTTTCTCACAGCAGACGTAGTAGCAGCTCTTAAGCCTAGGGAAATGGATTGTGAGTACATTGAGGACTTCTTTAAACGTGGCTTTACAACTGATGAAATACTTACTTTGCTTGCTGAATCACATGGGATTGTACTAAGCAAACGCACCCTTGAAAGGATTTTAAGCAAGAAGCAGCTCTGGCGGAGAAAGAATAAAACGGATGTGGCTGAGGTGGCAACCTTCATTGAACAGCAACTAGAAACATCTGTTCAGTGCCATGGTTACAGGTGGATGCATCAAAAATGTTGGTTACATGGAATTGTGACTGACAGAGAAACAGTTTGAATATTGCTACAGTTATTGGATGGTGAAGGTGTTGATCTGAGGTCAAGAAACAGACTGCGAAGACGTGTTTACCACAGCTGTGGTCCAAACTATGTTTGGCACATCGATGGCTATGACAAGCTTAAGCCATTTGGAATTGCTATCAGCGGAGGCATTGATGGGTTTTCCAGGAAGATGATATGGCTTGAAGCTTATAAAACAAACAGTGACCCAAAGATCATCGCTGGCTACTTTATGGATGCTGTGATCAATGCTGGTGGGTGCCCTGCCAGACTCAGACTGGATTTAGGAACAGAGA
Source organism: Pollachius pollachius (assembly GCF_949987615.1). Classification (NCBI taxonomy): domain Eukaryota; kingdom Metazoa; phylum Chordata; class Actinopteri; order Gadiformes; family Gadidae; genus Pollachius; species Pollachius pollachius. Next base: position 22,010,305 of record NC_136941.1, on the reverse strand, counting down.
ATGGCCATATGGCTGAAATGCAACGGTTTATGCATTTTCCTGCTAACCAATCTGAAACAGACAGTGTAACCTTTGGTCCAAGCACTGGAAACCAGCGAATTGAACGATGGTGGCTGACCTTGCGAAGTGAATGTGTCCAGTTTTGGATGGACCTATTTGACAAACTGAGAGCAGACGGCTACTTCTCAGACAACTTCTTGGACAAGTCTTTGATCCAGTTCTGCTTTCTTCAAACAATACAGGTAGTTCACACATTATGAGATAAAGAAGGGAGCTAATAATATTTTTAAGAGCCACAAATGATCATATGTATAAAAGTTATTGCCTATGTTCTGTGCAGAGAAAGAGTAATACTTATGTTATTGTTTCTGGTTAGCAATAATAATGTGGGTTGAGGTATTCCAAGTAGCAGTAGGCATAATTTTAATATGTAGGCCTACCTGTGTAAAAAATGGCATGACATAATGATGTAACAGCCCCTTTACATTTTGATAGCTGTGAAATATAAAATGTATTGCACTGCTGCAATTTTATTTTTGTGCCAACCCACCATGTTATGATCAGAAGACAAATCGCACTGTCAGGACTAATTGACTTAGACAGTAATCACCAATGCCTACTATTTATATAAACTGTATATGATTTGCCTATAGAAAGAGCTTAATGAGGTTGTATCGACCTGGAACAACCACAGAATCCGTCGAGTCCACAACTCACGATCACCCCATGGACGTCCCTCCATATTGCATGCTGTCCCTCACCTGTACGGTGGCAGAGACTGCTTGCACCATCTGGACCTGGCGAGGGTTCAAGTCTGCCTTGAAGAGTGTGCCTTCAAGGACTTCCCATGTGATGAAGATATGTTCCATAGCTGTGTTGAACTGATGTCAGAATATAATCTGACATTAACAAATGATGTGTTTGAAACAGTTAACCTGTATATTGAACTCAGACAGCTGATCAACAATGAACTAGATCTAGATCATTAACTTCTATTTCCCGTTTCATTCAAGGACGAACTGAAATACTGAATGTAAACAAACAAATCACTGTTTTCTTAACATTGAATGTCTAAGAATTGAGTAAAAATGCAAAATCCACACATGTAATAACTTAATACATTTATTCAAATGTTTAAACAAACACAGTATACAAAACTGCATGTTTCTGCTTCAACTGCAATTTAATTTAACAGCAGGGAGATTTGAAAGTAACCCATCTTTAGGCTGTTGTTTGAATGTTTTTGAAATGCCAAACTGTATTTTGGTGAATAAAAACAACAGAACCTGAATGGAGTAAGACAAAATATGCTTACAACGTAAAATTAAAAAGAGAAAACGTAAATGATTACAAGGTTGGACTACTATGTGACATGTACTTGTTTTGTTGTAAACAAAATAATCAAATACACTTTCAATCAACCTATGTTGAGATTAAGGTGCTGAAATAACATTCTGAACTTAAATTCAGTAAGAAAATTACTGACAGTTTATCTTTTTTGTTGCTTAGGTAAAGTTTTTCAAACTACTTAAACAATTACAGCGCATTTTTCAAAACAGCATTTTGAACATGACGGGTAAAGAAATACAATTTTAAAACAAATGCAAGTTAGCAGACTCAAAAGCAATTTATTTTGACCTTTGATCATTTAGTACTGTGCACTAAATATTGAGTGTATCTGATGTAAAGGGGTGTTTTCTTAGAAAGAACTGTGAAGCTGGTTGTTGTCTTTTAGATTCCAAAAGTCCTATACATTACAATGTGATCCATTTAATAACCATATGTTTGAAAAAAGATAATTTAGACTCAGGTTATTGGTGAAGTCTAGCAATATAAACAATAAAGTATTCACAGTAATTGTTCTGCATTTAAACATACCACTTAAAAACACATGTTGACCATCTAAAAAAATAAAGTCAACAAAACAAAAGTGGCAAAAGCAGCAGAAAAATGTGGACAGTACATTAAAGCTGTGACAGGTTAAACAGTTGTAGCTGTAGTACTTCCTTCATAAGCCAAAAGTCTAAAATCTTACAAAGCCTAAACATGAACATCTAATGGCAGTCCAGTTCCTTTTAGCTGAAATCTTTGTACCTTAGACAATGTCCATTACCCACACGTTGCTCTCTAATACTTTGTTCATTTCATGTCGAAAATCTGGGTAGTTGTCGTAACTGACTGGCAACTCCAAGTAACAGCCACATGTATGAGCAATTGGTCTTCTCTGAAATCCCTGAACTTGTGTGAAACTGACAGTGATGCTCTTTCCTGTGAACAAGTCTGACCCAGTGCAAAATCTGAGGAAAAATGAGAGGTGCTGGATGTCTGACTCCCTAAGGTATGCACTTACATACTTGACCATTTGTTTCTCCAGGGCATTCTGGGTACTAGGGTAGGTAATTGATTTTGCGATCTTTCGTGATGTTGGTTGTAGTTCTTCATACACTGCTGCAATCCCTTTCAGCTCTGACCTAACAGGTGCAAGGATGTTGCTTCACTGTTCAATGACAAAGGCGGGCTCTTGAATCAGTTTTTGGTGAGCAAGCTCCCTCAAGATTTGCTCAATGTTATCTGCTGCTGGAAGCCTCCGGCAGTTGTGGATATCCATGATGTCCAACAATTCTTCTTGGTCCACACTTTCAAAATCTGAACAACAAGACTCAAAGATCACTCGCTCAGACTCTGAGACATACTTGAGAAAGTTGTCCACAAGATCACTCTCCACAAAGCCCAAAACAGCTTGCTCCAGAAGTACAGGTGCAAGTTTTACAGGAAGGTACTTCTCTTTTTGCCAGCCAAATGTAATAATTCGGCCTACACTCTCCCATTCTTGTTGACCAAAATCATGACGTAGGTATGGCACTTTGAAGCAATTTCCCAGAGTGCACTGTTCATAAAAGTCATTCCAGAATTCTGACAGTACATCCCTCAAAACACCTCCATCATCCACTGCATTTTCAAACTTTCCATCGGGAAGAATAACTCTAAAGCTCTAGTCATCCTTCAGGATACTTTGCTCAGAAAACACTTGAATAAGTTCTCTAAGAATCTGTCCACGATGAAGAACAATAATTTTCTTCACTCTCTCTCTTTGATTGGCTTGTTCCTGCAACATGTTCATGGAAGGAGGCAGGAGTGATTCAGTAGACAGTGCCTGAGAGAGAGGCAAGGTGTCGTCAAGACTGGAGTACTCCATCCCAGAAAAGCTCTCTGTGTCGAAAGTTACAATGTCGCTGTCTTCTAACGCACAAACCTGAAGTAATGTTTCACCTTCTGGCAAACTACATGTATCAGTTTGGTCGACTGTGGTGGTGGAAAGAAGGGAAACACTTTGACTGCTTGCATTTGGAAATACTGTGCTGTTTCCAACAAAGATGATATCTGCAGTACTTATCTCTACAGCGTCTGTTGCAGACGTGTCTGGAGAGTAGCCATAGATATCAGGTCTGTCGTGTGTCGTTTCACCTTCAGTTGCATCACTGTTGTCATCCTCCAGATTTATGTCACTGGTATTTTTTCTTTTCTTGGTTGTTAAATAGAAACGTAAGACAGGTAACTTTGTCTTCTCATATAGTTCCCCGACTGTGATACCACCATCCAATGAATGCTTCTGGAAGTCTGTTAAATCAATGTCAAAATCAGCAAGGCTCCCCTCTGGATTTTTCCCATCTGGAAAAAACAACCTCAGAGCCTTTTCAATCAAGTTCTGTTTTTTACTGTCTTTTGTGACACTCTCTTTTCTGGTTCCCCCACCCTTTTTGCTGCGTACCTGCACAAATTCTCCTTCTCTGAAATGCATCCATCCCAACTCAATTTTTCTCTGACTTTTCTTAGCGTTCTTTGGAGGTGTTTGATGCTCTCTCTCAGACACGTGATCACCTTTGTTTTTTGAGAGCCTTCCTCTGAGACGCTCAAAGATTTTTGACTTGCGCCTGCTGGGTTCTTTTTCCTTTCGTCTGCAGAATCCAAAAACTGCCAGCCGATCACCATAGGATGGCAGATACTCTCCTAGCTGGTCATCTGTCATCAAGTGTATGACACTGGAATCAATCTAAAATAAAGTAAAATAAAGAAAATATTTCATGAATTTTTAGGAAATTAAAACAATGAACAACCTGCATATACAGCACCAGATATTATTTACAAAGCTCTTCCAAACGGTTTTTTAATGTTCATGTGTGATTTGTCAAAATTAAGTATTTCCTATATTTACTACCTTCTCCTGTTCCATTCGCTGTATGTCTTCCTCTGGCACATGCCGGGATCTTAAGTAATCACTTAGCTCATCCATTGTTTGACTGTTCAGAAAACCTCTGCTTCCCTGTTGAATATCTAATATTCAACAATATCTAATATAATCTAAACTTTAATATTACTTAAATAAATTAAATACAGCTGATCTGTACACAATAATCTTTCGTCACAGGCAATTTCATGTTTTAATAGAAAACAAAGACAAAACCTGTTAGTGTGCTCTAAATTCTTCACCTATGAAGAATGGCTCTTGGTTTTCTGATTTTCTAAAGCTACCCATACTGGTAATAATGGAAACAGAGCATTGAATTATTAGGTAGGCTACATTTCAAACTGTCTAAATATGTTTGAGACTGTAATAGAGTGGTCTTTTGTTGCCACCTTGTGAATGGTATAATTAGCTTGAATGAAGCTTTGTTGTTTTTTATTTAACCTGTATTTATACTTGTAATCTCATTGAGACAGGGGTCTCATTCTCAAGAGAGAACTATTTGACAACAGTACAACATTAAGTTACAGACAGACAGGACATTAAGGTTTGACAGTGTTTTGGGGGGGCTGACATTTTTGAATACATAACTACAGCGTCACCGTGTAAACTAGCAAAGCCTTACCCCGTGGAGACTATGACATAACGGCTCCCCACCACTGAATTTATTTTACAGTCTATGCTCAACACATGCGTATTATGAGTATTATTGTGAGTAGCAGATTACCAAACTGTGTCTCTGACAAGGTGCACAGTGTTTTCACTCCTCCATCACTGTGATCAGCGGAGATGGATTGTTTGTTTACATGTGTCAAATAGCAGCGGAAGAGCTACCCGCTAATTTTTTGATTGGCGGCAGGCTGCGTCCACAAAGACTACTCCCCCATACGTCAGACACGCCCTCGCCCATCCGTCGACGGAGGTAGTATGCAAGAGGCGTGACTACGGAGACCCATCGAGCATTCTCAGTTCTCCGTCGGGATGTCAGATACGCAATGCAATTCGCCTCCCGATCGATCTTATATGTTGACTATTAACCATGCAATTGAAATAATATTGTCTAATATTATTTGGTGTTTTATTAGTCCTTAATGTGCAAAGTAAACAATGTACAAAGTAAATAAGGTGCAAGTCAAACCGGGAAAAGTGATTCCGGAAATGATTTTGTTAGAGGACCAATCACAGCCCTTGCCGTCTCCGTCCGTCTCCGTTGCCTCGACGGATAGTCAAAAAATATTGGATTCGCACGTAGGCTCTACGTCAACGGAGAGGGCTCTGTGTCTACAGCACATTACGTAGTATAACCAGACGCATGCAGACCTGTACTGACACTGTTTTTAATATTGGTGTGAACGTAGCCTACTAAATAAATAGCTGGCCTACATTTTCAAAGCTACAGGAACAGCAGTGTGCGAAATACGGGGGGGTCTGGGGGGGGCTCGACCCCCCCGATTGACCCATGAGCCCCCCTGAAAGCCTCAAAAGCAAAATTTGAGGGGGGTCTCAAATTTTGTAAAAAAATAATATATATATATATATAATATATATATTAATGGTCACTTAAATGTTTTATGCTCACCATGTCCAGTATTCAGAATTCAAAACATTTTCTATTTTTTGCCGAGCGGAGCCAGCCAGTCCTGTGCTCTATGCAAATTAGCCATGCGCGCCAAACAGCGTAAAGACTAGTATAACTGTAGAGTTATACTAAAAATGGCTAGCAAGCAAAAGCGCTTGAATGTATCACCCACACAATTTGGATTCACATCCACGGTTAGACGAATGTGCTTTGTGTAGGCCTATGTGTTCAATACGTAGGCCTATCTGTCTGATCATATTTGCTGTAGATGGATGGTTAAATAATGTCATACGATCGGTTATACACTGCAGGCTCTCATTTGCAAGTGCACGGATTGCGTGCCAGTCTCCGATTAATTCAGCGGCATTTATTCAGTTGATTGCTCTGTAAATGCACCAGATTGGTGCCAATTATTGTCGTGTCTGCATTGTAATGCACAACTTTGCCTCTTGTTATAAAACAACGTGTATCCAAACAACTTTAGCCAATGCAACCTCCTATGTCAGTGTTGCTATGAATACTATGTTGGATTATGAAAAAGTGTTAGTGTGTGCGTGAGCGATGTCATGTAGACTATAGACTGATTGTCTTGGCTTGCATTCATGAAATATTGTACTGATAGGCCTACTGCATATTGACAACATTTAGATCGGTATTGCGCAAAAATCGGGAGATGGGGACCCCCCCGAATATGGACGGGTATTTCGCACACTGAGGAACAGAGATCTAATATGTTTAGTTGTAACGGTGTACTTATTGAAAGACTTTAACAAAAGTAACCATAGCTGTAATTCTTACCTTATTCAGGGTTGCTTGTCTTTTGCATGGTTGGGGATGCCAGCGATGATGGTGACGATGAAGGGACCCTTGAAAACAGCTCACCTAGAGCGCATGCGCACTTCCTATCTCATAATTTCGACTTTTTATCTCATAATTTTGACTGTTTTATCTCATTATTATGACTTTTTATCTCATTATTATGACTTTTTATCTCATAATTTCGATTTCGATTTATTTTTTTTACTGGCGGGAATGGGCTTCCATAAGAAAGTTCCATAAATAAGTTCATGGGCCCACGAAATAAAAAAAACATATACTATAGGTAACCAAAATTTGGGTTACCTAATAGGGTAACCAAATTAACCCTAATTGGGTAACCTATAGTTAATATACTTCAATATGGACTTCAATTAAAAAAATAATAATACTATTATTCAATGTTTTTTTTTATATATATATTTGCGCCCAGAAGTTGACCTTACTTCTTGTAAACGACTGTATTATGAAAGATGCCTGCACTGGCCTTAAAAAAAAAGTATTTTGTACAAATACATTGATCTATTTTCAACTGTAACTCATAGCACGGTGATTGAAAGCTAGCTTTGTTTTTTGACAGATTTAAATAGCAATCTGAAACACCCCAGCCACTGTGACAATCCCTCCTACCTTTTGAGAATATCCCAACCCAACCTCCAGTTTTATGGAGACTGATCGTGGCCTTAATCGGCCTTTAACTGTCCTGAGTGACAGTGATTAGACTCTTGGGCTGGGTGAGGCTGCACACTTGTTGTGCACATGGCACAAAGCCATCACCACACACACTCTGGGAGATCTCCTGCATGGCAGCATGGAATACCGCCTTCATGTATCATTCAGTACGCTGATGTGCACCGCTTAATCCGATTAAAGCCATAGTTCGCCTATCCTCCTCAATCGGACAACTGCAATTGACAGAGTATACATGGTGTTGAGAAAATTGATACATTGGCCGAAGCATTTCATGCAATAGGTGGCGCTGTACCCATTCCAACTAAAAGAGCAAACGGCTGACCTCTTAACGTCACTAGCAACAACAAACTGACTCACTTCTGGTCTATGTCATTTCTCCGACGCTCCGTTGTTCCGACCTCTCGGTCGTATGCGGCAGCCGCCGGAGGAGGCAACAATTTACAACAATTAAAAATATAAAAAATTGTTACAACAAACTACATTGGCACAACACCAGCTTCCTCCATCCTGTTTGCCACCTTTTTAAATAAATTGCCGTTTCTCGTTTCTGACGGCGACAACAACACAACTATCGTCTCCTTATACTTCCGGCTCACGGCCCCGGTAAAACATCTTGAGCATGTGCAGAACGCAAAATCCAATTTAAAGTATACATGCATGCTTAATGCGACTATCAATCGAATAATCTAGGGGTCTTAATACGACTATGAGTAACCCGATTCGATTCTAGTCAGACTAAGGTGCATACATGCATTTTAGTAATCCAATCATACTCGGATTAAGCCAATAACTTGATTTTGAATTATCAAATTAGTGTCATGTAAATGCACTGGTGACTTCTAACTCGACATGAACCGGTTTCAAACACCACCACCCTGTGTCCCTGTTCTGGAGGAGCGCAGTAAAAGCCACCTTAATGTAGTGGCGCAGACACCTTGGTTGACATGTAGCAGTGAATATTTTACATTAAACTTTAGGCCTTATGTCAACTCCAGCGATTGGGAGATGGCTTGGTAAATGGTCATCAACATGTCTTGCACTTTTGTCCTCAATAAGCAAAGTTTGGGGTATTTTGTTATTGCTATAGGGAACAATTCTGGTGACATGTTTATCATATTTTAACCGGTGAAACCTGTCCTTTCTGGACCCCCTGCTTTGGTTTTTCCAATGGATATTACAATTTTGGTTTGATTCTTGCAACGTATCTTTGTGTTTTTGATTTGCCTTTGTAGTTGTTGCCTTTTAACGCTTGTGGTATGATTAGGGGCTCGTGTGTGTTTCCCGGACAAACCAACTGTCTGGTCAAGCCAGGGAATCCAAAACTAACCCTCGGTAAATCCAGTGTCGTAAAAAAAACGAGCTATGCCCAACCGATCTCGGAGTTCGAGGACCCAAGGCCCAGTAGTCACCACAGAACCAGATAGATCCATCTGTCTTGTGAATGAGTACGATAAGACTAGAGCAGCCACTGTGCGACTCTTCTACTACCCAAATATCCAGCAGAGATTCAAGTTCTTCCTGAAAAGCATTGCATTTATGTTCCGGGAAAATTATGGAGGCTCCAGTTTCTATCCAGAGGTCCATAAGCGAGGTGTGTCCCGGAAGCAAAGAGAAAATGTCAGCAAACTGCTACTGCAACTCAGCGATCTCGGCTCTCTGACGAGGAGAAAGATGTCTCTCACAGTGGACCGTGGTCGGTTGCTTTGATTCTGTACCCTCCGGTCCAGCTCATTGTCCTGGATTACTGAGGTCACCAGTCGGGCACACACATCATTAACCCCCCCCCCCCGTCGGAACACGTAATCTCATAGTCAACATACCGACCCATCCAGACCACAAAGTCTGTCGTCATGTAGATCAGTGCCGGACAATAACAGCTTTTGTGAGACCAAACTTGAAGAGCCTATTGACCGTTATGTACAATTTACAGACAACAGACAATACTAAACAAAAAACAGACTAACATGTATAACTGATTGAGCCCAAAAAGGTCCCTCTGCTAAGAGTCTAGACCAAGGAGGAGTGGTTGGTGCGTACTTTCTAGATCTGTACAAGGCCTTTGATACTGTCAATGAAAACAAACTGTTTCACAAACTTGGTAAATACAATCATTCATCACACACCCAAAACTGGATAAAATCATACCTTATGACTGTCACCAATCTGTGTGTGTAAACAATACATTTTCTCAATTTAAAGCATGCCCACTGGGTGTACCAGAACGATAAATCTTGGGAGTGCAAAACTAATTCATAGACTGAATTAGTTTTGCACTCATTTATATCCGGCACCCCGGAACCTTTGTGCCTATACCTGTGTACGCCACCGGGGGGCTTTACAGTTCGCTCTGCACCGGAATGTATCGTTCTATACTTTGGCTGTTATGCCGTGAGATGGTTTTCAGTAAAGACCTAAGCTGAGTTCAACGTGTAAGTGCTTTATTGCCCTCGGGTTACCACACTTTTGGCGACGAGGATTAAAACATAGATGACTGCGTAACGTCTAGCTAGTGTTGGAGAAGAAGTTCCGTGTAGTTTTAGCTTGAAGCATGGCTACTGCTACGGTCGGAACGCTCAGTGAATTCGTCGAGCTGGATGGTGACTGGATTGAATATGTCGAGAGACTTGAGCACTTTTTCCTGGCGAATCCTGGCATTGAGGAGGAGGAAAGGCAAAGATCGAATCTCCTCAGTGTGTGCGGTGCCAAGACGTACAAGTTGATATGCAACTTAGCAACGCCATGAAAGCCAGGCGACTTAACATTCAAAGAGTTGGATACGCTGGTGAAAGAGCATCACAACCCCAAGCCGTCAGTGATTGTTCAGCGCTTCAAGTTCCACACACATTCACACAAAGCGGGAGTTTCAGTTGCTGCGTTCGTGGCGGAGCCGAGATAACTGTCGAATATTGTGAGTTTGGACCGGTGCTTGACGACATGCTACGGGACAGGTTAGTCTGTGGTATCAACGATGACAGCATACAGCGCCGATTGCTAGGTGAAGTCACACTAACTTTCAAGAAGGCGCTGGAGATTGCTCATGCAATGGAAACGGCAGCTATCAACTCTAGAGACATTCAAGCAGCTAACGCCAGTGTGCCACAGAGCGCCGTTCACCGAAGCCGACGTCAGTTGAGTGTTACCAGTGTGGGGGAGCGCATCTTGCTAATAACTGTGGTTTTAAAGATGCCGCTTGCCATAACTGCCAGAAAAAGGGGTACATAGCCAAGAAGTGCAGAGGTGCTAAAAAGCCATCGTTCAGTCAAAACCCCAAATTAAAACGCATCATCTGCAAAGTGAAGGACCAGAGGAGCAGTGTTCATTCATCATGTTTAATTTTGACCTCAGTAAACCCCGGGCAGCCCCGATCTGCGCAACGCTTCAAATAAATGGAAAAGAGATGACAATGGAGGTGGACACGGGTGCCTCAGTTTCGGTGATAAGTCATACCACCTACTGCAGGTTGTGGAAAAGCGCTTGCTTTAAGAAAGCCTGACATCAGACTGAGACAATACACTGGTGAGTGCATTCCTCTACTTGGAGCTATAGAAGTAGACGTGATGTATGAAGGCCAGTCGGCTAAAGTGAAGCTGATAGTGGTAGACGGGGAGGGACCGAGTCTGATTGGACGGGACCTCCTAAAGAAAATCTGCCTCAATTGGGGGGATATCATGCCCATGAGAGTGGTTGGAGACATCCTATCAAAGTATGCAGACATTTTTAGGGATGAGCTTGGCACCCTCCGCGGCACAACAGTGAAGTTGACCGTGGACCCCAACGCAAAGCAACGTTTTTGTAAACCACGCACTGCCACTGCCATGTGCCATATGCTATGAAGGCTAAGGTGGAAGCGGAGTTGGATAGGCTGCAGCGGTCAGGTGTTATTGAACCTGTGTTCTCTGACTGGGCAGCCCCGATTGTGCCTGTGCTGAAAGAGGATGGTGAGGTGCGGGTATGTGTTGATTACAAAATGACAATTAACCAAGCCTCACAACTTGACACTAGCCCCTGCCACGAGTTGAGGATTTGTTCGCCATACTGGCAGGAGGACAAACATTTACAAAACTGGACATGAGTCACGTGTACCAACAGCTGCTGCTGGACGAGGACTCTAAACAATAAGTGACCTTCAACACCCACAAGGGACTGTTCAAGTACAACCGCCTGGTTTTCGGCGTTGCGTCCAACCCGGCCATTTTTCAACGCACTATGAACAATCTCCTGCAGAACATTCCCCATGTTGCTGTCTACTTAGACGACATTTGGTGACAGGTAAAACAGAAGAGGAGCATCTGCAAAACCTCGACCAGGTGCTAAAGAGAATGAAGGAGGCCGGGCTGCGTTTAAAGTGCAGTAAATGCGTTTTCCAGGCTCCAAGCGTCACCTACCTGGGTCACAGGATTTCAGCTCAGGGTCTTTCCCCCATGACAGAGAAGAAGAGGGCGATAAAGGAGGCTCCTTCATGAGAATGGGAATTATGGGAAGTTCTTGCCTGAACTCGCCACTGTGCTCGCTCCCCTCTATCAGCTGCTGCACAAAGACTGTTCCATGAATTGGCAGCAAGCTCAAGAGACAGCTTTCCAGCAGGTAAAAGAGCTGTTGCACTCAGCAACACTACTCGTGCACTTTGACCCAGACAAGGAAGTTGTCCTTTCACATTGTATGGAGGACAGAGATGAAAAGCCTATTGGGTACGTGTCTCGCACTCTCACATCAGCAGAAAATGGTTACTCTTAGCAAGAGAAAGAGGGGCTAGCTGTAGTTTTTGTTGTGAAACGGTTCCGGCAGTACCTGTATGGTCGGCCATTAACCATTTTTACAGACCATAAGCCCTTGCTGGGCCTGTTTAGTGAGACTAAAGGTATTTCACCCATGGCGTAAGCGAGAGTGCAGCGCTGGGCATTAACTTTGTCAGCTATCAGTATCACATTGTGTATAAAGCAGGAAGTGAAAATGCAAATGCAGATGCGTTCAGCCGTCTTCCCCTCCCAGAGTCACTGAGCCAAACTAACCTACTTCCAGAGACTGTGTTTTTGTTAGCAAGACTGTCTGACTCTCCGGGGACAGCAAAGCAAATCAAACAGTGGACTGAAAGAGACCCGGCACTGTCACAAGTAAAGCTATGGCTGTTGCAGTGCTGGCCAGTAACAGCTGAGCAGGAGGAGCTCAAGCCCTATGTCAAGCGTCAGCTGGAGCTGAGTGTGCTGGATGGCTGTATCCTCTGGGGCTCAAGGGTGATTTTTCCACCTGCGGGACGGGCTCAGATAATTGAAGTACTGCATGAAGCTCACCCCGGGGTCTCAAGGATGAAGAGCCTCGCCAGGTCGTTTGTGTGGTGTCCTGGGATGGACGGTGTTTTGGAAGAAAAGGTAAAAGCATGTTCACAGTGTCCAAGTTTTCACAGTGGATGGAACCAAAAAGTGAGACGGGACCAACATGCTAGAGAGCGGCTTTTACAGCAGGGGGACTGTGTGTATGTCAAGAACTTTGCCAACGGCTCACCGTGGCTGCCAGGAGTTACCCACCGCCAGTCTGGTCCAGTTTCTTTTGTGGTTGACTTGTTGGATGGCAGGCAGGTTTGCAGGCACCAAGATCACGTGCGTGTCCGCACTGATGCAGAGGGGGAGGGGTCTCGGAGTGTCTCGGACAAGGACAGTGTGAGCAGCTCTATGGACTGTGTGTCACCTGTGGGCATTGATGGACTGTTGCTGCCCCCTGATGGACTGTCTGAACAAACTGCCTCACCTGCCCCTGCCACTGCCCTAATTCCTCACAGTGGAGCACAGTCTGTTACCCAGTCTGTGGACTCTAATTTTTCACTAAGAAGGTCAGAGAGGAAACAGAAGCCTCCAGAGAGACTGAACTGTTAAACTTAAAAAAATGTGTGTTGTGCTATACAGGTTGTTGTTGTTGCCTGATGTGAGAAAGAGAAATGTTGTGCAATACCGGATTTTGTGGATTGCCTGTTGCTAAAATTGTGAAGGTGAAATGTGAATTTAAGTTGGTTAAAGTGCAATATTATTTCTGTACTTTTATAAGGGGACATATATGCAAAGTCAGTTTGTTTGCTTAAACGTATTATAAGTGTTTACTTAAAGGGGAAGAAGTGTTATAGACTGAATTACTGTTGCACTGATTTATATTCGGCACCCCGGAACCCGGAATCATTCTATACTTTGGCTGTTATGCCGTGAGATGGTTTTCAGTAAAGACCCTAACAGAGTTCAACATGTGCGTACTTTATTGCCCTCGGGTTACCACATATATAAATAACCTGCCTTCAATGTCTGATGATATCAGCATAATAATGTATGCGGACGACACTGTTATATAGACTCATGGTAAGAGCGCTACAGAGGTTGCCAAGAAATTAACAAAGGCAATGCAAAAGGTTGCTGTCTGGTCAAACAACTCATGCCTCACCTTCAACTTAGAAAAAACTGTAAAATATTGCCCCGACATCTCAATAAATGGGCAAACAATTAACAATGTGGATAAATTTGCGTACTTAGGCGTTACCCTTGACCCAACTCTTAGCTTTAAAAACATTAATCTTGTTGTACAAGATTAATGTCTTATTGTGCACTGTCCCTGTCTTGAAATAAATAAATTACAATTACAATTCATAAAATCGAAATTCATTCAGAAAATACTAAATACAACTTTACAGCAACAATATACTTAAAACCTATTTCATCAGGTACATGCAGTAACCATTGAACTTACAAACACAAATAAACAGTTGGTCATTGCAAAACACTGCTTTTACGTATTATTTGGTGAATGATAAATGGACTGCATTTATATAGCGGTTTTATCCAACACGCTTTAAAATATTGCCTGACATTCACCAATTCATGCACACATACACACGCTGACGATGGAGTCAACCATTCAGCTTGCCGGGAGCAGTTAGGGTTAGGGGCCTTGCTCATGGACACCTCGACACCCAGCTAGGAGCCGTGGATCGAACTAGCAACCTTGTGGTTACCAGCAAACCCGCTCTACCTCCTGAGTTAGGGGTTTTCATTATTTGTAAAAAAAACCCTAACCTAATGGTTTAGTCCATAAAGTGTCACGCCTGATGCCTGTTTTCATCCCCACCCATGAGTGCGTACCCCCTTAAGACAAGCGTATTGGTAAGTATACTTCCGCAGGTTGTCTAATATCGCATACAGGGTAAATGCTGACATACACCGGATGCAGGATGTGAAGTTACAACAACAATAACATGGTCCTACAACAAGGCGAGCACGGTGGCCATGGCCTAATGGATGTATCATAGTAAATATTGTTTGATTTCGTATGCCATATCTCACAATAAGTTTGGTCGAGGTTAGACTCGAACCAGCGACCCTGTAACGTGAGCGTTTGGCTGAACCCAAGTGCACAGACTGGCGATGAGCGTGGAACAGTGTCAATCGTTTATTCGGATTCAGGATCGGCAGGCAGAATAGTCAGACAGGCGGGGAACAGGAGCAGGCAGGATAGTCAAACAGGCGAGGATCAGGAACCGGCAGAAGAGTCAGGCAGTCAGGAATCGCGGGAAGGCACTGTGAAACACAAGAGACAATCTGGCAGGGAATGTTTGGGAGGAAAGGACTGATATAGGGGAAACACAGGTGAAGGTGGTTGGGTTAATTGGGAGTGATCAGGGTGGCAGGCAGGTGAATGAGAAAACCAGGGGCGGATCATGACAGACCCCATGGTAAAGTGGCCGACGCTGTACTGCTACAATTCATGGAAGTAAGTATATTGCCATGGGCAGATTATCCTATATTTTGAGAATGAGTAGTCTTCCATACGTGGCAGATAAAGTGAGCTAGGTAGGTCTGGTAAAATGGCTTATTACCTGGTTTACCAGAAGTAAACATATAAAAAGCAGAATAGTGTCTTCAGGATCAGGACAAAGGCATGGAGAACCTCAACCAAGAGGTAGCCATGATGTTTGTGAGACACTGTAATGAACCTTCCTTGTGGGTTGCATTCAAAATCAAGCTAGCTGACAGCTAGACGGCTAAAGAGGTCCAAGAAAGATTGGCGAATACCACAGGCAGAGGAAGTCCAGGCCCAGCAAACCTGCAGCGGAACGCTCTGCCAGACAAGCAGTTGCTACAGTGAGCATTGGTACGCACAAGATAGATGGATAGTGGGTCAACCCCAGGGAAGTGCGGAACTTGCAGCATTGATGCGATGGCTGAGATGCTCAGTAAGGTATTGGGTTGTTTAACTGCCCCTGCAAGACCTCCTGCCTTTCGGGTTACAACCCCTCAAACCAGAGGAGATGAGTCTCAGCAGTTCTCATGGTACTATAGCCCATTGTCAGCTACAGCGCCTGTGTTTCCTTTGTCACCAGTCAGGACACATGAAACATGAGTGCCCTAACACAGCCTCCCCTACAGCATGGCCTGCCCCTTCCACCACTCCGCAAAAAAAAAATTGACGGCCGACATATTAAGATGTAGTTTAGTGTGGGCCTTAAAGGAAATCCCCTCAGTGATTTACTGTTGGTATAAGTCAGTCTGAGAGAGTCACTGCATTTGAAGAGAAGTTTGTTTTACACACATATTGTTGTTAATGGATATGAAACAGCGAACGGCATGTTAGAGACAGGTTCAATGGTATGTTCTGTGTGTGAGGCTGTAGAACAGAAGAACATTGTCACTGGCATCCTCGACAATGATGTTCAGCAAGACTTGGATATTGTTCTGATCGGATGTGGAGGGAAGAGAGTCCATCCAAAGAGACTTTGTGATCTGCAGCTTGAAGCGTATGGAAGTACAGTGAACGTGTGATGAACTTCTTGCCATGCTCGCTGACATCCATCGGTTGAAAGATGAGGCTGTGCCCAGCATCATAGGAACGGTCAAACTCAACCAAGTTGTGACACTCTTGAGAGGAAAACCTGGTTTGAGGAAAGCTCTTGGAGAAATCACGTGGTCCCCCGGGCTGCAATGTGGGGGTTGAGCCGACAAAGTCTAATTAAATCCCAAGAAGGGTTCTTGTTGGCAGAGTGGTGACTCCTCTGTGGTGAGATTGGTGGGTCCCTATGAAGGTCATAAACCCCACTGATAAGCAAAAGTGAAATGCTAAATTGGCAGATGTGTACCCATGTCTGGCTGTTGAGGAATTCCAGCCTGGTGAGCTTTCATGTTTTAAGTCCAAGAGGCAACATATCACAGAAGAACAAAAAACAGATCTGTCTGACATGGCAGAAGCCCTAAGAGAACGTGGCTTGAGTGACTTGGATCTAAATTTGTGTGAAGTGTCAGATCACAGTAAGAAAGACATGCACAAGCTTGCTCTAAAATACTCAAAATACGAGCACAAGCGAATACAAGCACAGACTCGACTTTGGGGTATTGAAATACTTGAGACCCTTGAAACTCCCTTACAGCGACGTTCTGCCAGCACATTACCAAAAGCTCTGGGTGGCGCTGAACCAAATGGAGAAAGGCATCATCACAAAGTCAACTAGTGAGTTTGCTTCAACACTTGACTTGGTATGGAAGAGAAATGGTGACCAACGCATCTGCACTGGCTGACTCGCTGGCTCAACACCAGAAAGATGTTGACCCTCTTCCACACCAGGCAGATTGTCTCACTGCTTTGGAAGGAAAGACGTTTTTCAGCACCATGGACCTTACATCCGGGTTCTATAATGTCCCTCTTCACAAAGACTGTGAGACGTTCACTGCCTTCTCTTTGCCTGTTGGCCTTCATGAGTATAACAGGCTCCCTCAAGGACTGTAACAGCCCAGCAAGATTTATGTGAAAGATGATGACAATTTTTGGGGATCTAAACTTCATGATCTTGCTCTGCTATCTAGATGATCTAATGGTTTTAACAACTAGTGAGGAGGAGGCCATCAAGAGACTTGACATTGTCTTTGAGCGGTTGCAGGTGCAGATCATGCTCATATCCCCCTCCCTGTCAGACATCTGTCTCTAATTATCAAAAGAACAACAGGGCTCCATCGCTTGGGAGACCCATCCCTCCCCACATCACACCCTGGTTGACCTTGTGGAACAGGTGCGGGAACACATGGCGTGGGTCTGGTCATTAGCGCGGGGACACCTCCAACAGGCCCAAGCTCAGGTTTACAACCAGTGCCCAACTTCGCATCTTCAGACCCCATGAGTTTGTCCTGGTCCTCTTACCGACTTTCAAGTATGAGTTCCTTGCCAAGTGACAGGTGCTGTATGAGGTGGTCGACCGGGTGCAGCAGCAAGCCCATCCAGTTGTACCATGTGAACCGGCCTTGGCACCCCCAACTTACCTGAAGGGTTCTACTGGTTCTGCAATGACTTCCGGAGGCTGAATGCAGCTTCGAGTTCGAGTTCGACGCCTACCCCATGCCTCGTGTTGACGAGCTGAAAGAGCGGCTCACCCGCTACCTCACCACCCTGGAACTCACCAAGGGATATTGGCAGACTCTCCTCACCAGGGCTGCCAGGGAGAAGATGGTGTTTGCAACACCAGGGGGCCTGTACACTTCGGCATCCATGGCCACCTACCACCCAGCAGCCTACCTCGATGACGTCATCATCCACTGTGCTACTGGGACATCCAACTATGGCACCTGCTGGCAGTCCTGGGGAGCTGAGGAAGGCCGGCCTCACCGTTTAGTACCGCCTGGGCCTAGAGGAGGCCTCCTACCCGGGCTACAGACGAGGGAACGTCAATGTCGCCGCCATCCTCGACTGGCCCGCCCCACCTCCAAGAAATATTTGAAGTCGTTCCTGGGTCTCGTTGGCTACTACCAGAGTTTTATCCCCCGGTCCCCAGGCTATGCCACCCTGGCAAGCCCACTCCATTATCTGATGTGGAATGCTCTACCCAACGATCACCAAACAGCTTTGGAGTAGCTACTTTGACGAGATTGACGTTTCACCACCCCACAACTTTGAGTTATGAACTGTTTATCCCCGGAGGAGACCGGTGATTCGGGAGCTTTATTTTAGGCTTCTCCATGGCCAAGATGCCAAACCTCTTTCTGTTTTCTGTTGGGCTGAGCCCAGGGCTTGTTCAATTTTGTTAATAAAAGTGCCACTTCAGCTTAAACTGACCATTGACTTAAACCGTAACTAATACTAGAAACATTACTAATAATGGCAATTTATAACGTTTTGTTTATTTTCATGATTGCATTTGTTAAAGACATAGATTTTTCTGTTACAACCAGAAATCAAAAAACAAATAAAATATAAATATCTTTTAGCAAATCTGCAAAATTGTGACGTATTAATCACCGCTGGAGTACAGTATAACTGGAGACCTGATAACAAGTTCTGGTCTGCAGAATCTGACATTATGTTGAACTGGGAGTAATCACCTTTTACAAAGAATATGTGAAGTAACATGGAAAAGTTGAGAACATAAATAAGGAAGTATAAGAAAGGTACAGAATGTGTAGGAATATGTTGACTTCCTCCTAACAAAGGGAAGAAATCAATCATGTTTTGATGACCAATAAAAAATGTCAAATAACTTACTGAAGTTATCCTTGTCTTTTGTTTTTCGACAAAACACAGCAGGAATGAAACATTGTAACTTCAGCAAAATACAAATTCAATATTTATAATGCTGAAACAACTATGTCGACATATGCTCCAATGCAACACACAGCCTGTACTTATTTTGAAAACATTCTTTTTGAAAACTAGTTCTCCAATGAATATAATACGGATTGAAATGTATATTTTGGAACTTCACAAAATGGCCTCCCGTCCATCCAATTGAAACATGCTCTGCCAGTGCAGCAGAGAAGCTTTAGTTTGAAATGTAGATTCCAGAATTTATTCATGGGAAAAATAATAAAATAACATTAAATGACAATGACAACTGATGAAAACAAAAATTCTTCATGCTTATACTAACATGTTCATTTGAATCCCAAAATACATTTCTTATAATTTACTAGCAATTGTATTCCTTGCTTTTAAATCAGAAAAAACATTAATAATTTTCCGCTATTTACTTTATTATTTATGTATATATTTGCCAACACATTGTTTACTGCAGAATAATTTGCATTCACTCTCAAGACAGGAATCACAATCCCTGGATATAACTGAAAGCAGCATGCTACTTTATACATGGAAGGCTTTTCACCAGCAGCTGTCTCAAATGGTTCTGGAACTTTCTGCCAACAAATGAATAAAGGATGGGACTAATACAAAAGTAAAGATAAGCAATGTTACGTGTGACTTGAAGTGCATAACCAAGCCTTTGCATTTTCTCACAGGATGTGGACCCACCCAAATAATAGTGCATTAGTAAAACAACATTATATGGGGTCCAACACAGAAAGAATATCAAAACAATGAAAAATATCATCCTCACTGTCCTGAACTTGGCGTTAATTCTTGATGATACTACAGTGATAGTGACCCTGATGTAGCAGTAAACAATGGCAGCCAAAGGGAAGAGAAAGAAAAAAAATAGCTGAAGGTATATCCAGAAAGCTTTCAAAACAGACATGTCAACAAAGGTGTTGACCACAACATTGCTGGGATATTCTTCACAGAACTGCTTGTTGTTCAAGTCAGTGAAGACATTATACAAAATAATTGGTTTAACGCAAGCCAAACAACTAAGAAGCCAAACCCCAGTACAACAGGCAATTGCATAGGTCTGTCTTCTCAGACGTGATGCAACAAGGGAATAAACAACTGCCAGATGTTGGTCAAAGGTCAGCAGGGTTAGAAAAAGGATGGAACTGTAGAAGCCCAGGAAGTAGGCACTGCCCACAATCTTGCACATGGATGTGCCAAAGACCCAGGTGGAGAGTTGCTGGTAGATGCCCCAGAAGGGAAGACAGCTCATGAAAATTAAATCAGACACCACCAGGTTTAGCAGGAATATGTTGGTCACGGTTGTCAACTTTTCAAACCTAAGAAACAAAGGAACAATGTTACAACTTTGTGTAGCACTGGACACTGATTCAGTGTACCGATACGTCTGAAGAACGAATACCTGAAACCCAGTATCACGCTTTTTCGTGCTCATAGTCACATTCTAGGGTTTTAAAACCTATACCATGTTGACCCATTCACTTTGGAAAAGTATTAGAAATGTTTAAGTATGCTAATTTATGATAGAGTTGGGAACGGCTGTTTTTGGTTACCTATGACTAAGTAACAATGGAATTATTTGTATTAATTATGGTTTGGAAAAGCCATAGCCAGCAATGAGCTTATTGAGTGAAATACTGTGAAAATATTTGTCCTATTTGACGGCGCCTGCAAAACATAACCTGTCTTCCCTAATGAATCAGGAATGACATACCAATCTTGCCTTATTAATCACAAGCTGTGTGTCACATGGTGTAATTATGGCTCCACCCCAGGTGAGTGAATTCAAAACTTTCCAATGGCAGTGAAACTATTAGCAGATCTATCTTTCTCTTTCTAGCTGTTTCTCAAATTCTTTCTAAAATGCCTATTCACAAAAATATGCTCATCAAATGTATATACATTTGACAATAATAACCAAACTAAATAAATAAACCCTTTCGTTCAGTGTCATTATATACACCGAGCGCCACAGA
The DNA here is from genome assembly GCF_949987615.1 of Pollachius pollachius. NCBI lineage: Eukaryota > Metazoa > Chordata > Actinopteri > Gadiformes > Gadidae > Pollachius > Pollachius pollachius. Next base: position 21,989,424 of record NC_136941.1, on the reverse strand, counting down.
TGCCCCATGAACAAATTCAGCTGACCTACCGGTAGATAATTACCAACACCAAACCATTCCCAACAAGACTGAGGACAAACATGACGAAGTAGAGCACAGAGAGCTGGGCCCCGAGGGAGTTGTCATCCTCTCTTTCACACATGTGCACCGGTCCCACACTGTAGTCGTCTGTATTGAGGCTATAAATCCATTCGTAGAAGGGAGTCGTGGTGTTCATATTTAATGTCACTAGAAGAACCTGTAAACACCATTTGGTTTGTCATTAACCTGGTACTTTTACGGAGGATCAAAAATAATCAAGTCATTGTACATACAGTGAACAATCAATTGATGAAAATAGTTACTGACATTCTAAGTACACTTTAAAATAAATGTCATTATTAATGAGGCTTCAAACAAGCTGTTTGTTCAACATGCATGACTGATTTAAAAGCAAGGAATACAATTGCTAGTAAATTATAAGAAATGTATTTTGGGATTCAAATGAACATGTTAGTATTAGCATGAAGAATTTTTGTTTTCATCAGTTGTCATTGTCATTTAATGTTATTTTATTATTTTTTCCATGAATAAATTCTGGAATCTACATTTCAAACTAAAGCTTCTCTGCTGCACTGGCAGAGCATGTTTCAATTGGATGGACGGGAGGCCATTTTGTGAAGTTCCAAAATATACATCAGTGTTTTAGAAGCTTCCTCCTGACCAACATTTTCACAAAGTTGTGGCCTACCTTCAACATGATTTTCTTGGTCATTTTGTTCCATGGTGCAAAAAGTATATGTGCGTAAACAATTTATAAAATGTTTACGTATTATTTTATTGTATACATTTGAAGAACTGAACATATGAACTCCTACTACGCATTCTTTGCATTAACATTGTGTATGATATTTATGTTAGGGTATTACATTTTTATTTTTATATTTTTTTCCGTCGTTGAATATTAAATCAAATCAATAATAAAAGGGCATACATCTTACATACATCCGACAAGCACTCCAATTGTCCTCTGTGTTAAACATGTGTTGATCTTTTCTAACAAAAGTGTAGCAGGATTAATGTCATTGCATTGTTGATTTTCATTGTTGATCCTGGTCGCAGCCAATGAGTTATTAACTAAGATTATATTTATTAATATATGTAAAGCTCACTCACAGCATAGTAACACATCTAACAACAAAAATAATAAACAATATAGTATGCTCATATAATAAGTTGTTTGTTGGTATTCAAACACATTTGTAATAAATGACTATCATCATTGTTCATTGTTCCTCAAATGTATTTCTGCATTTTTTTTTACCAGATCTAATACTCAGTACTAATACAGTATATTATCTAACCGGATTCCTTGCTTACTATTCATTCAATCATGTTGAAATAAAGTCAGTGAATGTTTTTTTGTAAATAACCGATGGTCTTCAGGTCACAAATTAAAGTTATACTATAGCGTTAAATCTAATAGTGTTACCAAATTTCTTTATGAACTTACCTCAAAAAATGAATCTGGGTAGGCTGCCGTCTGAGAATAATGTTAAAACTCCAAGATCAGCAGCAGAACATAGGCCTCAAGCGGAAGTAGGAAGATATGAATTGTGTGGGTGTGTATGAATGTCTATATCGGAGTTGGAAGGAATGCAACAGAGGCAACACCATCTATATTAGTCATATCTTCCCCAGACACTTCAATCCTGCTTCTGTGCCTCAAGGTAAAAGCTTCACAGATAGTTTATGTTTAAGGCAAAGTTTAACCCTGATGTGTCTATCCCCATGACACATCCTTTGTCAAGACATCCATGTAAATTCTCTACATCAACAATTCACAATGGCCCTGTTACAAGAGAGAAATATGTTGAGCTGTTTTAAAAGTCCCTGGTCACCCAAATCCGTCATTCGCCTCAGTTTAGGTTTGCTTGCGTATGGTTTCAATCCATTTTGCATAGTCAAAGTGATACAAAAAATCCTAGTAAATCTGTTTGTCTAAACGTAAAAGCCTAGCTGTAACTGGATGGTATTAAGGTGTAATATCTACAATAATTAGCTACCTGTCCTGGCCCTTTGCACCACATTCTGGCTCTGCTCTTGTTATGTACCAGGAAAGCACAGGTAGTAGACTAAACGATTGAAGAGAAGTCTACTACCCGTGCCCTAGTATGTAAATGTACTAGTGTTCAGTGTATAGAATAATAAAATGAGCAAAATGTTTGAGGTTTCCGTCCTGTTTTGGTTGGACACATTCAGAATCACTTTAATGATGCTGTTACAGGCAAACTGCTTCATGCATGCACTTGGAAAAATTAGAGTTGAGTAAGTGATACGAAAGACGGCAAAAAATCCACTTTCCTTGACAGCAGTCATTTTATGCTTAGCAACGGTGAATTATCAAATATAATTCACAGCCAGAAGTTGTGAAGGGCCCATGCAAGTGAACGGAGCATTCCCCGGTATTGAGAAGAGCTGTGTAATAAGACCAATATAATTGCTTTCCCAGAGGTTAGACCCGGTTTGACCTAGTAGATGTCAATCAATGCATCGTATCATAGTAGATCATTTCCTTTAATTTCTTCAAACTTTGATGGAAGGCTTATAACAGCATTTTGAATTTAGGAACAAGTTTCCCTGTTTGGATTTTAGTTGGTGTGGACCAACCCATATTTGAATAAAGGGGTTGACCTTATTTTGCATCCATCTTCCACATATGTTGCACACATTGGTTGGTAAATTGGTTAGGGCTAGGGTTGGCCTGCTGAATCCATCCTCTTTTTATAGGAACACTATGACTCAGAACATAGGAACAGGAAGTTAAGAATAGGGTGAAAATATTTATTTTTTTTCTTTGTTGTTGAGAGAGGAAGAACAATAGGAAAACTACAAGGTTGTGTTCTTATGTAAGAACATAAGAACACAACCTTAGGGTTGGCCAGCTGAATCCATCCTCTTTTTATAGGAACACTATGACTCAGAACATAGGAACAGGAAGTTAAGAAAAGGGTAAAAAAAAAAAAAGGTTTTTTTCTTTGTTGTTGAGAGAGGAAGAACAATAGGAAAACCTCAAGGTTGTGTTCTAATGTAAGAAAACAATAGTTTGTCCTGTCTGAATACCTGAAAGGATCAGCAAGCACTCGATGGGGAGCTCCGACTCAAGAGTTTAATAAATAGGGTTAGGGTTCTTTAATTTAAGAAATCAACCATCATTGTAGTTGTTTTCAATAAATTAAGACCCTGGTCCCCTCCCATTATTAATTGTATTAATAAAATTCCCAAAGCAACCGTTAAAACATTTATTAGAATGGCAACCTGTACCAATTCAGAAATAACTTCTAAATATAAGCACCTTGTAAGCTAACATAAAACAACTTACAATTTACAATTACAACTTACAAAACAATTTACGTTTTTTAAAAGCTCATAAAACCTTTATAAACTAAAGCACCTTTTTGTGGCATAACCAAAAATATATTAAATGCCTAAGAAAATGTGAATTATAATCACATGTTTTAGAATGGCAATATATAGACCAGTAGTAGTCTCCAAGAAATGCATCCATATTAAAGTTTCATTCCTTTCCTGCAAAAACTTCTGTAAAAAGTGACTTTCACAACAACCTCACCCAGGAATAACCACAATCGCAGGCAGGGAAACTGCATCACAAAACTGCATTACATAGTAGCATACTACATCTGTCTTTGGAAACATAAATCGTCTAAACAACTGTTACCAAAGATGTTTTGAATGAACCCCTCCTTGTATGAATATGTGAAGAGACAACAAGGTCATAATTCAGCATAGGCAGTGTTAAGTAAATTTGTGTCAGGGAGGATTTTCCATGAAAGGAAATGCCTCAGACCACTTCAATTATATGACTGAGAATACCAACCTGTTACCATTTAAGAGATAACCATTAAACATTACTAACATTTGACATATGTTTGCATCATCTTGTTTTGAGCTTTGCCCAGCAGCCGCTGGTTGTGATGTCACAAGGACCCTTTGTTAGATGCCTCATCATTTAGCTACCTTTACTAACTTCACTAACGAGCATTCTGCCACTGAAAAAGCGAAGACGTGGTCCTGCAAGGGCATGGAACTGCTGAAAAACATGATTGGTGCTCCCTCTGCATACATTATTATACACTATTGTGTGCTACTTTGTTTGGAAGTCGTATCAATCCTAGACACAATATCTCAAAGAAATAGCAACAACACAGCACAAAAGGAAAATGCCTGTGCGACTGTCAACCTCAACAAAACGTGTTCCCTGCCACACAGAATACCAGCAAATCTGACGCAAAATAAAACCTATTGCCGTCTTTATATATATATTGATATTATATTTATTACACATTTGCTGCACCTAAGTATGGCTCATGTCAGGAGTATACTCTGTTTGGATTGCTCAATATTGTGTCCGAGGGGGGCGTGACAAATTTAGATTTTATTAATGTTTGTCACCGCTGTGTCCTACATATAAGTCTGCACATTAGGTGCACACACAAACACATAATATATTCTTCCTCAGGTAAATGTAAAAAGTTTAGGACCACAAAATCCACCCAATTACTCTCCAAAGCAAAAAAAACAAAACAATGTACGATTTATATTGTTTATTTTTTACACATTAGAGAGCTACACAAGGTTAGTTTGTGGATCTTCAACTCCTGTTGTTCTGCTGTACGTCTGTGAGGCCGCGGTTATACTCGTTCAACTGCCCAATGACAGTCTTAGACACCAAGCCATAGTTGCTCTCCTGGGCTTTCGACGCAATGACTAACATGGACACTGTCAAGGAAAGATATCCACACACAGAAGCTTACCGACTGGATAATAACAATCATACATAATAATCATTAATGCTGAAGCAAGTATTAAAGCTGGTAGTTAAGAATCAAGGGTTGTTTAGATAGACGGTGTAAATGAGCAGAAGAGGAAGATTTTGAAATGTAACCCAAATGACACCCTTCCATCTCTCCTCCCTGCGTCACTACGTTTCTTTAACATTAGACGGAGGAAGTCATGAATTTTAGCATTATTGTCACATTTAAGCACCTGTGATTGACAGGCAAGATTCCCAGGACCAATCAGGGAAGACATGCCCGGATTGGTCAGAAATAAGTCGTCTGTAAACGTTTTTACCCTGCCAAATATGCTGTGTAAAAACAGCACAACTTTTTCCCGGCATGGTCCGCACATTCACACTGACCGAGGTTATAAACCGGCTTCATCTCGCACCCCAATGTACCCTCCCGGACCCTACAAATATTGGCTGTTTCATTTTGATGTAAATGCAATTAGACGGCTTCGCGGTTCCAGGGGCAGGACTTGGGTAGAGGTGTTGCTGCGTTGTCTCTACAACAGAGACAATGCAGCGATATCAACATGAGTAGTTCTAACTGGAGAGACATTGAAATCCGCAAGCTGCTGATCATTTGAGAGAAGGTGATGCAGTCGCATTTAACGAAGACGTTGAAAGATGCGATCTACAAGAAAGATGCAGAGGAACTTTCCTTACGAGGCTTTTCAAGAAAAAAGAAAAAAAAACATGTGGACAGCAAAATAAAGAATATGTTGTCGTTTTTTCACTTGTAAATAGTTAATCGCGTTTGTAGCCTACACTCAGATGTATACTCATTCTTGCACACGAGTGGCTTGAAAGATAAAAAAATGAAATTCAGAGTATGCAAATTATTTTAAAGAGTTCGACCCTCCGTGCGTAACCCTGCCTTCTCCAGTGAACCAAGAAATGTGGCTCCCTGATGAAGGGGGATTTTACCCCCTCGGTTTTACACAGGCTAGACAGTGAAATTGCAGGACTTGCCAAGCCGGCTTGGCATTGTACAAATGCATCATCTTCCTAGGCTTAGCATTTATGACATTTACACTCAAATAAAGAGCTTATAAATGTTGCCTACAGCACTTTTATGTATAAAGTGAGACCACATAGATTTGGCAACAATATGAATGTATCATTACCTATTCAAATACAAGAGAGAAGGGGCGTGACTCTCAGTGCCCGATTAGAAGACTAGTGAAAGATGCAGTCTAATTACTAATCCCTAACTCCATGACAACCTAGCAGTAGCTGGACATGCAGAGGAAGAGGAACGAGTGTAATGAACAAGGATACAGTCCTTCATGACGAAGTTGTTCTGCTCCAAGTGCTGCAACTTTCTCTCCATGTTTGCCAACTGAAAAAGAAATGTCAAAACCAACATAAATGAAAAAAACACAAAAGATGAATCAATAATACATTAAATATATTCAATACACTTAGTCAATAGGCCCATTATTAGACATGTACATACACCAATCTCATACTGGGTATAGGTTGTCCCAGGGCCTGAGTTTAATTTCAATGCTATATTGCGATCGTTGCGCATCATTTGATAGATTACCACAAATCTAGCATTTTTAACGAGGGAAATCCAGCAAACATTAAGAGCGCAAACATTATTTGACATCACTCTAAATTGCCCCGGTGTAGAATGCAGGACTGGCCGTAACGCTGCATTAGACGGAACCACTTCCTGGAACACACCTGGTGCTCACACCTTTCTCCTTCTCTCTTTGACTCCCTCCCTCTCAGTATCCCTCCTCCTCCCCTCATCATTCCCTCTTCCCTCCCCTGTCTCCCTCTCCCTCATCATTCCCTCTTCCCTCCCCTGTCTCCCTCCCTCTCTATCTCCCTCCCCTCATCATTCCCTCTCCTCGCCCTTGACTGCCCCCCACTCTGTCGCCCCTTCCCCTCATCATTCCCTCTTCCTTCCCCTGACTCCTTCTGACTCATGCTCCCGACTCGGAAACAGACCCCCTTCTCTCTACTTAACCCTCTTCTCTCTACCTTGGATTCCTGGCTGGAGTGCTGACAGAATCACCCAGCAGATGGCATTTCTATGAATATATTATGTGTATGATCACTCCAGCAAATCACTAGATAAATGTTATTGTTGATAAATGTTTGTGTGAAATACAAAATGAGCTTACTTGAGCATTTGTCTCGTTCTCTTTGAGTTTTATTTTCAATACTTCATAGTTCTTGTTTAATTGTAAAAGCTGTCTCAAATAATCACGTTGTTGAGTCATTGAGACACTGTCGTCTTGCAGTGTCTGGAAATGGAACACAACACAGAACCATAAACATACACAATATTTCTCATATAATGTTAGAACAGTTAACAACACTGACAGCTTGGCTAATAGCAGCATATAGAAAGTTTATGCAAACAAAAAGCTAGGGCCTGCTTTATAACATAAAATATTCAATGGAACGCATAGATCAGCAGTAAATGGCAAAATGAAGTCAAAAAGCAGTTCCTTAAACTAAATGGGACAACTTGAAGCGATTAGTCCATCAATATATGAATCGGTGTGTGACTTTGTATCTCCCTGTCGGCCGTAATGAGCCTTTACAATAAGGTAGTTCTGTATCTTTAGATGTCCAACTGTCAGCGCTAGTGAAGGCTCTTCTTTGAACTCCATGTCAATTAGTTTTTATTTGATAAGGCAATTATTGCTGTCTGGGCAAAGTGATAGCAGGAAGTAGTAGTGTTACGTGGGGGAAATAACCTGCAATCTGTGAACCCCGTATTCTCTACCCCAGAGAAGGCTCTCTATGGTGGAGAATACAGAGGCGTCTTGTAAAAGGGTTTATTTTAAAAGGGGTTAACACTACGAAATCTAAAATCCATCCTTAACATCTTACTACAATATAATAGCACACTGCATACACATACACACACACACGCGCAAGAAGTCAAAGTCAAAGGCGGCGCAGGACACCGCATACACAAACACCGCACACACATGCACACGCGCGTGTTGAAAGACAACAGCAAGATCGATCCCGCATCCCGCAATGTCTTGCAAAATTGTTATCTCCCTTTCTCCTCTTCAATCTGTTTTAATGAAGTCGCGGTCAACAAAATCTCCAAGGTAAGACGTTCCTTCTATAGACTGTAGAAATTGCGATAAAATGAGTGAAGAGACAATTTCTCACGTCGACAAGCAACAGCAGGTCGTTCATTTTGTCAAATAAAAAAGCTAAATTCAAACATCGCGCCGACCGTCATATCAACAAAAGTCACGTGATCTTAAAGAGACAGCGTCCTTATAACACAGAACGAAAAAAAATCAATAATACAGTATGGTGAATTATGTTTATAGAGTCCACCACAAGACTACACTTTGTTGCTCAAATGTAATATAACTCTCCTCATTGAGCCTCCCGAAATGTCTTGCGATATTGATATCCCCCTTCCCCCCTACGGACTGTATTAGTTGTTTTAGTTTTCTTATTTACTTATTACTTTTTAAATTTTCTAATATGGCAACATGTTGGACAAATAAAGCTTTTGAACTTTTTCTTTTTTTTATGTTTTGTGTGTATGCTATGTGTGACTGTAGGCTACTGCTGCCTGTCTTGGCCAGGACACTTGAGGAGATGTTTAATCTCAATGACGATTATTATTTTAAACTAACCAATAGTAGTTGCCATGCATTTTAAAATGTCAATGCACTTTTCAGCCCTGAATAGCAGTAAATTGATTTGCATGCATAGTATACTACACTTTCCATTGAACAATTACCCCCGTTACCCATAAATTGACTCATTTTATAATGTAATTAAATGCTCACACACTAGCTGCTTACAGACAAAAGTGTAAGTCCTGATATTCTCCTGATATTCTCCTGGGCAGTATGTGTGAACAACATATCCTGACATTTCTACCCTGAAAATCCTGAATAATACTACCCCTGAGATAGTATTTTCTCTGTAGGAAATGTAAATTACCTAATCTGTGAATTAGAAGTAGAGAATCTGTATTTCTTACACCACTTCAGTGGGCGTGTTGATGACGCTTCTGCATGTCATTGAGGTGCCCCCTAAATGATAATCAGCCTGTTGCATTTTGTTTGCTGAATGGTTAAAAAATATTTAAATGTTGGCACTGCTTTAAAGGGGTTAGGGGGTTGAAAACAACACCGTCCGGCAGCTCCGGCGGTGCCGCTGAAGCTTCAGCAGCAGTCCGGCGCGGGGAGCTCGGAATATCACCTCCCACTTCCCCGCCCACCTCCAAAAGAATGTCTAATTTGTCAGTTTGCCATGTGACTGCCTGGCAGGGAGTCCGGCATTCCTCGCTGGATCTGCCGGTTTTCAGTCCGGCAGCTCAGCTCCGGGAGTACAATCCCTTTCTCCTCTATGTCGCGGTTCAATCTGGACTTCAGAGCGTCAAAGCCAAACTTCCTTTCCCTCAATTCTTCTCAACCATGGCCGAGATAACACCCACTACGAGACTTTACTTGTTGTGGAAGTACCAGAGACGTCAGACGTCCGAAGAGCACATAGCTTTTGGCCGTGAAATTGGATATTATATAGATACCTATAAATTATATTATTATTATTATTATTATTATTATATAATATTATTGAATATGATATAGAGCTCCGGGAGTCCGCAAACGGCAACATCACTTCTAATCTATGCTGTGGTTCACTCCTACAGCTCATTTGTCAATGAGCAGCAGCTCATTTGCATTAAAGCTACAGACACCTGAAAACAGCGCACTCTGAAGGGACTGAAACAGAGAGGAATAGCAGTAGTTGAGATTTTCTTTCCTAAAGGCTATTTTCAGCATACAGCTTCAAAAACATGTTTTCTGGAACTCATTTACTATGTTTACTTGTTGGGAAAGCACCATAATATGTCTCCTTTAAGAGTAATTTGTGGTGAACGCTAAAAGATAGGTCTTATCATAACCCTAAAAATCATACAATAAAATGCAATAAATGATATATATTAAATGATAAATATTATTATTACTGACAACATTCATCTGAATATTAGAGGGTCCCGTCCTTCAACTCCCTGTTTTCTCAGTTAAACACAGAAACCCACTACATTTGTCCAAGTGTTAGTTATATGTGAAATGAAGCAAAAAAATAAGCTCTCTTTCTCCGGTAACGCAGTCGTTTGCGACGCGGTAACGCGTCGCAAACGACTGCGTTTTTTAAGGACAATTACTTTTAAGGAAAGTTACTTCTATTTGTCCTTAACTCATGCTCCAATCTTTCATCGATCGATGCTTCGGATTTTGTGGATGCAATGGAATATATGATGCATTCATTGATGCATCATTTTAGCAACATTTAAGATGATCGCGATGAGTTCTGCCCGTTCTGCCTCAATTTTGTCTATGGTCAAATCAAAACAAACTACAGTGACAGCGGCCACACTTATCCTGCCTCTTGCGAACTTAGACCCTACGTCATATCCCGCCCCTTGCAAGCCCACCCCCCTAAACCCCCCGTTGACTCTACTGATGTCTAAACGACATCGATGTCCGCATATAAAGCATCAAGTGTGAATCATCCTCAGGTTCGAATCTCCTAATACACACATGCGGCAAAAATGTGTGAAAACAGCTTATAAATAGAAAAAGATTATGCTTGCTTCATAACGTAAGGATGAAATTATTATGCTTGCTTTATTACATCATAGGTGAACCAAAATGTTATACGTTGTAACATTATAGCCTAAATGTTTATATTATGCGCACAGAAATTTGTTACATTATCGACTGGGTTTTCCACATTATTATTATGGGTTTTCATAACAACTAGAGGTTGAGCGAGCGCAAATCGCACGGGCGGAAACTCTAGTTTCAATAAACACTAACTAACAATAACCCATACCTTCTTCCTGCTCTCGGTTGTACTTTTCAGGGTGTCCAGGTCCCCGAAGGTGACTAGTTCAGCCTTCATGGAGACAATCTTCTCCTTGAGGGTGCCCAGCTCCCCGGTTATCTTGCCCTCTAGCTGTTGAACCTTCTCCAGGTCCTGCTGAAGCCTGTGGGACTCTGCACGTCGATAGAGGAGAGCAGGGAACAAGTGGCAGTGTTTATATATGGTCCTGGGTTGCAAAGGAATCACACGTTATTTGCGACTGACTGAAAATGTTAAACTCCAGATTATTCAATCTGGAGGGTTTATTTTGTGCTCTGATGCACATGAGATTTAACATCCTACCTCATCAGCAGGCAGTGCCACTGGCAAACATGCAGTAGTTTAATATAAAGTGTTATAAAGATTTTGAAATATATCCAGTGTGCTTATTTAAACCAAAAACAAAGTCTTTGGTTGAAGCCCAATTCTATCAAAGGCCTAGATTTTGTAGATTTTACTGACCAGTTGTTAGTCCCCTCGCAGTCGTCTGGGATTGGACGACCTCCTTCTCCTTGTGGGACAGCACCTCGTGCAGGCTCTTCAATTGACCCACTGTCACCATTGCTATCTGATGTAGGCTTGAAAGGTTCTGCCAGGCACAAAGAAGAAAAACACACACAGCAAAAAAAAATGATATCAAAATTAATTATAAAACATACACTTAACATGTTCTCGTATTCTACATCCATGAGTCTACATGTACTACTAATGGATGTTTTATGAATGTCTTAAAGGTCCCATGGAATGCTACTTTATGGATGCTTTAATATAGATATTAGTGGGCCCCTAACACAGCATCTGAAGACGTTCCCGAAATTCAGCTGTGGTGCAGAATTGCAGCCACATTGAGCTTTCCCAAAATGCGCCGTTTCGGTGTCTGTAGCTTTAATGCAAATGAGGAGGAGAGAGGCGGGTCAAGGAGGAGGGTGGGGGTGTGGCCCTGAGTAGCTTGCGGCCACGGTACCATGCGCTCTGTTTACAGTGGATGTATCGCAATGGCGAGGCGCACACAGCCTTTCGCAGTGTTCTGTAAATATTCTAGAACACACTGGGTATTGGAGTGCGGGAGTCCTGGAGATCTAAATAATATCATATTATACATAGATATCTATATCATATAATATATTTTATCAAGGCTAAAAGCTGTGTGCGCCTCCAGACGATATTATAAATCTCAAACGACTGCGTCAGGTTCTGCTACCTCGCTGGCTCTTCCACATCAATCTGAAGTAGACTGAACCGTGACATGGAGGAGAAAGGGATTGTTGCCCGCAATTGTCTCCCGCCGGAGCCCCGCTTCCAAGGCAGTGGTGCCTCGCAGCAGCAGGCAGCGGGGCTCCGTTGGGAGACAATCGCGGGCAATAATCCCTTTCTCCTTCATTTCAAGGTTCATGTTATTCAGGGAGGCAAAGCCAATGTACCTTTCCCCCAATTCCTTCTCAACCATGGCTGCGATAACCCCCAGTACGAGTCTTGTTGTGGAAATACCAGAGATGTCAGAGAACCTGATGTATTATGCACCATAACACCAACAGCAGAACGGTTATCCAAATAACAAAGAAGTGTACAACACTTGCGCTACAGTGTGTTTATATACACACACACACACACACACACACACACACACACACACACACACACACGTGGCGCTCGCATGGTCGTAGCTCATTGTCTCTATTGCAATGGCGAGGCGCACACAGCTTTTGGCCGAGTTCTGTAAATATTCTAGAACACTCCGGGTGCTCCGGCGGGAGTCCGGGAGCTCTATATCTAAATAATATCATATTATACATAGATATCTATATCATATAATTTATATTATCACGGCCAAAAGCTGTGCGCACCTTCAGACGATATTATGAATCTCGACTGCGTCGGGTTCTCTGACGTCTCTGGTTCTTCCACTCCCACATCAATCTGAACTTTTGAACATTGTCTCTATCGCAATGGCGAGGCGCACACAGCTTTTGGCCGTGTTCTGTAAATATTCTAGAACACTCCGGGTGCTCTGGTGGGAGTCCCGGAGCTCTATATCTTACTACTACAATAGCAGGCCTGTCGCACCAGTTACTCAAGTTGGTCATGTGCGCATGTGCCAAGCAGCCTGCAGCTCACACACACAGACACAGCACACGCAAACCTTGTTAGTAAAGTTGTTTTTTATGAGTTATTATGAGCGATGTTGCATATGAAATACACCATAGACCGTAGCGTTATATTATAGGTGTCCGGGAAGCCTAAAGGACTTGGTCCCACGTTCACGCAACGCAAGGGGGTTACAGACCCGTTACATCCTTGCGGACCCTCATTGCGTCCACCGCAAGGTCCTGACGTGCGCCTCCCAAAAATTGTAACCTCCCCTCAAGGCGACGCAGCAGCAAGGGCTGTGATTGGTCCGCTCACTAAAACCCGACGCAGAACCAAAACAGTTTCACGACTGCGTCGAAGCGTCTGCATGGTCCTCGGTTGCGTGAACGTGGGACCATAATCAGCCTTTAACCCTCACTCAGCCGCAGACATTAAATAACCCGCTGCTAAGATGGAGCTCCACCATCCAAACACACTGTGGAGTTATACTATAAGTATCCGAAAAGCTCAATCTTCTCTCGGCCTGGTCAACCGCTGAGCAGACTGAACTCCATACGTCCACACACACCGCACTGCCGGTGCCCCTTGGTCGTGACGATGCAGCAGAGTGGAACGTTCACGGTTTTCGGTTCACTGACTCTTTAACCAAATCTTCCACAACTGGGCCTTTTTTTCTGCCTCCACATCTTCCATTTGGAAATCCTTGTCTCGGCCTAAGTGATTCTGCCGCTCATATAATCTCTTCTTATCAATTGACTGGTTGCCATTTTTTGATGGTTGCAACATCCCCGTCTAGTGAAAGTTTTGTTCTTTGATTTTGATTTTAGTTAAATGATGCATCTGATTAATAAATGTGGTGTTTTTAGATAAGTAATTTGCCACGAGAAGTATGGAAATTATTATTAGGTACTATTCCCAAAGTATCTGTGGGTCGTTAAAAACAGCTCCCCATACCAAAAGTTAATCGGTCGCTACTGGCTGTCTTAATTAGGTCCCTTATTTAGGATTGCGCCTTGGTTGAATTATGTTGCTTCTTCAATCTCTTCCTTCAAATTTATGTTGCGCCTTGGTTGAAGCAAAATGTGCATTTGCATTTTGTTTTTTCCTGCTTACCCGGGGCATGGTAATAGGTACAAGACAAATATAAAGAACTGTTATCTAGCCTTCTAGCCATCTATCTTGGGTTTTGTGAAAGAGTAGATCAGGTGAAAGTGGTATTAACAAATAATCCTGCATAATCTAATAATACCGCAGAAGATGGGTCAGTGTTTCTGTCACAGTTTCACAATTCTTTTGCTTCTTTAATCTCTTCCTTCACATTTTCAGCCTCCTCTATGCATCGTTATTTGACATGCCCTTTCGGCACCTATCTGACAACACGTTCCTTCAGGCATACAATCCTTCTTCTGATCGAAGATACACTAAACCCACAACCTTATCGTTGTCTCACCTTGCTGGACTGTTCAAGGAGGATCACAATATTACTTTGCTGCTGTGTTGTCTTTGATGTTTCCTGGATCCTTGTCTCTTCAAACAACTCCAGGAACCCTGCAGATGAAATTCAGATCCAGTCAATGAATTTGGGAAGCACATTTAAAGACTACAACAGTGAACCAAAGTACTTTACAATTTTGGCTGCAAGACAACAGTTAACCTTTTCTAAAGCAGGCGTCGCAGGAGTGCAGGTTTACTAGAAGACTAACCACGAAATCTATAGCAGTCTAAACTATTACTGATTTGAAGTATTTGCATTTCGACCAATATAACAAATGGTATTATGAAGTCTGTATTATATAACCTTTATTTAATGTAGGTACTTACACCCAGTGATGTACTACTACTGCATGTAAATCTAAAAATATAAGTATTTTATATAGTATTAAACAGGCGGGTTCTGTCCACATGGGCAGGTGGGGCAGCAAACTACTTGCAGAGGCATACTTCCAAAAAAATGGTCTATTTTTAATAATGTGATTGTCACATTAACTATCTATAGTTTCTGTAGGCTTTCCGACTATTTTTGGTCTATTGACATCAAATTGTGGATGATGCTAGCGATTCTAGTTGAGTTTAACGTGTCATGCAATGTTAGGGCAGGGCAGCTCAGAGACCACGTTCCTCTGTATGTTTATCGCATAACCCTGCAGGCAGCAATAGGAATTGTATCCGTGCTAAAAGACGCCAATATAGGCGTAAAGTAGTCTGCCCATGGTCATATTCTAGAACTGTTGTTTTAACTTTAGTATCTTTCATCGTTTCTATATCAGATGCAGATATGGCGAGTGGTGTTGCACCTGTGATTAACAGTGTTGTAGTTTCTGTTAAAAAAAAACATTTGAGAAATTAAAATTGGAAGAGAAGTTAGCCATAATCAGGGTTGGGGTTAGGGTTACTTGGCCCAGAGAGACCGGACATAAACATTATCCAACAAACGAATGATAGGGGGAAAAAATTGAACAGAACTCCTCCCGAGCATGGTAAGAAAAAAAAAATGGCTATGTTGTTGCTCAAAGAGAATCACTGTTTTTTGTTTCCCATACCTACTTTTTCGAGCAAGTGTGTGCACACAGGACAAGGGGATTCATGGACCACAGGTCGGAGTGATGCGAAGCATATATATGTAAGGGATAATGCCAGACGAGGTGTCCATTATCAGGAATTAATGGACGACGCGGAGGCCTTCGAACCGATGCGCAACGGAGGACGGTTGCCTCCGTCAAGTCCATTAATTCCTGACAATTGACACCTTGAAGGGCAATGTCCCGCTTATACCATGGTCACTTGCCAAAGAAAATAAATTAAGACTAACTTAAGTTTTTCACAAGCTATAACTTAGTTTCCCTGGTAACGCCTGAGGGTTTGACTAATACCTGGAACAATCATTACCCTCCCGTAAGGTTCTTATGCAACGGAAACATTGTTCACTGCTCCAGTAAATAGGACGGACCTTAGCTACGACTTGGCAATGGGAGGTATTCTAGTCCGCTTAGCTATGAGCCAGAGAGCTAATGTTATGCATTGTACATACACTAGGGTCTATAGCATATAACCGTGTTGTCTTATTACAGTTTAATTCATTTTTCACAATTTACCAGCTCTCGTTTTGAAGACCGAATCACCTCGCCATTCATTTCAATGGGAATGGCGACAGTCTATACTTTCAACATAAATTGTACATATTTATAATTTGAAATTCGTCCCAGCATTTATACCAAAGAGACTATAGGGTCTATAGCCTATAACCGCTTTTTCTGATTACAGTTCAGTGTTCCCCCTAGGATGGAGTTGCAGCAGCGGAGGTGAAATGTTTCTTTTTCCGCTCCCAATTTTTTTTCTCGCAAAGCGCACCATGCAGGGAGGTTTCAATGTGTCTGCCGGCACCAGAAGGATGTACATACAGTACATTTTGCACAGTAATGAGCAGGGGAAATATGGAGAGATTGAACGTATACAAGTATAATCTTTAAAACAATTATTTACATTTATTTAACAAACATCACATAACACAAATACAACAACAATCGAAAAGATCTGTGCCTCCAACCAATGCATCTTCCCACTTCCTCCCCTCTCCCCATCACAAAGGTTGTAGTAGGACCATAAAGAGGCCATGCTTCTATTGAACAAGTTTTAGGGCTCTAGAGTCAACAATGGCGACGCTACTGAAATTGTTGCTAAAAAAAAATGTATATTGAAATTTTTGCTAAAAAGAAATTCCTTCAAAATAAGTAGAGATATATTTTTCAAAACTAAAGGTTGCAGTTAGACCATAAAGAGCCCATGCCTATAGTGAAAACGTTTTGGGGCTCTAGAGTCAATAATGGCAACGCTATTGAAATTGTTCCAAAATAAAAAATCCTCAAAAATAAGAAGTGATATATTTTTCAAAACTGAAAGTTGTAGTAGGACAATAAAGAGGCCATACCTCTATGGAACAAGTTTTGGGGCTCTAGAGTCAATAATGGCGACGCTATTGAAATTTTACCATTGTGGTCGTTTTCAGTTTTGCACTTTGCAGACGGTCCCTAAACCCGCGGCTGAAAGCCGACAGCTCATAGAAGCCAATGCCTTTCACCGTTCGCTAAAGACGGCTTGTTTTGATGAAAACAATGTTGTAGCTGGTTTTTTAGGTTACTACATTTAGCTAGAGGTGTCAATTGTGTCGCAACGATGTTTCACTGATGATCTATTGAACCGCAAAGTCAGAATCTGCCAATTTATTTACAACTTTACGGAAGTTCCTCTCCGTTTATATGCTTTACTCACAGGTGTGTGAATTGACCTGAATATTGATGGCCAAAATAACCTAACAAGCACACCACATATACAGTATAGATAGAGGCACACGTTAAGGCCCATGGTGAAGACATGTCCCAACGATAGGGGCCGTCAGATGCTCACACAATGCAGATACTCATTCGAATCTATCTGCTGGTAACACTCGGCCACAGCCCGGGGTGCTCAAGGCCAGGCAGGTGCTCTCGAGAAACCCCCACACCAGCCTTGACACACACAACTCGCAACACACAATTCGCTAGAAGAAAACACATAAGACTAATACACCCAGAAGGACATTATGCTAATTTGAAGCAGAACCTCTACAGAGGCGAAGCTCCGGACGACCTCAGCGCTGTTAGGGACTTAGACATTTTCGCTCGATCGATCTCTTACGCTCTATAGCTCAGTATAACCTTTTTCACCATACTAAATAAATCCGAGGCCCTCGTGCCGACAATTTTATCTCCTCTCCGTCTCAGTTTATCTGTTCAAGTTACTAGGCAGACTATTTTTCCCAACAGTATGAAGCGTCGGTAGCGCAAACTAATATAACGTTAGTTTTTTAAAGAGATAAGACGGAGCTCTCCTCTCCTTTTATATGCTTTACTCACAAGTGTGTGAATTGACCTGGATATGAAGCGCATATCCAGCGTCCGTAGTGCACGGAATGCTATATTATTTTGGTTAGCGCAAAATAATATAACATTCGTATTTTAAAGAGATAAGCTGAAGCTCTCCTTCTTGTTAAGAAATTCAGCAGCTGCGGTCATATTTCAGCATCAGCATACCGCCGCTGCTAGGTGCATATAGGGGAAACACTGCAGTTTAATGCATTTCACAATTTGCCAGCTCTCGTTTTGAAGGCTGAAGACAATTTGACTGGAACTACTTAGCAGGTGTCCGTATATCAAGGGTTAATGCACACCCTGCAGCCAATCAGAATCAAGTGTTCCCCCAGACCATGATATAAATCATAATATATAATACAATATAATATATCTTACTACTATATAATAGCAGGCCTGTCACACAAGTTACTTAAGTTGGTCAGTGCGCATGTGCCTGCAGCTCACACACACACAGCACGCGCAAAAGCACACATACACCGCACGCACGCACACACATACACAACGCATAAACACACACACACACACGTGCGCACTGACGCAGACATTTCAAGACAATGGCAGCGCAGGAATCCGCCTACACACAAACCGCACACACATGCACACACGCAGAGACGCACGCATTGAAAGACAACGCAAGATCGATCCCGCATCCCGCAATGTCTTGCAATATTGATATCCCCCCCTCCCCCTTCCGTCTGTTTTAACAGCGTCGCCGTCGACAGACTCTCCGAAGGTAAGACGTTCTGTCTATAGACTGTAGAAATTGCGAAAGTTTAAAATACTTTTTATATTTTAAGACCCTTATTATACTACCAAAGAAGTGTCAGGCTACTCCTAGCCTTCTAAGTGGTTTAAATAGCGATTTAGTTTTTACCATAACACATGCCCCCATCATTCCAAGTTTATAGCGTTTTGGTAGAATCGGCTAAAAACAGCTAATTTAAGAATGCGTCTACATGCACTTTTTTGCTCCCAAACGAACATCCCAACTCGTTATCATATTAAACATATTTCATATTCATTTTACACTGGTTTTCTCCTTTAAGTTTGAATCACACTCAGGGTAGAATCTCCTGATATCGGATGTCTCAAATGCGGTAAAAATATGTGAAAACGGCTTATAGGTAGAAAATGATTATTCTTGCCTCATAACGTAAGGAGGAAATGGTTATGCTTGCTTCATTACGTAATAGGTGAACCAAAATGTTATACGTTGTAACATTATACGCTTAATGTTAATATGTTATGCGCTCATAAATTTGTTACATTATGGACTGGGGTATCCACATTATTGCTATGGGTTCAATTAGGACTAGAGGTTGAGCGCTCGCAACCCGCGCGCGGAAACTCTAGTGTTTATAATATGTACATAAAAAAAAACATAAATTGTTGATGTGGTCACACACCAGTAGTTTCTGCCCCACTGAAATTTAGGGTCACCGCATGCTACTGGTATTAAAAATATAAATATAAAATACAATGCAAATAAGTATGTAATGTATTTGACATTTAGACTACTGCCTTGTAGCCTACCGTCATTTTAAAAGCAGAATGTCTCACATCATTCACATGCATGTAGGATATGAATAAAGCAACGTTGCACTTTATTCATCGTTATAGAAAAACTTTGGTATTTTTATTTACTTTAAACCACACCTAGGCCCAGGGCTAAAACAAGGGTTTGGAAAATAGTGTGGTCTAGGGGGCAGGGGGACGCAACAAATAGATGATAGTGAGTCCCATTGATAAGAACGGTCTTTGGCTGGCCAACACTGAAGAACAACGTACTGACTATCATGTATGTCATTTCCTCACAGAACCCCGATGGCCCCTATACATTAAATAGCCTAGGCCCTCCCGTACTTCGGAGAAGACCGTGCTGATTAAACAAGTGGCTCTGGTTTCAGCAAAGCCCACATTAGTGTCGGTCGTTCATGTTTGGGTCAGACAACTCATTTGAGAAATGGACGAAACAACTACAATTTAAACAGAATTGAGAATATAATAATTTCAAATAAAAATTAACATGACTACATGATTTATGCTCCTGTATGCTTTATGTTTTTGCAATTGGCAAATAAACAGTGTTGGGACTAACGCGTTATTAAGTAACGCGTTACAGTAACTACGTTACTTTTGCGGTAACGAGCACTGTAACAAATTACTTTGTCAAAATCAGTATCGCGTTTATCGTTACTGCGATTTAAACAGGCTCGTTACTCGTTACTTCACATGCATAACCCAATAGTACAGTTTCCGTGGTGGACGTGATGCACGTGACGCAGCGACGCACAAGTAAATGAATTAAAACAATGGCGGCAGTCGACGACAGTCCAGGCTTTGTATTTCTTTCATGGAAATATGCACATTATTTTTCCTTTCGGACGGTAAAAGACATAAGGAATATTTTGGTGACCTGTCATCTATGTGGAGGTTCAAAAACTAGCAATTCTAATCTGATGAAACATCTTCAGAAACAACACGCATCTACCAAGCTTGTTGAAAAAGACCCTGAAGGTAACACAGGTGATGCTGCTGCTAACGTCAGCTCCGCCGACGCTAAAGGAGAAGCCACTCCAGCCAAACAACGAAAGCTTGATTTTACAAAGCCTGTTGCACAGTCTATAACCTAGACACAGCTAAACAAATGATGGAGATGTATGGACAAAGACTGATATAGACATAGACATACTAACATAGACTAATAAAGCACATTATCCTCCATTATTGATTTCATCAGTTGTTTTATTTATCTAAACGGCCAGAGTGGAGGAAATATTATTTTTGTTAAACATTAACTATGTGAGGCTGAAAGTACTTTTTATTTATTTAGTTTCTCTTTGTGAGGCTGAAAATACTTTTAAGTTTGCCAATCATTATTGATGATGAGGTCTCCAGTTGGTGGAGTTTAGCTGTTTTGAGTTAAGGTTAACTTACAAAGAACGGATAAACCTCACTGTGTTTACATTGTAAACATCTATTGTATCAGTTTTGCACTATTATTGATTACTACAGTTGCTAAATGGTCTGAGGCAGTTTCATTTTTGCACTGCCAAAACTATACTTTGTACCTGTTTCAATGGCTACAAAAAATATGCCTATCAAAAGTTTCAAAACATACTGTATGTTGTGTTTTGTTGATCCACTGCTTCATCGTAGTGATACTGGGTACAATGATCAAATTTTACAGTTGTTTTGTCGAACACTATGCCACATCAATCCCAAAATAATGTGTGTGCATTTGTAGAGGGTTGGAAACAGTTGGAAACAATGGAAATATTTAATTTATTTGCACTCACACTACTACACTGCTATGGCACGTTCAGGTCACTAGGTGGCGCATAGCGCTTGTGGTAGGATAGGACTTACATGTAAGCAAGCCAGAGGACTGGCAGCCTCCCTAGCTATCCAATTAGGGAGGTCCTTTGCCACATTAACACATTATTAAGATAATTTAGAAGAAAAAAAAAGTTACTTTCCCTAGTAACTAATTACCTTGAAAGCAACGAGTAACTTAAAGTAACTGAGTAACTTTTGAAAGAAGTAACTAGTAACTGTAACTAAGTTACTAATTGAAAGTAACTTGCCCAACACTGCAAATAAATGATCACGCTTTCATTCCTTTTATTAAATCTAACATTAAATGATTTGAAATACTAAAGACACTCGGTATAGTCACAGTAGCCTATGCAATGATTACAAATAGGTCAAAAAGACAACAGGCCCTATCTCGCATACAGCGCAATTGACTTTCTACACAACACATGGATCTTTGCAAGTTTGCATCCGGCGCAAGGCCGACTTTCCCCACAGCAAACCTGCGCCACTAAACTTGCGCCCTGAGAGGCGTGTCAGTGAAAAGCAGAGGTGTGTTCCGGCGCAAATGATACATGGTGCTATCTTACAGATCGATAAAGCACTTGCGCAACTAACCGACAAATACCTGGTCTAAGTGCAATAGCGGATAGCGCAGTTGGTTTTGCTATTTTGATGTACCATGGCAGGTCGGAACTGCAACATAAGCTTACACACCAGTAGGTTCTACATGCAAACATACATGCAAACGATTTGCCTAATTGAAACATTATGATGATGATGATGTGGATTCATGCAGCCCCTGGGCAATGAACACTGTAGTAGGCTATGCCATGCGTTAAAATATTAATAATAACAATAATAAACTCGAGCAAAGTAGGCTATATCCCAGCCTTCCAAAACAAAATCTCGTTTTACGGTAAATGGTAGCATAGGTTAAATTATTTGGGAAAGAACAGCTGATACAGCAGTAATAAGTCGTATTTAAATCAATGCATCTGCGAACACCATACAGAAAAAACATATTTTCTTGACACAGACATCGTGGACAAGCCCATAACTTTTAGGATTTATGAGTATTTGATTGTGAGAAAACAACGTTTTACCGCGAGTGAGTCTTAAAAAGAATGAATTAATTGCCGGCGCGAGTGTGTGCCTCCATCTGTTTAAACACACGCAAACTAAACACGTAACACATAATACAGTCCATGGCAATGTACATTAACGGGGGAACACATGCATATTAGGAACATTAGGAATATTAGGAAGTCAATAACGATAATGTATACAATACTGCTAAGAAACGATGTGTGTTAATGTAATGCCGCATATCATTTAATGGACCAACAGTTGCAGCCACAGGGCCGCATATCATATGTTTGTTAAGTTTTCTTCGCCGAAATTGACATGACGACTCAGTGTTTCGGAAGTTGTAGAAGAAAACACTATTCCATGTGTGAATTAGCCCATATTATTTGGCCGTAAACTGAGCCATTTGAAGTTTGAAATTAATTTGGTCATGAATCTGTCTCATCGGAGAATGCAAACGCGCTGTCAAAATATCAACTCATCAGGTTCAAATGCGCTCATGGCTCTTAAAGGGGATGGGAGATGGCACTCTCATTGGTTTATTGCATGTTACGCCCAAACCACACATACGGGTAATTAGGCTACTTCAGGGCAACCCTTTTTAGATTTGTGTCAGGCGCAAGAGTAATTTATCTGCTGGTATAATAGCAACAGCGGCAGAGACTGGCCAACAAAGCTTCTTCCATTTTGCGCTTCTCATCTTGCGTTTCAGACCGTTAAAATAGGGCCCAACGCCAGTAATGGTCAAAGTCAATTTAATAATTTGTCTGGCGGATGGAAACCAATCTGTTCAAACGCCCCATTTAGTTTAAGGAGGGAAAAACCTCTGAACGTTTTATCGGCTTTAACAATTTATTATTTATATTTTATATGCAGAAGAGGTGAGTGTGAATAAGCAGAATATAAACAGTGGGCGTTAGACAAGATTCAAAGCCCCATGATCTGCTAGTTGCAAAGGTAACTTCATAGACCACTCCTATTTTCACAAGGCTGTAGCAAAACAGAGTCAAGGTAAGGTAGCACTTTTAAACTGCATAAATGAGATGGAGAGACACGAGGGGAAGGAAGGAGATGAGGTAGTGAGGGTGGGAGGAGGTATGGGGGAGAGTTGGGTTAGAGTTTGTTGTTTTTGGAGCCATTTTTCTATTGGTGCTTTGAAAATGATGGTCTTGTGAAAAAGCTTCACAAAACCCATAAGACGCTCTCACAAGTGAATATTGGATTTTATAAATGGGGTAAACACAAATTTTTAGTAAGTCAGGTCCCAAGCCAAGCTTTGTGCATGGAGTTTCATCAACTTTAGCATGATATACTGTATATATTTTTGATTATAAATGGTAAAAAACAAGAGGATTATTCATCGATTTCTTTTAAATAAGGTCAAATTGACTCATTTCTATACTGTACGCAGGCCGATCATGCCTACTGTGGTGTGTAGTCTCCTTCTAAAGGCCCACTGTGAGTGGGGTTCTGTGAGGAAAGGGTCAACGTGGACTTCTGTGTTTTAACGTTACATTTCCCTTGAGGAAATGCTGAAGGATACTCACGGTCTATTTCCTCCTCCCTCCTCTTCAGCTCCTTGTACTTCTGACCACATTCCACTTTAAGAAAGAAAACATTGTCAAGGCATTATAGCGATTCAGGAATATATACTGTATATAACGACATTACTTGGCAAAATATAAAGATTACATTATTTGAATACAAGTAAAAAAGTCATTCATGAAATACATTTAATACAAGAAAATGGATCAACCTATATAAAAATCAATTTATGACATTTAAATCAGATCAAGTAATTCACTATGGTGATTGGTCACAATTCTAACAATAGAAACAGCCAGGTAAATACCTTGGGCCTCATCTGTGTGGTGTTCTAGTTGACTGATCTCCTCTGTAATCTGCTCTCCTCTTTCACTAATTTCCCCCAACCTACAGACACAGTCACATGCAGACTGTCAAAGGGATCAAATACAACCTAAAGAGACCCAGTCACAAACTTTAAGCTTTAAAAATTATCTGGTTATTGGAATATAGAAAAAGCATTTCAAATTCTTATAATAGACACGGGTAACACTATAAATCAGAGAGTAGCAGAACCTATGGTAGTGTCAACAATAAGCTGGCTTTGATCGTAGTTATTGCTCAAATATTATAATTAGTGCTGTCAAGCGATTAAAATATTTAATCGCGAGTTAATAGTTAACTCGCGATTAATCGCACATTTCTTTCTATTCTAAATATCCCTTGATTTCGTGCTGCTAGCCTTTTAGTGAGATCAGAGAGTGTTGAGAAGGACAGTAAGAAGAGAGACCCGCAGTGAATTCAACCCGGTCCTTGACATCGGGTAGGTGCATGACAGCGGTAGGCCTACAGTAAAACTTCAATAGCCCAGGCTTTTATTTGTTTAAATCACTCAACTTTCGAACAAAATTCTTGCTCAGCAAAGATGGGAAATACTACAACATTTATTATTTAAACCAGTATGAATATTCCTACCGTATGTAGGCCTATACACATTACCAGGCTATCGGATAACGCCCACACACACACACACACACACACACACACACACACACACACACACACACACACACACACACAGAGTGTGAGAGTGGTAATCGGGAGGGTCGGGAGAATTCCCGGTGGGCCGTTAACTTTTCGAGGCTGTCGGGCTGATTACTGCGGGATAACAATATTGCGTTTATAAAAGTTCCTTGCAGCGCCGTCCGGCAGCCTGAGCTGTGCGCCCGCAACCTCTCACTCACTCAACAGGCGCAACACACAAACTGTCAACATCGCAACCAAGTCGATTTTGTCCAGAGGGGAGTAACTGAGCGGCCCCTCCCGATGTGGTACAGCCCAGGTGGGCCTTGAACTGCGATTGGTCAGAAAGACGTAACAGCTAATGAAAACATTGAACTCTCGTGCAGGCTCGAACAGAGTGACACACAAACACACACACACTTTTAAGGAGTTTTTCACCCGCTCCGTAACATTGCTTGCCCCAACAAGTTTGTGCGGCGTGCTTGTTGTTTTGTTTCCGGTGTAGATCCGGTATGGTGTTGTAGTTTTTCTAAAGTGACTAGTTGTTGCTAGACAGCTGGTGAAAAAACTACAACGTTTGCCAAGCCAAAAGAGCGTTAATCGCGCTATAAAAAAATTAGAACCGTTAAAATTGGTTTGCGTTAATGCTGTTAATAACGCGTTAAACTGACAGCACTAATTATGATAATATTTAAATAGTTCACACTGATCGCCAGGCTTGGATGGTTTTATTTAGATTATTAAGTTTGATTTATCCCAGTTAATTAAAGGTCCTACCAGAATAACCAATACGTCACAGACATGCAGAGATCTGATTTTTAGTAATAAATGTGACAGAATTCAGAAAACATAATATGTTTACAGGTCTATCAGACCACAACCTTATTCTTTTCTCTAGAAAACTGTCAAAACATAGACATACTTGTCCACCTAGACAAAAACCTGAGAAACTGGGAATTTTTCCCAGTTTCTGGGAATACCAAAGGGTGAGATTGAAAATTGTAAACTTGCCCTAAACAACATCAACTGGGACACCCATCTTACAAATGAGGATGTCAATGAAAACTGCAGGGTACTTACGGATGTTCTGCAAGAAACTATGGGACAGTTTATGAGGAAAATTAAAACTAAACCAACGGAAAAAAACAAACTTAACCTGGTTCAATGACACCATATGGTCATTAATGAAACAACAAGATTATGCTCTCAAGACCTCATTAAAAACTAACACTGGGATGGAAAGACAGATCTTTACCTCCTTGCGTAATAAGGTCATTAAAGCACTTTAAATTAAGCAAACTTTTTTATTAGAATAACAAACAGTGCTAGAAGGAACACAAAAGAAATCTGGACAAACATTAAAAAGCTGACATCAAATAGTACCATATGCAGGGAAATGAAAGAGTTGAAGCTGCCTGACAGGGTAATCAATGATCCTAGGGACATTGCAATAGCTCTTAATGTTTATTTTGTTGACTGAAAAATATGAACCAAAACTCAGGTCATGAAGTACATCAACTACCTCCAATGCCCCTTAACACTGAAGCCCCAATTTTTGATATCCATGCAGTACCTCAATCACAAGTTGATAAGGTTATCTGCGGCCTTAAAAATAACGGAGCCAAAGATACCTTTGACATGGACTCATTATTTCTTAAAACTCAATAACAGTCTTTCATTCCTCCGCTAACAAACATCATCAATGATTCCATAAACGTAGATGTGTTTCAAGACTCCTGGAAAGATTATATTATTACACCAATCCTTAAGTCTGGAAACACTACACTGACTAGTAACTATAGACCGATCAGTATACTGCCCTCAATATCAAAGATAGCGGAGAAACTGGTTGCTGAACAACTCATATACCATCTAAACACAAGTCTGTTAAATGTTAAATGACCTCCAATTTGGCTTCAGAATACCCCACTCCACAGAGACAGCTGTCTGCTACTTCTTGGAAACCGTAAAATCCAAGCTTGATACAGGTGGGGTTGTTGGAGCTGTGTTCCTTGACCTGAGTATGGTCTTTGACACAGTCAACCACAAGTTATTAATAACCAAGTTGACTCATTTTAATTTATCTGAGTAATCCCTTAAATGGATGGAATCATATCTTTCAAGACTTCAATTAGGAAGGTTAAATTTTAGGACCTCTTTTATTTAGCTTATTCATAAATGACTTGGCAAGTTGCTACCCACCAACAGTGACCTGCCAACTGTATGCGGATGATGCTGTACTATATGTTCACACGAAAGACAAAGCGCAAGCTGCAAAAAAAATTACAACTGTAATGAGTAATGTGTGCAACTGGTTAGAGAGCTCTCACCTGCACTTAAATATGGCCAAGACTGTTTCCATTTATTTCTCAAAAAGGGTAAATAAGTGTCACAGACCCTAGTATTTTTGTAAGAGCGAAAAGGCTTGAGGTAGTTCAAGAGTTGAATTACCTAGGTGTGATCTTGGTCTCACGACTGAGTTTCAAGAAGCACACAAAAAAAACTGTCAACAAAATGAAATATAACTTGTCCAACTTTAGATATATAAGAAACAATCTTACTTCTGAAGCAGCAAGGCTATACTTGGATGCAATGATCATGTCTCACATGACCTATTGCATAACAAGTTGGGCCTCAGCTTGTAAGACGACTATAAAGTCTCTAGAGTCAACACATAAACAAGCTATAAAGGTTTTAGATAGAAAACCTAAACTGTATCATCACTGTCAGATTTTAAAGAAACTTGAGTTGCTACGTATGGAAAACACTATGCTGACACCATATTATAGTAAGGTTCACTATGTAATGTCGCCAGATTTTTGTGGAGAGTATCAAAACTATACATTTTTGGAAACGTTATTGTATAAGCAATAAGCAGAAGAGATGCCATCGTAGTTGGTCTTGATGTAGATGCCTTTGGGGGAGTAGGCTGCACAGATGAAGCTAGCCAGAGTGGCCAACATAGTTTCGGTCACTCCACCCTGTTGAAAGCATCTGCAGAGAACTGATTACATCTTTATCTGCCGAAGTTCATGTAGACTTGCAGCCAGGTTGCTTCGCCTATACGTGAGAACCTTCCAGGGTTGTCAGTGCCAGTGAACGCATGGAAGGCTGGCAAAGCCTTTGCTCTTTCTGACCCTATTGCTCTCCATATTGGCTCTATCCCCATAACCCCAGAGGCCATTGAAATGGACGTGTTCTTCAGCATGAGGTCATAGTTTGCTATGACTAAGGATGAACCTGAGGCTAAAGAGGGCAACAAAGGACCTGGCAGAGGGAGCTTTTGGCTCTGGCTGAGGAGGAAGGATAGGTCTTGGGTAAAGAACACCTAACCCCAGACAACAGCAACAGGGGAGAACAACTATCAGCGGCAGGGGGTGACAGGGAGACGTCCCTGTCACTTCTCCGCCACCAGGAGACGTTCCTAAATTAAAGGAGCGAAACGTTGGTGAATGGTGGTTTCTGACTGATGACCCTGCAGCTGACCCTTGGGCCCCGGAGGAGGTGCAACAGGCAGGGTGGGTCGGTGGGTTTTGCTGGGATGCCAGGACAGCCTGGTAGATCAACAGTGTGTCTGCTTCTTCATTGTTTGTTGTCAGGATTGTTGTCCTGAAACACCAAGTCTTTGTTGCTCCTGCTATGCCCTGAAGAAGAGGTGAGGACCAGTTTGGTTGATGTACTGTTGTACTCTAGAGTCTTTGCAGCAGTTGGTCAGGTCAGCCTTCGTCTTGTCATGTGAAAGGAACCTGCTCATTGGGATGTGTTTTATGTTTGTGTGATCTCGGACCTGATACTGGATCGGTGCTCTTCCTTGCCTTCTTTTATCCCTGGTAGCACTCTTCAGAGAATCATCCCTGTATGTGTCAAACACAAGGATGATTTCATCATAATCTTGTGTGAGGGACATCAGCCTGTCGTTGAAGCATTCACTGAGATGTTTGACTGTCACTATGGTTGCTGGTTTCTTGGCCATCTTCTGCAGAAGAACCATTGCATCTACAAGGGCTATCTTCCGACTTGGAGCATCTGGTGTGGTGTCCATCCCATCTTCTTGCTGCTGATCTTCTTGTGGAGTTTCTGCTGTAACCAACTTGTTGAGGAGGTGGATCAACTTTGATTTGTCCAGGCATGGCAGGATTGTACCATCTTGAGCAAAAAGGGCTCTTAGTTTCAAAGTGAATTTGTAGTTCCCAATGGCCTCTTTCTGGTTGATGTCTCTGCTGGACCTGGCCAGTACCATCAGTCTGCCATACAAGTCCTTGGTCTCCTTTAGATCCACATTCTTTCGTCCGAGTTTTACTGTGATTTTCTTGTTTGCAGACATGAACATCTTGTTGTTCTCCTTCTTTACTGGTGCCCATAAGCTGACATCTCCATTGAGTCACTCTGAAACGTAGTCTTCATACAGCTTTGACCAGTCAAATCTGCATTTAAGTTCTTTGGTACATACTCTTCAGGGATGTAGGCATGAGTGATCACATTGTGCAGCTTGTCACCTTCAACAGCAAATGGGTTTCATTGTTTCAGTATGGCAGCCTTGATCTTGTCAATAACCTCATGCACCTTCTTGACAGCACGTGGCCCAAGGTTCTGATGCTCTCTGGTTTTGTCAGGTTCCAAGACAAACTGACTCTTGAACTGTTTTGCAATACGGGAGAGTTCTGGTGTGACCAAGAAGAACCTCTGTCTAGCATTGGCATTGGTCGAGATGCCGACGAGTCCAGAATGAATTTTTATCAGCTTGTTCAGATGCTCACATGCACGGTCCACCCCGATGGATACAAAGGGAATGTCAATGAGGGGCAATAGTGTCGGAAAGATCAAAGGCTTTGCCAGCCTCCCATGCATTCACTGGCGCTGACAACACTGGAAGGTTCTCGCGTATAGGCAAAGCAACCTGGCGGCGGGTCTACAATGTCAATGAGGGGCAATAGTGTCGGAAAGAGCAAAGGCTTTGCCAGCCTTCCATGCATTCACTGGCGCTGACAACACTGGAAGGTTCTCGCGTATAGGCAAAGCAACCTGGCGGCAAGTCTACATGCAGGCAGATAAAGATGTAATCAGCTCTCTGCAGATGCCTTCAACAGAGGAAGAAGTGACCGAAACTATGTTGGCCACTCGGGTTAGCTTTGTCTGTGAAGCCTACTCCCCCAAAGGCATCTACATCAAGACCATCTCCGAACTACAATGGCATCTCTTCTGCAAGAATATCGCAGAAAGTGATAAGCTACCTCCTACCCTTGGAGCTCTGAGACAACATGCCCTGAGAGTCCATATCCAAACCAGAGTGTGGGGACGGGTCAGCATTGCTCTGCAAGATTCTCAGATGGATCTCCGGCAGAATGGCTACCACAAGGAGTCCGATAGCCAGCTGAAACCAACAATGACAGATGCCCTTCCACCTCCAAAGGCCATCATTGAGATGGTTAGCTGTCAATGCAAAAGAGACTGTTCTTCTGCCAGATGTTCTTGCAGAAAAAATTACTTATCCTACACCGATCTTTGCCAGTGGAGCAGTGCGTGTCGGAATGATGAGGACACACAGAAGTATGAAACTGATGATATCTAAAGACTCCTTGATTGCCTTAAACATTAAACACTTTTCTGTCATGAGGAGCATGTTGGCTCTTAATGGACATTAACTTAGTGGAACGTTCATGATTGATCACTTGTAAAACATTTAATAAAACAAATTTCATTCAATTTCAGTCAAGTCAGTTTTAGGTTGAATCTAGCTTATTTATTTTGTTACCATTGGATTCATTGGCCCTGAAAATGGTTGTTAACTGTCAAAATAAAAGCTCTAGGTTATTTAGAAGCTGAGATATCGACAAAAACCTTTTTCACGGCAGCCATTTTGTAAAATCCAAGATGGCGGCCATATAGGATTCGGGGCAAATGGAAACATTGTTTTTCTGATTGCTTATACTATAAGGTTCACAAAAATGTTAGTATAGTTTTCATACTCTCCACAAAAAGCCAACGGAAGTTCAAATCCAACCATAATGAACCTGACTATTAGTTCTTAAAATCACTCACGGTTTAGCTCCACCTCCTTTACAGGAATATATCAAAAGGAACACAAATGGCACAACCAGAGCAGGCTCCAGAGGTAATTGCACTGTTCCCTTTAGGAGAAGTGCCTTTGGCCAGGCATTTTTTTCCTATAGAGCAACCAATACCTGGAACTCCATGCCTAGTGCAATACGCGAACTACCAACTCTGTCATTTTCCAAAAATCTTAAAAAATGGCTTCTGGAAATCAGACATGTTGTCACTAGCTGGGATAATTTATAATTTATCAACTGCTGCTGATCTGTTAACCCTGTCTTTTATGTATATTATGATGTTTTACTCAGTGTGTGTCTGTTTTACTGTATACTATGATTTGTTTTATTTCATTTTATTTAGGGACCATCTTCCAGTCAGGGTCTAAGGATGGAAATAAGCCCACAGAAATAATCCTGTATATTTACATTGCTACTTTTTTTTTAAATGTTCATCAATATATTTTTGTCTCTTTGTAAAATAAAATAAATCTCAATCTCAAGATAAGTCTCCAAATACTAATTCATCCATTTCGATGTGTCTAGCCTTACATTCTAGAACACTAGTACCTACCAGCCCCAGTCTGACCAGATAATACATTCCAAAGGTACGAAATTAGGTCATAGCTAATAAACAAAGAATACAAAAATGAATCCTTTCTCAAGCTTTGAAATTCTCAGAAGAGAGAAGTAGCTACCTACAGCAAAATAACATATGAGCTCAGAATTGTGAAAAAATATGTTGATGACTTACTGTCTATCCATGCTGGCAATTTCTTGGTTGTCTTCCTTTACCTGAATTAGGAAATAAAGTCTGAGTTTGAGTTTCACTCAAAAATACGTTAAAGTTAATGAAAAGAAACCTCAAACAAATATCCCAGAATAATGTATCCAGTACACAGCCACAAAATGTATTGTATCTTAAGAAAACATGAGATCAAAGTCAGTCAACAATATCCCTCTTGAAAGAACAAGACAGATTGCTTTCTGTATCTAACTAGCCATGAAATACAAATTGGTATTTCTGAAAGCATCAAATACTAACCTAACATATATTTTTAAATTTTGTAAAATTTGAGTTCTTTAGTCGCAGGCCATACAGACACATATGGAGACGTTAAGCCAACCTGTTTAAACAGTCTCTCCCTCTCTTCCTGGGGCGAGTCAAAGCTCTTGCTCTCAGCCACCATGGAGTCACGTCTTGCTTCTAGCATCAAGAGCTTCTCTTGGATGCACATTGCCTCTTGTTTCATAGGTGAGTGGGACAGCTCCTAATATTGGGATACACAACGTAACTTTTTATCTTTCTGGTAATACATTCATGAGTACTCACATGGCGTAGTAAAGAAAATTTTCAAATCAAAACCAATGTACGAGTACGTTGGTAAATAAAGGAAGGGACAGTTTGTTAAAAACTTAAAATTACCACAAAACAGTTGCGTATCAACTATACACCAACCAAATATATTAGCAAGACAATTTTAAAAAGTATATGAATATTCATCTCAAAGTTAGCTAATACAACATTCACCTTTATCATCAACATCACTTACGTTTAATAGAGCTTTGGCATTGCTGAGATTGTCTTTAATACAAATATGTGGCATGTGTAGCTAACACCTCTACCTAACTTAAATCATCAAATATCATTCATATTTAATAATTAGCAGTTAGATGGCAAATTATGTTCATGTATTTAATGGTCGGGTCAAAACCAATTATAAGAACACCATCTTCCCCATGATGACAAACCAGATTGTCTTGCATTTTGCAGACCTACTGGTCCAAGGTCAGTCCTGGTAACTCGATGTTGTTCCATGTACCATTGGCAAAACCACTAACACTTTTCTATTGCACAAGAGAATGTAGCAAGATACAGAACATATCACAATCAGGATGCAGCACATATTACATCTTACCAGAACAATGTTGTTCCAAAGCCTAAACAGTGTTTGTGACGTAGCTTTCGTTTTACCCTTTCTCCTCCAACCTTATTTTTGCAATTTCTGACAAATTTCTTTCAACTCACCATGTCTAAAGTCACTTTTCTTGTCAGCATGGCTTCCAGCTCCTCCTGACAGACAGATTGCTCCTGAAGAAAAGAACAGAGAAAAGACAAGTAAATAACAGAGAAATGACTGAATATATGTATGTACCAAACTATACCAAAATAAAACTAGAAAATGCATTTGCAGCAGAAAATAAAGTGAGTGCTGTAGTGTATAATGATTTTAAACATATGTTAATGAAAGCTTTAAGGTCAAGACATATATAAAGGTTGATTAACTGAACCCAAGTGAAACGATTTTAACATAGTTTAATACTTTAAAGTCTGAATAGGGTAATTGTAACAGTATAAACATAAACCATTTAAATAATGTCAAACCGTTGGAAAAAAGTCTAATAGTTAAACAAATAGCTGAAATAAGTGATAAAGTTTGAATTAAGGTGTAGAAGTATGATGAGTAGCAGAGTTAGTATAAGCATGAACAGTAGTATAAGTATTATTAGCATGATAAGTAGCTATACCAATAGTATAAGTAGAATGATAAGTAGTAGAGATACTACTAGTATGATACATAGTAGTATTGGTGTGATATCTTATAAGTAGTGGTATTAGTATTACAAGAGTTTCCGCACGCAACCTCTAGTTGTAATTAAATCTATAGCTATAATGTGGCAACCCTAGTCGATAATGTAAAAATTTCTGTGCACATAATATAATAACATTTTGCCTATAATGTTACAACGTATAACATTTTCATTCACCTATTATGTAATGAAGCAAGCATAATAATTTTCGCCTTACATTATGAAGCAAGCACAATCATTTTCTACTTATAAGCCGTTTTCGCACATGTCCTCCGCATTTTTGCCCCATTTGTATATGAGGAGATTCGACCCTGAGGGTGATTCACACCTGATGCTTTATATGAGGACATCGATGTCGTTCAGAAATGAGTAGAATCAACGGGGGATGTAGTGGGGTGGGCTTGCAAGGGGCGGGAAATGACGTAGGGTCTAAGTTCGCAAGAGGCGGGATAAGTGCGGCCGCTGTCACTGTAGTTTGTTTTGGTTTTACCACAGACAAAATGGAGGCAGAACGGGCAGACCTCATCGCGATCATCTTAAATGTTGCTAAAATGATGCATCATATATTCGTTTGCATCCACAAAATCCGAAGCATCGATCGATGAGTTGGAGACTAATAGAAGGAACGGCGAAGAAGAAAGCCGTCGAGAACGAGAAAGGCTCGTTCTCAACGAGAACGGCTCGTTCTCAACGAGAACGGCTCGAAAAGGCCCGAAGCTTCGGCGGCAGTTCAGCTCCAGAGTACGCCCGCCAGAGCTGCCGCTGGCGGCTCCTCCATGCTGCCACCTTGGGCGGTATTCCGACAGGGGAAGCCCGGCGGCAGTTCGGTAGCTCAGCTCCGGGAGTACAATCCCTTTCACCTCCATGTCTCCTCCTCCGGACTGCCGCTGAGCTCCCCCCGCCGGAGCTGCCGGGCTACTGAAGCTTCCACCCATAGTTCCGTGGTTGAATTATGTTAACCACCACACAAGCCCCCCCAGAATTCACCCATAGTCAAAGTCCTTTTGACGGAAAGGGGCGACGACCCGACCCCGTCGCGAGCGGATGACAGGGGCCGAGGCAGAGGAAGCAGCAGGCACGTCGGTGCCGTCCACCAACTCGGATGTCCTGGGGGTCAACGAGGTGGAGGGAGTCTCAATGGCCAGCGTGGGGCGCGGCGCAGGCGGACGTCCCCGGCGTGGGGGTTGCGCCACCTCCACCTGTCTGGAAACGTCCACGTTAGCTGGCTTAATCCTATCCCAGGAAATGGTCTCAGGCCTATCCCCGACGTCTACCACCAGGCACTTGTCGCCGCGGCGTAAAACCCTGAACGTGCCATCGTAAGGAGGGCGTAGGGGACCACGGTGGGCGTCGTGGCGAATAAAGACATAGTCCACCGCGCGCAGATCGGGGGGCATGCGGAAAGTAGGGGTGCCGTGTTGCGACGTGGTAACGGGCGCGAAAACCTTGGCGGTTTCCAGGAGGGAGGAACGTTGTTTGGCCGCCGACCATGGAACCAAGCGTCAGGAATAAAATCCCCTGGCACTCGTAGGGCCTGCCCGTAGACCGAGCATTACCCATGGCAGCCTATCCACCCAGTCGCCGTCCTTCACGCCTTCATGGAACGGTGGAAACGTTCGCACAAGCCGTTTGCCTGGGGGTGATAGGCGGTAGTGCGGTGCAGCTTGACCCCCAACCCCTCAGCCACCGCGTTCCAAAGTTTCGAGGTGAACTGCGAGCCACGGCCTGAGGAGAGGTCTGAAGGAGTCCCAAAGTGCGCGACCCACGTGCCGATGAATGAGCGCGCCACGTCAGAAGCCGACGTCGAGGAGAGGGGAACAGCTTCAGGCCAGCGGGTCGTCCTGTCGACCATGGTGAAGAGGTAGGTAAACCTGTGAGAGGAGGGAAGCGGTCCAACCAGGTCGACGTTGACGTGGTCGAACCTCCTCTTGGGAACAATTAATATGGCAGTGCACCTTGGACCGTTGACAGTCAACGCATGAGCTGACCCAAGCACTAACGTCCTTTCTAAGCCCCTGCCACACAAACCTCTGAAAAACCAATTTCACCGACGGCTTCCTGCCGGGGTGGGAAAGGCCATGCAACGCCTCAAAAACGGGCCGGCGCCAGGTCACCGGGACCAGCTGTCGAGGCTGGCCCGTGGAGACGTCGCACCATAGCCTCATTTCTGAGCTGCCCA
This sequence comes from Pollachius pollachius, assembly GCF_949987615.1. Lineage (NCBI taxonomy): Eukaryota > Metazoa > Chordata > Actinopteri > Gadiformes > Gadidae > Pollachius > Pollachius pollachius. The sequence goes on along the minus strand of NC_136941.1, from coordinate 21,953,940 downwards.
CCGCAACCACCTCCAGGCGCAAACCCGTATCCGAATTCCTCAGGGTGTGGACACCATGGTCGGAGGCCTGGTCCACGCTCATACCGACGTAATCCAGGCCCAGTTGGACGGCTCCGATGACTGTTCTTGAGAGGCAGTCTGCGACCACGTTGGACTTGCCAGCAATGTGTAGGATGTCCGTGGTGTACTCTGAGATGTACAAAAGCTGGCGCTGCTGGCGGGCAAACCACGGTTCCGCCACCTTGGACATGCAGAATTTTAGTGGCTTGTGGTCCACGAAAGCCGCAAACTCTCGGCCTTCCAGGAGGAACCGGAAGTGGCGGATCACCAGCCAGAGTCCAAGGATTTCCCTATCGAACACGCTGTATTTGCACTCCCTGGGGGTCAACTGGCGACTGAAAAAGGCGAGCGGCTGCCAGGCACCATCGACCCATTGTTCGTGCACCGCGCCAACGGCGTAGTCAGACGCGTCGGTGGTGATGGCGATGGGGGCATTATGTGACGGATGGGCCAGCATGGCGGCTTGGCCCAAGGTGGCCTTCGTGGCCTCGAATGCCTTCTCCCTCTCTGCCGTCCAGTCGACAGCCTGGCAAGGGGACTTGTCCTTGAGAGCCCCGTACAGCAGGTGCATGACGTGAGCCGCCTGGCGGATGAACCCGTGGTAAAACGTCACCATCCCCAGGAATTCTCGGAGCGCCCGAGCTGTGTTCAGGCGGGGGAAAGCAGAAATCGCCTCCACTTTCGACGGAAGAGGGGCGGCCCCATCTTTGTTGATGAGATGCCCCAGGAAGTAGATGGAGGACAACCCGAACAGGCACTTCGCCGGGTTGATGATCAGTCCGTGCTGGTCGAGCCTCATGAAGAGGTCGCGTAGGTGACCCTGGTGCTCCTTTTCGGAGGAGCTGGCGACCAGGATGTCGTCCAAATATACGAAGACAAAGGGCATCCCCCTGAGCGCCGAGTCCATTAACCGCTGGAAGGTCTGAGCGGCGTTTTTGAGTCCGAACGGCATACGCAGGAACTCAAATAACCCGAAAGGTGTCACTACCGCCGTCTTGGCGATATCCGAGGGATGCACTGGCACCTGGTGGTAACCGCGCACAAGGTCCACCTTCGAGAAGATCCGCTTGCCTGCCAGGTGTGCTGAGAAGTCCTGGATGTGCGGGATTGGGTAGCGGTCAGGCGTGGTACGTCGTTCAGGCGGCGGTAATCCCCACAAGGTCGCCACCCACCGTCTGGCTTGGGAACGATGTGAAGGGATGAGGCCCAGGGGCTGTCTGAGCAGCGGATGATGCCCATGCACTCCATGTTGGCGACCTCCGACCTAGCGACCTTCAGCATGTCGGGGTTAAGTCGTCGGGCCCTAGCATAGACGGGTGGGACTTTGGTGTCTATATGATGCTCTCGGCCATGTTTCGCAGTGACCACGGAAAAGGTAGGTCGGGTTATACCGGGGAACTCCCTGAGCAGGCGTTGATATTCGTCCCCCTCTGAGAGGGAGCTGGAGAGCCCGCCGTAAGCTGCTTGACCGCGGGCACATGCAAACGAGGAGAACGTCCGTGCGTCCACCAGGCGGTTGTTTTTGACGTCTACTAGCAGATTGTACGCAGAAAGGAAATCCGCGCCGTGGAGGGGAAAGGAGACGCTTCTGAGCGCCGGTGTCGCAAAAAAACCTTGTTGCCTTAGCACCGAAACACGCGTGTAAATAGCACATACCTGTGCTGGCGCGGCCTTTGGCGGCCACTGGGGCTCTGTTGGCTAGTCCGTCATTGTCTGGGGGGTAGACACTGCGTGTTGGGGCTAGCACCTCGGGTACGAAAATCCGAGCAGCCTGGAAAAAACAGTCGGCTTCTTCTGCCAACACGCGTGGCTCGGTAATCCTCGTGCCCACGAGCGCCGTCCGGACCTGCGGTGGCATGTGTTGGAGGAACAGCTCTATGAAGAGAAAGTTAGGCTCTTCCGCACCCAGCAGGTTGAGCATCATCTCCATATGCTCAGAGGGTTTGCTGTCCCCGAGGCCCCGAATAGCCAACAACCGTTGGGCACGCTCTGACTGCGACAGCTCAAAAGTCTTCAAGAGGAAGGCTTTGAGGTCTCAGAACTTGCCCTGGTTCGGGGGATTCGCTATGAAATTCGCCGCCCGGGTCGCAGTGGATCTCCACAGTGCCGTGGTAATAGCGTGCGGTGACATCCGAACTCCGGCAACTTGATAAAAGCGTTATTCGCCATGTTCGTTTTGGTCCCTGAAGCTTCAGCGAGACCTACATCGGGGTCACCAGTGTAGTGCCGAGGGACGGGAGTCGGAGTATCCAACACTGAGTTTTAATTAACACAACTTGAAAACCAGTACATTCCAAAAACCAACAGGACTGAACGTTCCGTCTGCTAAAAGAGTCTGTGCTAAACACGCCCCCCACCCATAGTTCCGTGGTTGAATTATGTTAACCACCACAATCTTGCCGTTGTCTAACAACATCTGCATCCACACGCGCGTGTGTGTGTGTGTATGCAGGTGCATGCGTGTGCATGTGTGTGTGTGCGTGCATGTGTGTGTGTGTGTGAATGCGGTGTTTGTGTATGATAAATTATTATTATTCAAGAATAGCTAAAAAGGCATGGTTGAGGTGGTTACTTTCAAAATGTAACATAATTCATAATACCCATTTATGCCATTTGAAAGTAGTACATTACTCCAAAATATTTGTTTTGGTTTGAAGTTTGTTTTGAATTACTTTTACCAAAATAGAGTCAACGACCATCCTCTATCTGACCTTGGCCTTCAGAGAGTGCAAAGCGTCTACAGCAAAGTGACCTAAAAAAGGTTATACTGCAATTTTACTTAAACACAGATTTTTACTATGAACACGAAAGGTTCCTAGTGTGACGAATCGTTCTCTTTACGAATGTAATTTCACTAAATCTTTCCTTTAATCTACATTCAGATTCAATATATTTCCACATGTTATGCTACAGGTTCTTTATTTGAATAGAGAAGTTATAACAGCTGTCCAGTTTGAATTGCAATTTTAGTTTTTTGGTGCTTTCAAAAGCACAAAGACAGAGCACCTCTTTTTTGTGCCCTAACATTAGCATTCACTTTTACTTTGTTTTCATGGTCAAATGGCCTGGTCAGACACAATCAAATTTACGAACGAAAGGATTCAGAAGGAACACAAGATGTCTGTGCCTAATTAAAGAACAATATCTAAAGATTCAGAGCAATAGATACTAATACTGTATAAAACAAATACTTATTATAATATCAACAAAATCTATATCAAAGAACCTAAAATAAGATAATACATCTCCTTTAACCAAAGGACTGTTGACGAGAAACATAAATGCAAGCTAATCGTACACATATCAATATAAAGGCATGTTGAAGAAATGAAAGTGACTCTTGTTGTCAGGTAACTTACATCTGTATAAAATCCGGTAAAGGAGAAAACTGACGTCAACAATGGGTTCAACTATATAAAGTTTACGCTAGTACCATACCTTACAGTTAAAGGAAGTAAAGCTAAAATAAAGCAAAAAATGTATGTAATAAGCTTTCATCCTACAATTACGATAAAAATATTATCATTTATTAATTGGTAGGTTGCAAAGAGCCCTATTCACGTTAGAGTTGGTCTGAACATTACCTGAAAGGTTAACCCTCTTGAACACTCCTAATGGAGCTCCATACACAAAAACACCAGACACCATGTGTGTCTGGTGCTTACTGCTTAGGGGTTCATACAACGTTTATGGTTGGTTTACCCTCCAGAACACAAATTAGGAAATTTTAAATGTATTCCCGGTTCATGTAAATTAAAATACTATTACCATATTACTGCCACGCCTAGTCAACCCTAGGAAAAATCTCTGATATGCAGATGTAGCCATTTCCTCAAATTATAGTACATTTTACCATAGTAAATAAAGGTTTTTCTTCATCAAACTTTTTATAATGACTAATAACATCAATTCCAACATCAACCACTTTTCCTTCGTGGAGGAGATGGGGCATTCAACTGAAGTTTTGGTTGTACCTGAAGCAGTTCTTCGTTTGTCAGCATCATGGCAGCATATTTGTCATGCTCGGCAGGTGGAAGGGCCTTAATAACCTCATTAGCAATATGTCTTTCTTTCTGGATCGCTTCCCCTGTTACTCCGATGGCCTCCTCCCTCCTACAGAGACAAAAGAAATTACCACACAGGTTGTAGACTCTCTCTTACACACACACACACACACACACACACACTAAGCTAAGCTAAGCTAAGCTAGAAGGTGACTCCATACTTACTCTCGTCTCTCAGTGAATATTACATCCATACCCTCAGCTTCTCTGTCATTTCTCACTTTAAGCTTGGGAAAAATGGAAGCATTAGAATCCGTCAATTCAGTTTCTCCAAATGGACAAGACAAGGTCATGATAAAAAAAAGTATCAGCATATAATCATGTGATATACGTCACCTTAATTGTCACAATGTTATCAAAAATTAGATCTATGCAGTAAAGTCATTTGTGGTTGTGTAAGGGAGAAATATTTGAAACAATTGATAAAACTCCAATAATCATGTGCGACCAATTCATTGAATCTACATATACAATAGTAATACTCAGTGGGTAGATAAAAAGCTCATTTCAGTACTCACAATGTTGTGGTCATTTATCACTTCTTCCATGTCAGTGTTGGTGTTAAGCTTGTCAACCAGCTAGAGAGACATGGAAAAAAAAAATAAGTGGCAGATAAATGGACTTGCTCTCAATTGAAAGATTATTATTATTTAGAATTGTTGGTTCGATAGCACTGACTAAACAGAGCTCTGCTGTCAAACCACCATTCATAATCATGTTTGGTTGCTATTTCTTGAGAATTGGCATTGGCCATATTAGACATTTACCATTTTGATTGACAGCTCTATCTTAATAACCATTTCAATGTAAAGTGACAACTTGGGAGAAGATTTACCATGTTATAGTCAGCAAGCTGGCCTTGTAAATCCCTGATCTCTCCAGCAAGTCCTTCAGCTCTAGATTCAACAAAATAAAAGAACATTTTAAGATCAAGGTAAAAGTTTCATATTTTGTGAACAAGGTAATAGTCAGATTTCACCACCTCCTCCAAAAGACATGCAAGGATGGTAATTGATAACTGAGTTTGACCATCTGACACTGATGTCGAACGGTCTGTTAATTACGCTTCGAGACAGTGTTAAATTAAATGGACGGTATACTGTCAGAAAAAAAAAGATCAAATTAAATTTTCAATGAGATATTTTGTTTTGCAAGCAAACAACTGGTTAAAATTATCAAAATAAAAGCTTCTCTCTGCATCTCGCAGTCATTGTCCTACACAGAAAAAAGACAACTGGGTGGGATGTCTCTTTGACATCGGGCTCATTGACTTTATCAGTGCAAAGTTTGACTTTGTGGCCAATTTATTTAGAATAGATGAAGGCTTGTGTCATTTGTCTGACAAAGGGGCCCTTAGCCGTGAGTCATTTAGGAGCATCATACATTTTGAACTTTATTATTAGTCACAACTCCAGTAACTGGACTGGCCCGAGGGGGCAGACATGTAAATAAAGCAGTTACATAGTACAGGTTGAACCAAAGCTTGGAAATAAAACATAAAGAACACTCAGACTTGTTTATTAATTTTAATAAACAACACTTACCTTTTCTCATAGGACAGGTAGACGGAGTTCTCCTGGTTAAAGTTGTCAATTTCTTTGTGCAATTTGCTGGTCTCTGTTGTCAACTCATTGATTTTACTCCTACAAGAAGTAAGGCACAGAGGCATCACTTTAAAACATGTTAACATTTTTTAAAAAAAGTTACAATTGTTGTCTTTATCCTTCAAACAGGGTTTATACAGAAATTCTTAAGATGAATTTACTACCTTTTAATACCTTTTTAAATACCTTCACCATATTTTTTAATACCGGCATGACTTCTAGAGGTGTCTTGCTTCGCCCTGAAGGGTATTATTTTCAATAATGACCGGTGACGTTCTATACATTATTACACTGCTCCTTGCCAAAACAGCAGAGAAATAGTCTGCCAAAGACGTTGACGTCGCTTAGAAATCTGACACGCTGGGGTTGATAAGTTACCGGACTACTTACGGAGTGACAAGAAAGACGTGAATCAGGCAAAAAAAAAACACTTTCCTTGACAGCGGTCAAGTTCGGTATGCATTAAAGTACCGACTGACCAATTGCGAAATACTGCAGCTGCTGATGCCATCCCTCTAAGTTATAAAGGTAGCCGCACACACCCCAAACCAATCGGAATAAGTGTATGTATGTCGATTATAGCGGACTACACCACCTCTTCTATTCCGCATGGAATTATATTCCGATCAAAGAATTGTATTACAATTGAGCCGTATACAGTGGGGCAAAAAAGTATTTAGTCAGCCACCAATTGTGCAAGTTCTCCCACTTAAAAAGACAAGAGAGGCCTGTAATTTTCATCATAGGTAAACCTCAGCTATGAGAGACAAAATGAAAAAAAAATCCAGAAAATCACATTGTCTGATTTTTTAAGAATTTGTTTGCAAAATATGGTGGAAAATAAGTATTTGGTCACCTACAAACCAGCAAGATTTCTGGCTGTCACAGACCTGTAACTTCTTCTTCTTTAAGAGGCTGTTTACCTGTATTAATGGCACATGTTTGAACTCCTTATCAGTATAAAAGACACCTGTCCACAACCTCAAACAGTCACACTCCAAACTCCACTATGGCCAAGACCAAAGAGCTGTCAAAGGACACCAGAAACACAATTGTAGACCTGCACCAGCCTGGGAAGTCTGAATCTGCAATAGGTAAGCAGCTTGGTGTGAAGAAATCAACTGTGGGAGCAATTATTAGGAAATGGAATACATACAAGACCACTGATAATCTCCCTCGATCTGGGGCTCCACGCAAGATCTCATCCTGTGGGGTCAAAATGATCACAAGAACGGTGAACAAAAATCCCAGAACCACACGGGGGGACCTAGTGAATGACCTCCAGAGAGCTGGGACCAAAGTAACAAAGGCTACCATCACTACGCCGCCAGGGACTCAAATCCTGCAGTGCCAGACGTGTCCCCCTGCTAAAGCCAGTGCATGTCCGGGCCCGTTTGAAGTTTGCTAGAGAGCATTTGGATGATCCAGAACAGGATTGGGAGAATGTCATATGGTCAGATGAAACCAAAATATAACTTTTTGGTAAAAACTCAACTCGTCGTGTTTGGAGGAGAAAGAATGCTGAGTTGCATCCAAAGAACACCATACCTACAGTGAAGCATGGGGGTGGATACATCATGCTTTGGGGCTGTTTTTCTGCCAAGGGACCAGGACGTCTGATCCGTGTGACGGAAAGAATGAATGGGGCCATGTATCGTGAGATTTTGAGTGAAAACCTCCTTCCATCAGCAAGGGCACTGAAGATGAAATGTGGCTGGGTCTTTCAGCATGACAATGACCCCAAACACACCGCCCGGGCAACGAAGGAGTGGCTTCGTAAGAAGCATTTCAAAGTCCTGGAGTGGCCTAGCCAGTCTCCAGATCTCAACCCCATAGAAAATCTTTGGAGGGAGTTGAAAGTCCGTGTTGCCCAGCGAAGGCCCAAAAACATCATTGCTCTAGAGGAGATCTGCATGGAGGAATGGGCCAAAATACCAGCAGCAGTGTGTGAAAACCTTGTAAAGACTTACAGAAACCGTTTGACCTCTGTCATTGCCAACAAAGGGCATGTAACAAAGTATTGAGATGACCTTTTGTTATTGACCAAATACTTATATTCCACCATAATTTGCAAATAAACTCTTTAAAAATCAGACAATGTGATTTTCTAGATTTGTTTTTTCATTTTGTCTCTCATAGCTGAGGTATACCTATGATGAAAATTACAGGCCTCTCTCATCTTTGTAAGTGGGAGAACTTGCACAATTGGTGGCTGACTAAATACTTTTTTGCCCCACTGTATATGATCATTTTTTATTCCGATTGAGCTGTTGTTCCACCTCTAATCGGATCAGAAGTGTCCATGTAAACACGGCTGTCTACCGGTCACACCAGTCTCACGGTAACATCAAAATACATACCGTAGCGCAAATTCACACCAGTGTACTTTCTATAGAGGGATTATCAGTCTACGTCACTCCCCGCTCTACGAGCATGTCATATGCAGAAAGAGACGAGAGCGACAACAGCCGCAATCATGTCTTGTTGTGCGTGTTGTGTGTGTTGGTTGCACAAACCGTTTTATTAAGACTGATTATCCCATTTATTCTACTTCTTGCTTGCCAACATAATAAAACAATTCAAATACTTAAATAATTATGCTTTTTCTTATTCGTATTGCATGCTTATTAAATGTATACTCTGTTTGAGGTCATCTCCCGCTAAAAGAAGTCCCCTTTAATTACAATCGATCAAACATGTTTTTGACACCTCGAAGGGCATTATCCCGCTTATACCATGGTCAGTGGCAATGAAAAGAAATTAAGATCATTCATCTATATTTTCATGCGTTTTACAATCCAAATATAAAGTTTTTCACATAAATAGGACGGACCTTAGCTAAGACTTGGCCCCCCAAAAATAATGTTCTAAATCCCTGTGTTTTGAAAGATCTTTTAATTATTTTACACATCTGATCATATTTTAAAACATCTCTGATCATATTTTACACATTTTAAACATCTTTGATCATATTTTTTTGAAACATTTTAAACATTTTTGAAACATTTTAAACATTTTTTTGAAACATTCTAGACATCTTTGTGCGTTTTTAAACACATTTTAACATCTTTATCGAAGCATGTTTTTGGATAACGTTTTTGAAATACATTTGAACATCTTAATCTGTAAACTACCAGTTTAGCCTCCTTTTTAGCTCACCTCAACTTTAGTGGGAGCAATGAGTTTGCGTAGCTGTGTTCGAAATCGTTCCCCATCACGGATATAGTGCCCTATATAGGGTGCTCGCCATTTTGTAGCGGTGTTCGAATTCTCAGTGGTAAATTTCACGCACTATAAAGTAGACTTAAAATACCCAAAACTTTTGAACATACGATGTTCCCTACATGTTACTCACGTATACCACAATGCAATGCGGTCGTGAAGAAGCTGAAGAAACGTAATAATAATGAAAACGTATTCATTGAATGATGGAGTCTCCGGCTCAACAATTTGTTTTGGATTTAACATAGAAAATATAACATTCGAAATTAATTAAAAAAAACCTTGATCAAGGAAATGTAACATTCAACATCAATACAACCTCCAGCTTTCCTCGTGGGTGCCTGGTTTGTTTACATGATGTGGGCGCATCTGTCTGCGTCACACAAGTACCCGGCGCATTTACTGACGCAAAAGACGTTTAGAAATGTTCAGCGTAGTGTCCGAATTCTCGTTTGTTCGTTCCCTATATAGTGCACTATATCATAAACACTATATAGGGAATAGTGAGTGAGTGAATAGGGAATGATTTCGAACACAGCGCGTCTTCGCTGTGAAGACGTGCTGTGTCTGTTTTTTGCGTTACTTTTTCTGGTTTATTTTTTTCTCACGTTGCGCCCCCCCCTGAAGAACTCTGGCGCCCCCCAGGGGAGGCACGCCTCACAGTTTGAAAACCACTGGTCTATAAAATATAACCGCGTTGTCTGATTAGTTTAATTCATTTTTCACCATTTACCAGCTCTCGTTTTGAAGAATAATCACCGCACCATTAGTTTCAATGGGAATCGCGACGGCCTATACTTTCAACATAAAGTGTACAGTATATTTATAGATTGAAATTCGTCCCCGCCTTTATACAGCATATACTATAGGGTCTTTAGCATATAACCGCGTTTGATGATTACAGTTTAATGTAACAGTAAGCTGACAACATCGCTAATTAACACCGCAACTGCAAATTAACCACACAGAGATAACCATGGCAACCGGTCAAACAAATGTTCTTTTTGCGATCATTCTGCGCGCACATCCGCCGTGTTGATAAACAAATAATCCCCCTATATGTTTATACCGTACAAGTCTTTAAATATCGATTCCTCCAGCCAGAGGTCCGAAAATGTGCATTTCCCTTTATTGTCTTTCAATTGACTAACAGAAGCGAACTCGCAAAGTGGTTTGGCAGCAAGCCAGCCGGGTATATCCAGTTTGTTTCAGCGCACGCACCGCGTGACATCATTGATATCACTCAGGTCCTACTTGCAACATAAAAATAAATCCACGCAGGTTTAAGTAATTTTAGGAGATAGGCCTGCACGTAAATTACACAAATTGAAAAACTCATAGGCCTTGTTGGAAATTTAACACCTCGTCAGATGACGTTTATTACTTTTTAATGGCCTTAATTTGGGATACTTTCATTTACTACCTTTTAATACCTTTAACAACCCTGCGGAAACCCTGTCAAAGGTAATAAAGAATACTCATAACAATGTTATGAAATTGAGACAAAATTTTAATGATCCCGTACAGTGGGGTCCTTAAATCCAATAAAAATAAGCAATAGTCAAAAAAGTAATGTTTCCTTACTTAATGTTCTTGCACATTTAACCTACATGAATGGGCTTTGATCTTCTTAGAAGGATGGTGAAGAAGGTATGTGCATATTAATCTCAGGTAGGCAAGGAAAAAGGTGGAATAATTTTTCGATCTGGTGGCCCATTTTGTTATTCCTTCAATTAAAAGTTGGTATAAGCATATGCTCAGTCACGCCCTTTGATTAATAGCAAAATTCTTAAAGAGCACCTATTATGCTTTTTCAACGTTTATGACCTATAAATGTTGTTATAATGATTTATAGTCATGTTTAACCATACTAAAGTGTCAAATAATGACGTACATGCATTTAGACATATTCCCTGCTGACAGTCTGGGGTGGCTGTGCAGAGCGCTAAACACTAGGGACGCCGGTCGCGATTCACTTGTTAAAATTTCCGGGATTTAGCTAGGTAGAACAATCCGGATTTTCCATGTATGGTAATGCTGCAACATGCTCTTCCGGAAGGTAACCAATAACAACGGAGTGGGGTAGGCAGGAGGGGGGCGAGGAGGCGGAGAAGGACGAAGCCGAGTATTGACAGAGAATGCTGAAAGCGCCCAGATGAGAGGAAGAGTTTCCTGAAAATCTACATAGTTTTTTGTGCTGTGATTTGTGTCAGGTTGCTCTATAAGAGTCATTAATAAGAAATTAAGACCACAAAAGTAGTATAATAGGAGATCTTTAAGGTATACGACCTGAATTCTGGTTGAATGGGCCATTTCACTTTCTTATGCTTCCTATTTGTTTCAACCAATCATGTTGCTGGAGGCAAGGATCAGTGACCATTTAATTGGCATTAGGGGTGCAACGGATCACAAAACTCATGGAATGGATCGTGTCACGGTTTTTGAGTAACAGATCGGATCGTTTTTTGGATCAACAACAATAAAAAGATAACAAGACAAATGTGACTTAGCTTTCAAAAGATTTTTTGAAAGATCACGGATCATCTGTGATCCGTTGAAACACTCATTGGCATACACAAACTCAACCAGCAGCAGTCAATTGGAAAAACAAACTCTGTAAAGGTTTCAAATCAACACGGTGTAGACCGGCCACTATAGGAATACAACTATTAAAACCCATTCTGAAAGCTTCACCCACTCACATGAATGAGTTTTCTTTTTTAAACTGCAGTCCTGGTTTGCGGCCCAGGCCCTCTTTCATCAAGCCCAGGAAAAATAGTATAGGAATGATGGTCAGCTAGAATGTGATGCCCTGTCCACACGGAAATTATTTTGATGTAAAATCACAAAAGTCTTGTGCGTTTGGGCCGACAGTCCAGATGGACCCGGCGTTTTTGGTAAAAAAGCACTTTTTTGAAACCAGGTCCCATGGTGAAAAAGAGAAAATGTCCCCCTGCGTTTTCGTGTTAGGATTCATGTGGACCCCAGATACGCAAACAAAGACATCATTGACCCCCGATCAGGTGGGCAACATTAGATTGCTGTCTAGTTTGTTTTGTTTGATTTGTAATATTGTGTTAGCTTTAAATACAGCCTCTTGGTACATTTAATTACTAAGTGTACATTAAAAAGTATTTTCTGCCCAATCTACAACTGCTTTCTCCTCCTCGACTGTATGTTTGTATATAGCGTGCAGGCTTGATACACATGCTCCGCCTCGTCTTCTTCTTTTTCATAGAGAACCAGTGCCACATATAGGCCTTGAATATGTACTAAAACGTGTGAAATTCCTGAAACGCTGCCAAGGAAAACGGAGGGGGAAAATACGTTTTCCGCTCCATTTGCGGACTCCCGGAGCTATATATCTATATAACACTATATAATATTATATAATAATAATAATAATAATAGTAATAAATATAGCTGCGAGCAGCAATGTGGGTGTCAAGCAGAATGGGACTCGATAAACTAATTCTGCTGGACAGACGTAATCGGCTGGGTGGCTACATGATCACCGTCTCAGTAATTAGTAATAACGACAGCTGGTGGAATGAACTACAGCATTATGCGAGTACGCGTCAATGTTTACCAAATGGAAAAATGACCCCACCTAGAGGTAAGGGCGCATTATAGTGTGCCTGACAGAACAAATGACACAAATACATAGGGGTATTCGGAACAATATCCCTAACAGAGACACAATGTAAAGAAGCATCCGTTCTGGAGGTGGTTCATGAAGCATCTAATCCAATAAGAATTGCAGTTCATATTGTAAGTGGGCGGAATGGTAAATATAGTCATTGTTGCATTATACATTAAGTACCGCTTGTCGCCACACGAGTGCAGTGTCTACCCTTTAATGAGCGCTGTTCAGCGCAACTAACATTGATATGAACGCGGTAGTGTTCTGATTGTATGCTGTATGACAGATTGACATGATGATTTAATATGATTGATATGTTATCAGTTTTATATAACACAGTATATGATGACCATGATAAAATGCATATGATTAGATATAATTTACTGACAATGAAAGCTTTTGGCAAATGGTTATGACAACAAAAATGCATTGAAGTTGCTGGAATAGGACTGCTGCTAACAACGCACCCCTGAAAGTCAAATGTCACCAAATTATTTGGGAATCATCAGGATAGGGTCATAAGACTATGAGACAAGTTTGGTTTAGATGCATGAAGGCCTTGCAGAGAAATTAGCTCACTTCCTGTTTGATGTCCCCCTGAGGTCAAAGGTCACCAAATTGTTTGGATGTCCCCAGAATGATGTCATGAGTCTATGTAGCAAATTTGTCTATGATATGTTAAAGAGATGCTGAAAACAGGCTTACTTCCTGTTTGGCGGCTTTACCGTCAACTTTGATTGGCTGTCACGGCCAAACGAATTAGAAAAAGCTGTTTGGCACATTTGTTCAGCTTGGTCTGAAGATCATATATGGCAAGTTTCATGATGATTGGACATAATCTGTGGCCTGTGGATATGTAAAATTGACATTGACAACTTTCAACATGGCGGCCAATTTCTGATGTTGCCATGGGAAATATTTTATTAGCTATATGGGGCGGTCTGACAGTATCACCAGACATTGAAAATAAGTTTGAAATATACTCATGTGAAGAGAGAGGAGTTAAAAGACATCTTCATTAATTATAGCGCCCTCTAGAGGTCAATGGTCACCGAATTCATTGAGTGTCCCAATGATGATGTCATGGGTATATGTACTAAGTATGGTTATGATATGTCAAAGGGCTGCTGAGATAATGGCGTACTTCCTGTTTGGCGGCTTCGAATTTGATTGGTTGTCGCGGATATTTCCGTGATAAATAATTTACTAGCTACATGGGGAGGTCTGATAGTATGACCAGACATTGAACATTTGTTTGAAATATACTCATGTGAAGAGAGAGGAGTTAAAACACATCTACATTAATAACAGCGCCCCCTAGAGGTCAAAGGTCACCAGATTCATTGGGTGTCCCCATGATGATGTCTATGTAGGATGATGTCTATATCTATGTACCAAGTTTGGTTATGATATGTCAAAGGGCTGCTGAGATATTGGCTTACTTCCTGTTTTGCGACTTCGCAGTCGAATTTGATTGGCTGTAGCGGCAAAACGGTTTTGAATTTGAAAAAGCTTTCGATGTTTTTTATCAAGCATGGCCTGAAGATCATGTGTGCCAAGTTTCGAGATGATTGGACAAGATTTGTGATAGGAGATGCATTTTGAAGGTTTTTGACATTAAACCAAGATGGCGGAAAATCCATCATGGCGCAAAATAACGACATAGGGTGCCAAGCCAGGTTGAACTCGGCTTGGCCCAAGGAATCCAATGGTACCTTGTTTGTGAATATTGGATGAATGGGTCAAAAGTAATAAACATGAATCCATGTCCAACCTTGACCTGTTGGTGGCGCTAGAGCTGATGAGCTAGCGACCTCAAATTTGCTTCATGGGCTAATGGGACTGTCCTGAACCAGTGTGCCAAATTTCACAACTTTTCACCAAGGCGTTCTATGGGCTGCCATAGGCTCCCATGGCAGCATAATAATAAGAAGAAAACGTACAAAAACAATAGGTTGTCTCGCAGCTTCGCTGCTTGACCCCCATAATATATTATACAATATATCGGTTTCTATATAATATAATATCTAATATCACGGCCAAAAGCTATGTGCGCCTCAGATGATATTATGAATCATAAAGACTTCATCTGACGTCTCTGGTACCACAACAAGTATAAAGACACGTAGTGGGGGTTATCTCGGCCGTGGTTGAGAAGAATTGGGGGAAAGGAACTTCGGCTTTGACTCTCTGAAGTCCAGATTGAACAAGAAAATCCCAGGAAAAGTGTTGTTTTTATAATATGTCCCCTTTAAAGAACAGAATCACCCAGCCCCGGCTTTGCAATCTTTCTTATTGGTCTTGGACTCAACCACTAGATATTCATCATACATTATCATGTATAATATGACATCAGGTTTGAATCCATTTTAAAAGAAAATGTTCATATTTCTTACCTTAGTTGTCCAAGGTAGTAGGACTTATCCAAGATCTGTCTCTGTGGTCCTGAAAGACAAATAGAAGGAAATCCGAAGACAGAAAATATTACAGTCTATAAGAAGACGGGCTAAGAGGTGAATCACACAACATTACTTATTTAACATTTATAGATAACACAGCTTTTAATACTTCAAGCTCACGTTTGATGCCTGTGGTCATCCCACTGAGTCCCTGCTGGGTTACAGGTCTTTCAGTCACTTGTATGTGGGCTGACAGCACTCCAGGGATGGCAACCGGCCGGCTTCCCCTTGTGCCAGGACGGCTTGCTGTACTGGGAACCATCTGAGTACACAAGATTTACACATCCTGTTAAAATCAACTTTAAAACAGACTATCTTTGGCCAAATTATTTAATTACATAAACATATATAACAGGCAGTGCTTATCACAGGATCTTTGGCTACTGTATATATTATAATTAATATTTTGCAGATTTAGCCAGTAGCCTGATTGTGAAGTGTTTGAAAAGGTTTCAATTTCTATGAGATACTCAAGAGGGATGGGTAGTGCATTGTTGAGTGGGTAAAAGAACAAGGCAGGGTCAGGTTAACACAGTGCAGTAATGGCAAATTATTGACCCAGTCATGTTCAAATTAAAAAGACGCTAATACCATCAATGAAGGTGGTAGCAATGTGATGTTGTAGGTTTTGTATATCCCATTTTATGAAATGAAGAATCCAAAAAACTGTCAAATTTGATCAACAAATAAACTTGATTGAAGCACCCAATTCTAGAAATGTATTTGTTTATTTGTAAGGGACAAGTCCAAGAAACATAGAATCGAAAAAGCAGTCTCCTATATATTGTACACATCTGTACTATTTTAAAACAGTCTCATAATTTGAAATGCTATTTAAATCATTCATTCAAGTGACCTGTTAAAAGTATAAAATCACTGTATATATTAATTACACATCAAAACATGAAGTAGCCTATGAAGTAGTCTACACAAATAATGACTAGTTGATGTAATGATTACAGTTCTGGTCACAATTTAACTAGAGCCTGACCACTTTAGAAAGTGTATTAAATCCTGAATCTACTTAAGACTGGTATGTAGGGAAGGAGGACTTTGCCTTTAATTGAAATTGCAATTCCTGCAAACAAGGATTTTCTATAGTTTCCTTTAAATGTTGTGGGTCGCCTATATGCCAAAGACCGTCCACCAGGGGAAAAGGGGAATAATACCAGGGACAACAGCCTTTCCCCAAAAGACAAGCACTTGGAGAAGTCGTAGACAAATCAGTATTTTCCAGCAAACCTGCTGCATGATTGCCAACTTTGGGGAACACCTGCCGGCCATGAGGCCAGAAGAGTTGGCCCACTACTAAGGGAGAGAGAACCTCTCCCCTCTATGAAGGAATGTGGCAACGTCCCACAGTACGGTAAGCGGCCCTGTAGAGGAACCCAGTAAAAGAGTGGAGACGCTAGGAAAGAGCGTGACTTGTTGTATGTGGCATTTCTCAAACCTGTTTCCATTGTCGTCCACCCAGGCTCCAGTGTACCACTGAATGCCCCACAGGGAACCTACCCTGGTCCAGAAAAACCTTAGGTTGCAGGCCTCGACATTATCGGTTGCCCGCTTGACCGGGGCAACTAAAAGTAATATTTGGGCAGTTGAGATTGATTTCTGGTTGCCCGAACGGGCAAGTGGATTTTGGTTGGATGTTAATATTTAGGGCCATTTATTCAAGTGTCTTTAGAAACTGCAGAACAACCTTTTGTTCCGCAAAATCACACAAAATATAAGTATTTGCAATTGATCAGCGCGCTGTCTTCTCTTCTCTGGGAGAGCGAGTTAACAGACACGCATCGCTTCAGCGCGAATATAGCCCCGCCTTCTGTCACTCACTCGCAGTGCGGTCTCTGGCAGTGATTCGACGGTGTTAGCTAAAGGTTAGCCAACACAGCTAGCATCTCAAGTGCAGCACCTCCGCGAACGATTTAGGTAGAAGGAAAATGGAGTAGTGATGGAGGAGTGCGGTTTGGAAGTACTTTGGATTGAGGCAAATTACCAAGGAAAGTCATATGCAAGAACACGGTTTTGGGTTTCATAACTGTGCACATGCACAGCAATAGTGATCTTTTTCACGAAATTGGACCCTCACAAACTATATATTATATGAAAGCTGAGCTTCCACTTATTCCAACAGTCCAAACCATATCATTCTGTGACTAAAACTTGCAAATAACAACTTAAGAAGAAACGTCCCCTTTCTTTTAACAACCAAAAATTAAGTTTTACCTTGTGATTTTTGTCCACAAAGTTGATTCAGATCGCATAAAACCACCATAAACAGATAATCCAGTGTCTGGGCCAAATTGTGCAACTAAACATGTTGTTTACAATCAATGACTAAGAGAAGGTTTCTTAGGAAAAAGGTAAATTGACTTCAATCAGAAAAGTGTTTGGCTTGGTGCATTCGATTATATTTGCCCTGAACGTGAGGTGTCAAGTGTCAAAATTGTAAGATATCTACCTTTATTTGTGTCTCATAGTAAGACAGCGCTCCCAACTGATAACGACCAACTGATAATTATTTCAGGTGGAAATGTTATCTTCCACTTATGCTGTGTTCCATGGCTTTATTCACTTTAACCAAGTATTATCCCCATTGAATATTTCACTTGCACAACAATCTTTCTTTTGGCACAAAGATGTCATTATCACCCTTGCAGTTGTGGAGATATACTCTATTTACTTTGGGTACGTTCTTCCCTGAAAAAAACTTTTCCACTGATATCGAAAATGGTATAGAATATCGATATTTTTCCAGGTATATTATCGAAGTTAGAAAATCCAGAATCGTGACTGACAACACTACTAGAAACGTGATTGTGATTATTCAGTTAGAGCTACAAGAAACGTGAAAGTTAAAAAAGACATATCTTTGCTACTACCTCTGACATTTAGTTATGTACATTTGCATAAAATCATGCAGGTCTACATATAACTGGGCGATAGCTTTAATAGGTTGCAACGGTGGACTGAAATCACTTCATGGCACGATGTGACCGTTCGATAAATAAGTAAACAAAGAGAAGTTTGTTATTTTTTAACCACAACATGTGTGGAAGCTAACATTCAGCTTCAGTCTGAGCTAGGATGAATTTTCTGAGCCCCCAAAACCAGGCCGGGTGCCTGGCAAAAAGAGGCCCGTTCACGATTCTGATTATAATTTGGGCAAGTGAACATCACATTAGGGCAAGTTGAACATGACCTGTACTTGCCCGATGGGCAAGTGCTTTTGAAACCTAAGTGTCAACCCCTGGGTTGGACTCTCAGCCTCCCGCTTCCCCTCACCTTTTTGAATATACCCCCCTCTTACTTTAACCCACAACCTGAAGTCCGTTTTTGCAACCAAGTCAACCACACCTCAATCAAACTGACTAAATGTGTTTTAGGTTTTAACCCATTTGTACCGGCTGCTGCGTGGCGCAACAGCCGGTACAAATGGGTTAACTGGAGTAAAGTGAAGTCCAGTTATGAAAACGTTGAATCTGAGTGGAGCTAGATGGTGACGACTCATTTATTTTATTTATTTAAAAGGGACAGTGTGCATTAATCAACATGGCCATTGTATCGTCCATATAAATGCACCAGATTTGGTTAAAAAACCATTTTTCATCTGTAGTCCCTAAATATAGGTGTGAGGTTTGAGGAAAATTATACTAGTAATTATAATCTCTTGGCTAGTAGCATCTCTTTCAATACGCATCTGCTTGATGCATTAACCCATTGTTTCCGTAAATCATGTGGTAGATGCTGCAGAAAACGATGGTGCTGAAAAATAACATTCCCTAGTATTATCTTACATACCCCAGTGGCAGCTCTGCTAGATGTTGGAGGAGGCTTGATGGCAGAGAGGGGTCTCAAGGCACTCGATATCTGAGACCCTCCACGGCTCGCTGGCCGACCAACAGAAGAAGGGGTCCAGTGGCTTGCCATTACAAAGAATCCTGTAAAATAGGAAATATGTTAGTTGAAGTATAATACACAACTTCAATCAGTTTGGCAATGTTGAATTTAAGTTCACATTTATTGCTCACTGTTGGTCCAATCTTGGTTTCAATAGTTTTGTATGCAATAAATACTGCACAGCTTTATGGAAAGCAATGTCAGACGATGACACCGAAAGGTCAAAAATCTGTATCCTGAAATAAACTGACGACTGAATGATGTTTGTTTAGACATCTGTCACTATAATAATAAAATATTAACCATAAACTACATGGAAAAACTTGGTTTGATTAGAAAAGAATATGTTACTAATGCTCACACAATCTGTTAGAAACTGAAATATTGCCCTTTATTTTGCATCGTCTGCATTGTATCAAAATAATAATAATCTATAAAACCAGAATTAACGTATTACTTGAGGTAGTATGCCATCAATGTAAGAAAGAGTCTGGAATAAAGTATTAATTAATTCACTGCAGCAGCAGATATGCGTCTGTCTCACTGTAGCAGCAGACATTGCTCTGTCTCACTGCAGCAGGGTCATCTTTCGTGATAAGAAGATGCGATTAAGTGGCGGACACAAATCTTGCAAAACTGTAGGACGGTCATCAATCGTCATCACACTTCTCTATGTTCATGGCCCTAGATGTGTTGACGCAGCCGCTGAATCCCGTCACTGTCATTAGTTTGACGTTAATCACTAACGATGTGGACTTACCTCGGCCGTATTCCTTACTGGCTTTAAATATATAAAACCTGCGTTTAAATACAGGTTATCCCATTAAGACAATAACCATTTTTTACCTTAATATGTAACACAACTAGGAAAAGCAAACATGGGAGGTTGGTAGGAACTCTGGTTTCCCTGGAAACGATGTGCCCTTTATAATGACGTCAGTCAACTTCCGCTCTTCAGCGAGGCAGCTGAACATTCTGTACTTCCGGGTACATTCGCAGCGGAGATCTGGGAAATGTCGTTTTTTTATGTCAAACTGGTAATACCAATGGGACTGTGGCAGAGCCTGTGAGTTGACGTTGGAGGACATTTCCATTTTGAGGATATTGTCCACCAGTTTGCATATTCAAAGTCAAGAAAGAGGCCATTGTAAGATCGTTTATTTTTGTGTGTATTTCGGCAGATTGTACTGATGAAGTATTTTCAAACGTGTTACTGGCATTTGTGCATCTGTTAATCATACATTGTCATTTAAAAACCACTTGACTATTCACGTGGTTAAACCTGCAGTATGAATATGATCATCAGAAGCGATACTAAAAGTTGTAAACCTCTGTACCAATAGCTTTAATCCTGAGCAGTTAATTACGCAAAACTATTGTCTGAAACACAATATTAAGCCCACCCCGAACTGCAGAAAAATATGCGTCTCAACCGTCAACCATTAAACTGTTCCATCATTAGTTTGCTTGTTGATTTAGCAAGTGCGTCCACTACAGGACGCAGTATAGCTTGTTTTGCGACAATTTTCCAGAGGGATCAGTGAAACGAAGGCGTTAGCACTGTTGGAATCTTGGCCTGGATTCTAGCTGTTATCGATGAAGTGATTGGTGACAAATGTTTCGCCTCATCCAGAAGTTCCTCTTTCGTATACATCAACTCTTTTGGAGGATCTTCAGAAGGCTGAGATTGCTCCAATCGACCGCTCAGCCCAGCTATACATCATGTGAGTTATATGGATAGATGGAGGATATATGACAGGTCAAGGGACTTTTTAAAAGATTTTCCTTTTCGTTTTTTTTTTACACAAATTCTAATTTGAGCTGTGTTCAGGAGCTGGCAAAGCCCATTAAGCAGCTCGTAAAATAAGCCCCCATTAGGACGGCGGGGGCAGTATATGCGGGAATGACCCTGTTGTCCGCAATACAGGCAGGCAACTGTCCGCAACCATTGTCGCGCTCCTCCCCGGAGAGGCGGGAACGCTCCATGTGCATAAACTCCAGATCGAACCAGGATGGATTCGCGGGACGGCATCCGGTACCCGTGGTGGAGTGCACACTGCGGTGGGGCGTGTGGAGGTGGCCTCTGCCATGCCCGGGGACGATTGTCGATCCGCATCACCATGGTGATGAGTGCTTCCAGGTCAGCTGGCTCGTCCTGCAGTACGATAGTGCCTGTTGAAAAGCGTCTGTAGTGGCGAAAAACAGTTTGGGCTTTTTCCTTTAGCCTTAAATCCAATATCTCTAACTTGTTTTACCACACAGAGAAAGCAGTGTCACATGCAGTGTCAGACTTGCAGTTTGTGTCCAAAAATCTAATGAGAGAGAATTTGACCGTCCAATGTTGCCGGTATTTATTGTAAATAAGAAAAGATTACAAAATCGTACTATTATTTAATAGCAGGCCTGTCGGACAAGTTACTCAAGTTGGTCAATGCGCATGTGCCAAGCAGCCTGCAGCTCACACACACAGCACGCGCGAACGCACACATACACCGCATGCACGCACATACACCCCGCATTCACATGCATACAAACACACGCGTGCACTGACGCAAACGTTTCAAGACAAAGGCAGCACAGGACAACGCATACACACACACCCCACACATGCACGCTCACACATGCATGCCAAGCGGCCTGCAGCTCCCACACACACACAAAGAATGCGCGAACGCACACACCGCACTCATGTACGCACATACACACAAACACGCACGAACACACGCGCTGACGCAGACGTTTCAAGACAAAGGCAGCGCAGGACACCGCCCACACACACAGGCACGCGTTGAAAGAGAACACCAAGATTGATCCCGCATCCCGCAATGTCTTGCGATATTGACATCTTCCCATCCCCCCCCTGTCTGTTTTAACGGCGTCGCCGTCGACAAACTCTCCCAGGTACGACGTTCTGTCTATAGACTAGAAATTACAATAAAATAAGTGATGAGAATTTCAACAAGCAACGGCAGTCGTTTATTTTGTCATATAAAAAAAACTTTTAGTTCAAACATCGCACCGACCGGCATATCAACACACAAGTCACGTGATCTTAAAGAGACAGAACAAAAACATGTCAATAAAACAGTATGGTGAATTATGTCTATAGAGTCCACCACAAGACTACACTTTGTTGCTCAAATGTAATATTACGCTCCTCCTTGAGCCTCCCGAAATGTCTTTACACTTTGTTGCTCATACTTAAAGTATGCTATGTGTGACTGTAGGCTACTGCTGCCTGTTATGGCCAGGACACTTGAAGAGATGTTTAATCTGAACGATGATTATTATTTTTAACTAACCAATATTAGTTGCCATGCATTTAAAAATGTCATTGCACTTTTCAGCCGTGAATAACAATAAAAGCTATTGAATAATTGATTTGCATGCATAGCATACTACACTTTCAATTGAACAATTACCTCTGCTACCCATAAATTGACTCATTTTATAATGTAATCAAATGCTCACACACTAGCTGCTTTCAGACACACGTGTAAGTCCTGATATTCTGCTGCTATTCTCCTGATGGGCCGTATGTGTGAACAACATATCCTGACATTTTTACCCTTAAAATCTCCAGAATAATACTACCCCTGAGGTAGTATTTACTCCGTAGGAAAAGTAAATTACCTTATATGTGAATGAGGAGTAGAAAGTCGGTATTTCTCACACCACTTCCGTGGTGTGTTGATGCACGTCATTGAGTAGCCCCCTAAATGATAATAAGCCTGTTGCCTTTGTTCGCTGAATGGTTAAAAAATATTTAAATGTTGGGACTTCTTTAAAGAGTCATTTGTGGTGAACGCTAAAAGATAGGTATTATCATAACCGTAAAAGTACACATCATACAATAAATTACAATAAATGAGTTCACAGCTGCATGTGTATAGAAAATGATTTTCTTTATTATTTTTACTGATAACAGTCAGCTAAACATTATAGGGTCCCGTCCTTCCACTCCCTGTTTTCTCATTTAAACACAGAAATCAACTACATTTGTCCAAGTGTTGGTTATATGTGAAATTAAGCAAAAAATACACTCTCTTCTCCGGTAACGCAGTCGTTCGCGGCGCCTTTCTTCTTCGTTGTTTCTTCTATTTATCTCTAACTCATGCTCCAATCTTTTATCGATCAATGCTCCGGATTTTGTGGATGCAACGGAATATATGATTCATCATTTTAGCAACATTTAAGGTGATCGTGATGAGTTTGGCCCTGCCTCCATTTTGTCTATGTTCAAATCCAAACAAACTACAGTGACAGCGGCCACACTTATCCCGCCTCTTGCGAACTTAGACCCTCCGTCACATTTACATTTAGTGAGAACAATTGAACATTGCCATGTGACATTTTGTTTGTCTTTCCCCCTGGTAGTCATTTATAATCCAAAAGCTTGAAACATTGAACATATTCCCAGTTTATGTTTAAAGAAAGAAAAACCCTCCCAAAGGTCCGGAGGATCATGATGTCTAACTGTTTAGTTTGATATATATTTAAATAGCCTAGTAGTTGTATCAACATCTGTATGTAATCAATACTTCACTGTCAAATCCAATGAAAATCAATGATTCAAAACTGTTAAGACAATTTATATTAACATAGAACTGAGCATACAGCATATGTATGACTGCAGATATAAAATACAATTATAAAATGTGAAAATTGTGCATTCCAATAAAGTAGTGCACTATCTATTTGACAGCTTTTTGTGTTCACCCGGAATCCAAGCCCCTCTTAAACACTCATGAGCACGTTGTTGGGCAGTGAATGTGTGGCTCAGGGTCCTGGTGGACTGGTCATACTCTAGGCTCCCTTAATGCACGGTCTTACCTGGGCTGAAGCCCCAGGACCTGCGACGATCAAGGGGCCTATCACGAGCTGCTGTAAATGTTTTTTTTTTTATTTTTTTATACTGGCTCATGATAGGCCCCCTGATCGGCGTAGGCCCAAGACAATGTGATTTTTTGTTTGGGGCTTACAAAGATCAGAGGCCTATCATGAGCCAAGAAAAAAGGGGGCCACTAGGGGTTGCCGTGGCCCAGTGGCCACTTGACACCACAGCCCCAAAATGTCGGAAAATAATTTACATATGTTCATTGTAAGATCCACTCTCAGGGGGCCTACGAAACCTCTAAGCCCCAGGGCCCAATGGCAGGTTTATGCAGGCCTGGTCATACTGGGTCTGAGGCTACTTATTTTCAATGATCTCACTTCAGATTTGAGTGGGTATGTTTGTTCAAAAACTTTATGTTTTGTATCAAAATGGGGTTTCACATTGGCACTTTTTATAGTCTCTCGTCTATATCTCTCCCTTTCTCCGCCTCACTCGTCTGTATCTCTCCCTTTCTCCGTGTCTCATGTCTGTATCTCTCCCTTTCTCTGTGTTTTATATCCTTTCCCGCTGTAGGTCCGCGATGCGGAAGGCTTCTGGGCAGGGACGTTGTTTGGCCTATTTTGGGGGGGCTATGCCCCCCCTACAAATTTTTTTATTTTTTTTTTGTCAAGGAAATCGTAACATGCTTGCACTTAACATAATAAACCAGACTATGAGTTGAAATGAATACTAATACAATTAGAAGTTGTCTTTTGGATTAAAATTGTTTCCGAGAGCGCTGGCAGGAAGGGCTAGGGGTGAGGGGTCATTTAACGTTACATTTTCTGAAGGGTCGGTGTCGGGCAGAGTAAGAAAAGTAAGAGGAGACAAAAATAAGACAAAAGAGGATTTGCAGATCACAGAGTGAAATTGTAAGTAGGTTCTAATGTGAAATTGCCTGAGGTCTACTTAAGGGAGAGAAAAGGCTATATCTACTGTATTTTTAGAGTAGCCCCCCTAGACTAAGTTCAACAACGTAGCTGCTAGCCTATGACAGCTATCAGTCCCTGCAGATTTCTGTTATAATGTGCAATATTGTGAGAGAGACAAATTACAACGAATGGCTTGGTGTCCCTAATGGTATATCATTCAACTCATTCACCAGATGGATATACAAAGGTATTTGACGAGTGTGAGGGAGAAGAAGCAGAGCATGGTGAGTGGCAGAGGAGCTGATGCCGACGGAGCCTGCAAAGTCAGTCAAGATCAGGTCGAGTTTTTTTTACGTTCTCCCAACGAGTGGTCTTCTTGTGTCCATGAACTAACGACCAGCCAAAACTACTGTTTATTATTTGCGTGTGTGCGAGGGTGTTTGTGTGTGTGTGTGTGTGTGTGTGTGTGCGCACGCGCTCGCGTGTGCGTTTGCGTGTCCCCCTTCCTCCTGTGTCCGGGAGGGAATAATGAGGTATTTAGAAAGGTCAAAGATTGATAAAGGGTGGTATTACAATAGGGGATTAATAAGGACGTTTGATAAATTGAGTAAGATATGATGATAAATACATGTGAGTGAGATGTGTTGTAGTTTTGTGAAGGTCAATGTGTGATAGTGAGAGATTTATTATTAGTGGGTTTGTTATTTGTATAGTGGACACCTCCTGCTGCCCAGTTCCTATTCCTGTAAAGAGTTCATGCTAAGCATAACATTTTACACAGGAATTCCCCTCTAACTACTGGCTGCAGCCTTATAAATTAAATATAAATAATTTGGATGAATATTATTGATGTTGCCTTTGATATAGGCTAGACTACATTTAATAGAGCATAGGCCTACACACAAACTTATAATCGAGTCATAAGCTACATGTTGTCACAGGCTACATGTTGTAGGCATTTGCACATTGCCCCTAGTTTAGTGCATTTATTTGAGTGATAGTATTAACCCCCTCCCCCAACCTGATGTGACCCATCTTGGAAGATATTAAAGTTATTTACTTCAGGGTTTCAATTAGTAAAAACATACAAGTAAATGTATGTTTGACATGAGTGGGCCCACGGGAGGTGTACAAGCGCATTTCAGGAGACTCCACCCTGAAGCCATCTATGTCCACTGCCACACTTGTAGGGCTGTTTCAGAGGCTGTGGAGTTTTTTTACTTTTTGAAGAGTGTATTCTTTTTTTCCACCTCCCTGGTGAACCACGACAGGTTTAAAGACACTCAATCCAAGCTTGGGTTGACAGCAGTTGAGCTTGTACAGCTATCACAGACTCGTTGGGCATGCCGGCTGCGTTCGATCAATGCAGTTGTTGCAACATTACCTGCTATTCTTGAGTGTCTGTCTGCCATTAAATCTCCCTTAGCTATTGGCATTAAAGCAAAGCTCTCCAAGTTCTCAACAGTCTATGCCCTCCTGATGTTTCAGTCACTTCTGTCTATTACTGAATCATTCCACAAAGCCCTTCAGAAGGAGACTTTAGACCTGGCAGAAGCTTTAATTTGGAAAGATGCTCTCTGCGACACTCTGAAGGATAAACACACAGATGCATTTGCCATAGAAGTGTATGTATGAAAGAACTAAGGCTCTCTGCCTAACACATAGTGTCACAGAACCACAAGTCAACAAAAGGCATAAGCAGAAAAGAATGGAGGATTTTGTGTTTGAGACAACCTTGGGTTCACACACTGAGTTGGGCAGCTCACAGAACTTCCAAACAGGGTTGCTTTTCCCTTGTGTGGACAGGATGGTTAGTGAGCTTACACTACGATTTTCTAGTGTAGATGCAGATCTCCTAAAAGGCATCCAGGCATGCAGCACTGAGTCTGAGAACTTTTTGAATGTATCCCACTTGGATGAACTTGCCAGGCACTACAGCATAGATCTAAAAACAGAGGAGGTCCTTGTAGCCAAAAACTATCTTGCTCGCAAAACATAAGCTGGATGTCCAGCCCAAGATATGTGAGCACAACCTACTACACCCAGACATGTTTCCCTCTCTGAGGGAAATAATCCAAGTTGCCCCAAGTTGCCTGTAAGCAGCTGCTCTTGTGAAAGGTCCTTTAGTGTACTGCGTCGGCTGCACTCCTGGCTGCGTCAAACAATGGATCAGAGTAGGCTTCACAACCTTGCAGTCCTGTCAATTGAAAATTACATAGCAGTGAAGCTGAGCCGTGACAGAATAATTGATCGTTTTGCCACCCTTAAAAACAGGAGGTATACTTTGACACTTCCACACACAAAGTAGACATTAAGCTGTGAGCCATTGAAATACATACTATAGCATTTTTCTAGTCACAAATTTCTCCGGTCCTTCTCTATGACAAGCCGGCCCCTACTAAACCCATTAATAAGCCATCACAGTCACACTTGTAAAAACAGGAAATAAAGTAAACGCCGGCAGTAGTTGATCCAGTTGAATGGATAGTTTTGTATATTGCTGCCTTCATGTCTTTTTTGTTGTTTTTTTTTGTTTCTATTTTTTCAAATACCGTCTTATTTGGCAGAATAAATATTTGTCTCAACATTCAGACTTCAATTGTTCTGTGTTGTCAAATTTCATTAGTGACTAAACTAATTCAGGGATGCACCACACCATTATGTTACCCTCTGTTCAATGTATAGACTGTTTTCAGACACAATAGAGAAATATCAGTGGCAGGCAGAAATGGGCCTAAACTTTATTTGGAAAGAGTGAGTTTATGAAACTAGCCTATATATTTTTTCATTTGCATTGATGGATATATTTTCTAACCTATTTTCCTTGAACTCACCCAATATGTAGACTTAAATCATACCAACTCTTACATTTGTTTAGCTTATTTATATTTTTTTAAAAAGAGGACATCCTGAAGACTCAGGAGAGGGAAGCAGGAGGTCTTAAGGCAAGTAAAGAAAAGAGAGTGAGCCAGAAAACAGGCCCTGATAGATGCTCTGCTGTACTCTCTACTGTAATATGAATTAAAGAACCGCTTTAAAGATGTGATGAAAACATTTCGCAAGCACTTCAGGCACTGCTAGGGGCTAAGCCCCCCTAGCCTCTAAATCCTAGTGACGTCCCTGCTTCTGGGTCCAGACCGCGGCCGGCCTGTTATTGACCTCTGCTGTAGAGGGCCCTTCACTAGTGATGAAAGATAATATTCCACACACACTGGTAATTCAACTCTTAAGCATCTTCGATAGTATGTTTTTGGGATACAAATAAAGGCTTTTGTAAAAAAAAAAATGAAGGATGTAGGCTACATGTAAACCAGTTTGTGCAAACGACTAAAATATCTTTCCAAAATAAAAATACAAAACTGCCTCCATCTCGTCCACATAGACATGATTCGCCTCAAACTTAAAATAGCTAATATAAATAACTGATATACAGGTGTATAGCCCTACATTTCACGTAGTTATATTCCTGAAAAGCGCAGCAATGAGCCACGACGCTTACGAAGCTGCCGCGGCTATCGCCATCCGGCTTAAACCCCGACAAACCATAAGGGTACTGCCGGCGGTAGAAACGTGAGCCGTAACCGAGCCGGTGAGATATATATATATACAGTGGCGATTTTAGCCTGAAATTTCTGGTGGGGCAAATTTATATGACGTCATATTACGTCACAAAAATAGAGGTAGCTGATTATTATAACAGTAGGCCTACGTATATAGACCAGTCAGGTATACTATGGGCTGCATTTTGAGTGCCAGCAGGGAGCAGACATCCTATTTCAAATACATTTCACATGCTTTAGCGCTCAGTACGACACAAAGATGTTGCCTATAATAATAATAATAATATTGCATTATATTTTAAACGCACTATTCGTTCCAAAGAATCTCAGAGCGCCAACATGGTACGCACTATAATATAGCATTAAAGTAAAACAATTAGACAGACACATAGCTTCAATAACTTCCATAATTTATTAAACAAAAAAGACGATCTCCTTCAGCTCAAAATAAAAAAAAAAAAGGTTTTGACTCACCAATGCCGATCACTTAAAAAGGAAGTTGGCTCGACGGTTCTTTGCTTGAGCAAACCTCTCGATTACTTTGTCGTTAAAATCCAGCAGTCCATTAATGAAGGTGTTTTCAATAGAAAGCATGGAGAGGGCGTTCAGTCTCTTCTGTCCCATCGTGTTCCTAGTGAAAGTCTTTATCCTTTTCAGCGTTGAAAAGTTCCTCTCAGACTCCGCAGACGTCATGGGGGTTGTGATGATGATGCTGAGTAGAGTGCAGGTTTCAGACAAGGCCTCTTGCAGGTTGTTGTCGTCGTGAATGGCCTTGAGCAGCAACAGTGCAGATTTCCCTGTGTGCAGCTCAGTGTGTCCGTAAAAAAGAGTCAGCTCAGTTTGCAGCTTCCCCTCGTTCATCAGAGCTGTGGGCCAGAGCTTGATAGCACAGGCGAGTTGGGCCTCCGGGAATGACTTAACAAACTTTGGGAACAGTGTGTAGTCCACCAGTTGTGCGGCAATAAGATGGTCACTCTGTGAGAACCGGTCCTCCACTTGCGCAATCATCGTATCACAGGCCTCCTTCATCACGGCAGGCGTATTTGTTTTCCTGCGCTTTGATGTGCCCGGCTCCTCACTGGCTTGGTTACCAATCTCATCTGCTTTCTCTCTGATTTCTTTCACGTGCACTTTGAAATTCTCCACTGCACGATTCACCCCAGATGCGTCAATCTCTCTTTTCTGTAGTATGCCATACAAAACATCCACTTCTGGCATAACTCTGGCAAAGAACTCCAGCAGCTGGAGAAACGTACGGTCCCGCAGGTGAATGGAGAGGCCGAATGCCTCGCTGATGGACACCTTGTCCCATCCTGGTTTAGTGCGAATGTTATCCAGACACTCCAGTATATCTTCGCGAGTTTCCCATACCACATTCACGGTCCTGCTTTTAAAATTCCATCGGGTGCCGGGTGGCCGCGGGATCCGCCTGTCCGATGTCTCTGCCAGAGCAGCCGTTCTTTTCGGTGAGGTGGAGAAGAACGTGGCAAATCCAGACAGATCAGCAAAGAACACCTTCAGCTCACTGATCCTGGATGCACATACTTGCTGCAGAGTTAGGTTCAGCTGGTGTGCGTAGCAATGTACAAATATTGCGTTTTTGTAGCTTTCCTTAATAAGTACTTGCACGCCGCCTACACTGCCACGCATAACCGCTGCCCCGTCATAGGTTTGGGCTATGAGCTTGTCAGTCAGTCCCAGTGGGTCGAGGACATGTTTCATAGCAGTAGAAAGGCCAATGGCAGTTTTGTCCTTCACTTCAATGAACTCAAGAAACCGCTCTGTGACGCTGCTGTCCACCATGTATCTCAGGACTATGACCATTTGCGATTTGCATGAGGCATCAGTGGTCTCATCCGCCTGGACAGCTACAAACTGGGTGTCCCGCAATTGCTTGGTCACCTCACACCTGTAGACCTCAAACATGCAATCCAGGAGTTCGTTCTGAATGGTGCTTGATGTCCCCTTGAACGTAGGCTCCGAATCGTAGTGACGTCTCAGCCTGGTGTCGCCCTCGCACATCGTTTCAAAAATGCACCTAAAAATGCCTGGGTTTACAGAGTCGGCTGACTCATCGTGACCACGCAGACCCAGTTCACACTTCCCACACAGCTTTAGGCACGTTATCAGTCTCCCCAGTACATATCGGTTTTCCTCCGCCTGCTTGTTGTGCTCTAAAATGCTCCGCTGATAAGCACTGTCCAGCTGTGCCATGATGTTGACCCGTCCCAATAGTCCCAATAGTAATATTGATATGAGCTTTGCTACTTTCATGCTTTACCGTTCTTTCCGCCAGATGCTTCAGGTCTTTAAAGCCATCAGTGGTCCAAACTGAGTCTGCGTTAGTGGTATTTCCAAAAAGAAGGCATGGAAAGCAAAACAGTGCTCTTTTGTTGTGCTCGCAGTTAGCCATGTCTTTATTTCAAACCACTCCATCTTGAAATTTCGGTTCGTTTTCTCACCAGGCTGGTTCAGAATGAAGTCGTCTGGTCTGTGTGGTCCCAAACGTTTTATTTCTAGATTTTCTTCCTGCGGCAATGTGCTGAATTGCACCCTCAGCAAATAATCTACGTTATTCATTGTTATTCATTAATTTAAAAACTCTTTCAAAATTGTGTAAAATCTATCGATAGCGAACTCTTCTGTAAGTCTCCTGTAACTCCTGATATCACTCTCACTGTATGTTTTTTTTGCTTAGTCTCGGGGTAGAGAGTTCTCGCGGGTTTCGCATTATCCCAGTCTACATTACGTAGAATACGTAGATTACGCAGTTAACGTCTAGGGGCAAATTTGAAATTGCCCCTAGCCTCAATGTTAACTTTGGCCGGTGTGGTTCGCGCTCATTGGTGTTTCTATGGTAACGGTGGGGCAGCGTAGGTCTTCGCCCCTCCGGAAACA
This sequence comes from Pollachius pollachius, assembly GCF_949987615.1. Classification (NCBI taxonomy): domain Eukaryota; kingdom Metazoa; phylum Chordata; class Actinopteri; order Gadiformes; family Gadidae; genus Pollachius; species Pollachius pollachius. Next base: position 21,922,782 of record NC_136941.1, on the reverse strand, counting down.
GGAAACGGAAATATAGACATAACGTTCATTCAAGCAAGCACACAGGCAGTAGAACACACGAATCAAATTACTCCAAAACAAGGCAATAATGCTTGTGAGTCAAGTTTATTCACACAAATATGTACGCTACTTTGCATATTAAAATATATATATAGTTTGCCACGAAGTAGGAATGGATTGAGCCTTCTGCTCAACAGCGCCATCTCGTGGGTCTGGTGGGGCACTGCCCCACCTGCCCCTAATGTAGAAACGCCACTGTATATATATATATATATATATATATATATATATATATATATATATATATATATATATATATATATATATATATATATATATATACCGATAATAACAGCTTCTACTCACATTTCAACCGTTCAACGGTTACTGTCCTGTAACAACTTTTCTTTGTTCGAGACTTGGTTGGGCACAATAACACACACCATGATCAAGCCAAAGGTAAAGAAACCATTTTTATTTCTCTGAAGGGATATCCATTTCGTCAAAGCAGCATACAATCAAACAGAGATGGGACACATTGCACATTTCGTTAGATTTAATTTGCAGTTTTCTCAAAGATTTAACTTTTGGCAGTAAAGGCTTTCCTTGGAAGTCTGAAATATTTTTTGTAGCCGCAAATAATACTCAATTTAGAAATAATGATGTCACCCAAACATCATCAACTAATAGTGTGCTTGATTTTGCATTGGAACCTGCTGGAGTCGTCGCATTCCTTTTAAAAAAGGCTCTGAAATGTGTAAGAAAACAATTTAGATCATATTGTAATTTTTTAATTCGTATGGATGCATGGAATGAATTTAATGAGTTGCAATAAACTTGAAACAGTGATTGCTACTTTATTCCTCTTGCATTTCATTCATTTCGTCTGTACTTAAAAAAAAAGCAAGTATGACACACCCCTTATTGAACTGCTAATAACTATCTGCTATAAATGTATCAGTTTTAAACAACTATTTACATAATGTGCATCAAATTATTTGAATTTATGCAATACTCGAATATTTAAAAATAAATTTAAAAATGAAGCAATCTGATGGTACAGCCCTTGAATCTGTGTGAGAGAGAGAGAGCGAGAGGGAGGGAGGGAGAGTGAGAGGACAGGTTTTGCTAGTTCCATGAGAGGAAAGGTTTCGCTGGCTTAAGTAGCCTCTGGGACCAGATTCAAGGTTTCATTCAACCCAAGCTGTGCTGAGGAGCAACAGGTAAGTTTTAATTTATTTTTCTTTATCGCTAAGAAGAAATGTGTATATTGCCATCTTTGAAAATGTTTATATATATATATATATATATATATATATATGCGTCTAGATTAAGTAACATAGTACAAAACTATTATCATTGTATGTATTGATGCATTTTTCTGTTCGCTCTCCACCTTGTTGACATTTGTGGGAAATTGGCTCTGCGTCCACATATATTGTGGACTCCAGCTGTAGACTGTCTAATCTTGCTTCAGCAATGTAGCACCCAGTGACATAAGGACCCCATTATTATTCACATGAATACAGGGCACGGTCCAGTCCGATCGCTCTACATTCATTGAAATGTTTTGGAAATATTACATGACATGCCATTATACCAATCTACAAAAATTCACATTAGACATAAATACCTAAATTACATGTTATTGAAACCTTTTCCAATTGATAAAAGATTGCAAAGTTTTCAGTTTCACTCTAGGTCTTTGTAGAGTAGGCTTGCATAGTACAGACCGGTTTTGTTTAAAGAACAATGAAGCTTAAGAGAAACCGAACCATTGAGTGTCAACAAAGTGACACCTGACACCTGGGCCTCGTTAACCGAGAACGATGGATCTTGGATCATCAAATCGATCATCAAACTTCATCAAACGCTCGTACGATCATTCTCACAATCATTCTTGCGAACCATCGTGAATTTCTTTGGAGCGTTTCCCGAAACTCCTCTTAACATGAACGCGCGTTCGCTGCACTCACGGCGTTCGTAGGATTGTACCTGTCCACTGACACGGTGTTGAAACGGGCTACGAAGCAGGGGGAGACACAGGAATGTCGCAGGAAAATGGGCTTCAAAAGGGTTAAAATAAATCCCCATCAAGGCCATTAGCAGATTAGCCTACGAAAAGAATAGACTGCAATAATATGAATGTTAATGATATTGTAATGACCACAGGCGAGGTAGTGAGCGAAGTAAGTCCATAGGAGCTTTATTAGATTCCTCAAAAGGACGGACAGGCGCAGCTCAACCGGAACACTCAACAACCGGAAACCCCCGGGACCCCCCTCTCAGAAGGCCCGCCCCTTCCTCCCAAACCCTGTGACGCTACATTACCCCCCCTTCACAAAGTTCCTCGCCCCGAGGAATCACTGAAAAAACAGCCCCCAGAATAAACGTAACTTCCCTTAAACATGACGTGCTTAAACCCCCCCCCCCCCCCCCCCCACATAACAACAGGCACAACGCTGAACAAAATTACTAAACTCATCCTACAGATAGCAAACAAAGTCTTTTAAGTGCCCTGGTGGCCCCCTGGGCCGTCGAGAACCCCCTCCCCGGGCCTCGGGTACAAAGGGAATGGTTCTTCAGCACCTGGGAGGGGGCGGGGGGGCGGGGGGCAAAGGGTATCGGATACAGGGGAGGGCCGGTTATCCCCGCCAGCTGGGGTAAAGGCGTCCGACCGAGGCCCCGCCGGTGTCGCCGGGGGGGTGGGCTTTGAGGCGGCAGGGCGGCAGCGAGGGGCAACGGGACCCCCCTGGGCCAGTGGGGAGGCACCCCCTTGGTACGGAGCCAGTCTGTCTCTGTGTAGTGCCACCCTTCTTCCTTTAGGTGGTAGGTGCAACCGGTACACCACTTCACCCAGCCTCTCCAGAACTCGACAGGGGCCCACCCAAGGACTGTCCAGTTTAGGGCATCTCCCCTTCTTCCTTTGGGGATTGAACACCCAAACTAGCTCTCCCGCCTGGAAATGCCGGCCTTTGCTTTTTATGTCGTAATTCCTTTTCTGCCTCACCCCTGCCCTCTGCTGTTGCTCCTGGGCAAATAGGTGGGCCGACTCCAGGCGATCTTGGAGTCTCCTGGCATACTCAGGGCCAGGGGAACAGTCTGGGGCATCCGGCAGACGACCGAATGCCAACTCCGCCGGGGTACGAAGCTCCCTTCCTAGCATGAGAAGGGAAGGCGTGCATGACGTAGACTCCTGCACAGCGGTGCGGCAAGCCATGAGAACCAGAGGAAGGTGGTTATCCCAGTCTCTCTGGTGCTGGGAGGTGAGGATGGCCAGCTGTTGGCCCATGGTGCGGTGGAAGCGCTCCACCAGTCCATCACTCTGCGGCCTCTGGGGAGTGGTGCGGGTCTTATGGATGCCCAGGCGCTCACACATAGCGGAGAACACCCGGGACTCAAAATTTCTCCCCTGGTCGCTATGCAATGTCTCTGGCACCCCAAAACGGCTGAACATGCCTTCCAACAGGGCGTCGGCCACGGTCTCAGCTTCCTGATAGGGGATGGCATAGGCTTCGGGCCACTTGGAGAAGTAGTCGACGGCAGTGAGAACGAAGCGGTTGCCACGGTCCGAGCGGGGCAGCGGCCCCACCACATCCACCGCCACCCTCTCCATAGGCGCGCCCACCAGAAACTGCTGAAGGGGAGCATGTGAGCGCCCGGTGGGGCCCTTCCGTGCGGTGAAGGGGTCACACCGACGGCAAAAGTCCTCGACATCCCTCCGGGACCGGCCCCAGTCAAAACCCTGGCGTAGGCGTCGGAGTGTCTTAGCAACCACAAAGTGCCCTGACCCTGCGGCTCCATGCATGGCCTCGAGCACAGCCCCCTGTAGGCCCTTGGGAACCACAACCTGCCACCTTTCTTCGCCCGTTGCCGGCTCCTTCCAGGCCTGCTGCAGCACGCCCCGGCAGAGGCGCAGAGCCCCGAACTTGGTCCACAGTCCCTTGACATCTCTGGAGAGGGCGGCCACCTCCTCCCACGGTGGTTTTCGCTGCACCTCCACCCACTGCAACACCGGCTGAAGGTCGGTATCCTGCTCCTGCTGCTTTCTCCAATCGCCTCCATCTATGGTCTCCAACCCTCGGCAGATGACCTCCAACTGCCGCACCGCGGCGCATCCCTCCTCCTCTGCCCGCAGCTCTCTCTCGCGGGCCTCCTTCCTCTCGCAGCAGCGACACCCCTCGGCAGCGCAGGGCCGCCGAGAGAGTGCGTCGGCGTTGGTGTGTCGGGCTCCAGCCCGGTGTTCCACTCGGAAGACGTAGGCCTGGAGTTCCTCCAACCACCTGGCCACCTGCCCTTCCGGCTCTTTGAAGGTCATGAGCCACTGGAGAGCAGAGTGGTCAGTCCTCACTGTAAAAGGCAGGCCGCAGAGGTAGTACCTGAAGTGACGGATGGAGAGCACTACGGCCAAGAGCTCTCTGCGGGTAACGCAGTAACGCCGCTCCCCCTTGTTAAAGGCCCGGCTAAAGTACGCCACCACTCTCTCTCCATCGGGCCCCACTTGGGAGAGCACCCCTCCCACCCCGACGCCACTAGCATCGGTGTCTGGCATGAACGGCAGCGAGGGGTCAGCTGGGGCCAGCACGGGGGACTCGCTCAGGGCACGCTGAAGGCTGGTGAACGCCCCCTGGCACTGCTCAGTCCACAGGAAAACACTGTCCTTTTGTAGCCGCCTGTACAGAGGAGCAGCCAAGCATGAAAAACCCTGCACAAACTTCCGGTAATACGGTCACCCCATTCACCGGCCTGTAGTCCGGGCAGAGCCGCCAGGTGCCGTTCTTTTTGGGGACCATAACGACAGCGGACGCCCAAGGACTGTCACAAGGCTCAATTACGCCTGCCTGCAGCATGTCCTCCACCGCTTGGTCACACGCCTCCTGACGTGCCAAAGGGAGACGACGCGGTCGACACTTGATAGGCCTGGCCTCCCCAGTGTCGATCTCGTGTAGCACCAAGGGAGTCCGGCCCACGTCATCCTCCCCCATAGCAAAACTGTCCTGGAACTCCAGCAGCAACTGCCACAACCGCTCCTGCTGCTGGTCGTCCAGCCCCTCCCGGTTCTTTAGCCATATCTCCCTCATGGTCGGCGGCGACGCCCCCCCCCTTCAGTCGTCGTGACTGGGCCTGGGCTGCTTGGGGCACATACAGTGGGGCAAAAAAGTATTTAGTCAGCCACCAATTGTGCAAGTTCTCCCACTTAAAAAGACGAGAGAGGCCTGTAATTTTCATCATAGGTAAACCTCAGCTATGAGAGACAAAATGAAAAAAGAAAATCTAAAAAATGACATTGTCTGATTTTTAAAGAATTTATTTGCAAATTATGGTGGAAAATAAGTATTTGGTCAATAACAAAAGGTCATCTCAATACTTTGTTACATGCCCTTTGTTGGCAATGACAGAGGTCAAACGTTTTCTGTAAGTCTTTACAAGGTTTTCATACACTGCTGCTGGTATTTTGGCCCATTCCTCCATGCAGATCTCCTCTAGAGCAGTGATGTTTTTGGGCCTTCGCTGGGCAACACAGACTTTAAACTTCCTCCAAAGATTTTCTATGGGGTTGAGATCTGGAGACTGGTTAGGCCACTCAAGGACCTTGAAATGCTTCTTACGAAGCCACTCCTTCGTTGCCCGGGCGGTGTGTTCGGGGTCATTGTCATGCTGAAAGACCCAGCCACGTTTCATCTTCAGGGCCCTTGCTGATGGAAGGAGGTTTTCACTCAAAATCTCACGATACATGGCCCCATTCATTCTTTCCGTCACACGGATCAGACGTCCTGGTCCCTTGGCAGAAAAACAGCCCTAAAGCATGATGTTTCCACCCCCATGCTTCACTGTAGGTATGGTGTTCTTTGGATGCAACTCAGCATTCTTTCTCCTCCAAACACGACGAGTTGAGTTTTTACCAAAAAGTTATATTTTGGTTTCATCTGACCATATGACATTCTCCCAATCCTGTTCTGGATCATCCAAATGCTCTCTAGCAAACTTCAAACGGGCCCGGACATGCACTGGCTTTAGCAGGGGGACACGTCTGGCACTGCAGGATTTGAGTCCCTGGCGGCGTAGTGTGTTAGTGATGGTAGCCTTTGTTACTTTGGTCCCAGCTCTCTGGAGGTTATTCACTAGGTCCCCCCGTGTGGTTCTGGGATTTTTGTTCACCGTTCTTGTGATCGTTTTGACCCCACAGGATGAGATCTTGCGTGGAGCCCCAGATCGAGGGAGATTATCAGTGGTCTTGTATGTATTCCATTTCCTAATAATTGCTCCCACAGTTGATTTCTTCACACCAAGCTGCTTACCTATTGCAGATTCAGACTTCCCAGGCTGGTGCAGGTCTACAATTGTGTTTCTGGTGTCCTTTGACAGCTCTTTGGTCTTGGCCATAGTGGAGTTTGGAGTGTGACTGTTTGAGGTTGTGGACAGGTGTCTTTTATACTGATAAGGAGTTCAAACATGTGCCATTAATACAGGTAAACAGCCTCTTAAAGAAGAAGAAATTACAGGTCTGTGACAGCCAGAAATCTTGCTGGTTTGTAGGTGACCAAATACTTATTTTCCACCATAATTTGCAAATAAATTCTTAAAAAATCAGACAATGTGATTTTCTGGATTTTTTTTTTCATTTTGTCTCTGATAGCTGAGGTTTACCTATGATGAAAATAACAGGCCTCTCTCGTCTTTTTAAGTGAGAGAACTTGCACAATTGGTGGCTGACTAAATACTTTTTTGCCCCACTGTAAGTCCTGGGAAAAGTTACGGACACCACGGGTAGGGGATCGCTGACTTCGGGCTCTACTGCACACACTGCCGCCGAGATGGAACCCACGGGCGGCCCCGAACCTGAGCCAGTGGGCAACAAAGCGATCACAGGCCCCCCTCGGAAGCTCACCGTGCCCCCGTCCAGATCGAGTCGGCAACCTGTGGCCTTCAAAAAGTCACAGCCCAGAATACATGGGTCCTGCACCGCTGCTACCCACACTGGCTGACGTACGTCCTTTCCCCCCACAGTCAATGTAAGTAGCCCCGTACCTTTCATCGGGGCCAGCCCCCCTGTGGCCGTGCGCAGCTGCACGTCAGTGGGCTCCAACCGAATCCACTCCGGGCACACGTCTGGTCTGAGCACCTTCACTGATGAACCGGTATCCACCAGGGCCGAACACGGCACCCCCTCCACGGCCACAGAAACATAGCATGAATCCCCGTCACCGAGTCGACCCACCACCATCGCCGTCCTTGAAGCTTCGATGACGTCTGCTTCTGGGGGAAGTGGGTCTTGGCTCCCCCGCCTGTGCTGACGTGGCCCCTCCGTTTCTGGAACAGCTGGGGCGGGGGGAGCGGGGGAAGAACTGTTTAAGGTCCGCACATCCCCCCCTGTGCGGGCCCTGTTGCGTTTCCCGGACCCGCGCGTGTGGGGCAATCTCTGACCAAATGTCCGGGTTGGCCACAGCCCCAACAGGCTCTTTGGTCGGGACGCTGTCGAATGCGTGACGGCTGCAGTGATATGGCCCTTATCAGTTCCGTAATTTCTGTCGCCCACGCCGGCTTTTCCTCCGCCACCGGGCCCTGGGCTGCTCCCCCTGCCGGATAACTCCCTCTCGGGCCCCCCTCAGTGACTGCGCCCCACACGATTTCCCTCTCCACGGCCATCTCCAAAGCCGACTGAAGAGAAATTGGGTGCTGTAATTGCACTTGAACCCGCAGCTCCAGAGGAAGGAGGGCTCTGATGAACTGGTCCCGTGCCAACTCGCTCTGCACGCTGGGGGGCATGTGTGCATATGCCCTACGTGTCAGGCTCTCAATGTCATTAGCCAACACCCTCAGCGACTCCCCCGGCTTCCTGCAGCGGTTACCAAGCTCATTACGAAGGAGCTCCGGCTTCACACATTGTCCAAACCGCCTCTGCAAGGCCCCCACTAAGGCTCCGTAATCCCGTCTCTCCCCCGGTGAAAGCAGCAGCAGGCACGACAACGCGTCGTCTGTGAGGCACAAAGCCAGCTGCAATGCTTTAGCCTCTACTGTCCATCCCCCAGCGTCAGCCAGCAGTTCAAATTGAGCATGAAACGCCTCCCAGTCAGACCTACCGGAGTACTTAGGCGTCTTAACCGAAACGGCGGCAACTGGGACATGGGGGGCGGCAACTGGAACATGGGCGCCGCCATGTCTGTTTACCTCCCGAGCCGCGTGCTCCCGCTCCGGGCGCGCGGGAAGAGAAGACAACCCTGCGTCGGCCGCCAGCTTCCTTGCAGCTTCTCTCAACCCCTCTCTGGCCTCTTGGGAAGCTCTGCGAAACTCCCCATATGCGTCCTCTGTCCATCCGAACGCACCAGTCTCCTGCTCCACCTCCTCCTCTTTCACTTTCGGAAAAGACATGACCGACGCAAACTAACCGACACACTGAAACTAACGCTGTAGCCCGACCGCGACGTAAATCCAAAGTAGCCCTCCGCTTGGACGCACAACTCTCCACCCACTCCCGTCGTTTGTTCACTTCTGACACCAATGTAATGACTACAGGCGAGGTAGTGAGCGAAGTAAGTCCATAGGAGCTTTATTAGATTCCTCAAAAGGACAGACAGGCGCAGCTCAACCGGAACACTCAACAACCGGAAACCCCCGGGACCCCCCTCTCAGAAGGCCCGCCCCTTCCTCCCAAACCCTGTGACGCTACAATATTAAAACACAATTGATTAGGCCTAGGCCGACATATGCTATATCAGTCCTAATCCTGAACGCACTGTGCATACATTTTCTCACAGCATTTCCCCCCACCCCCCCGAAATAATTTCCATATTGCAAAAATCCAAAATAGCTTGTGTGACAACTACATTTATCTTAATGTGCTGATTTCTGACACATACTTTGCGCAGCAAAGAGAGCCGACTTTATCTGATTCCACATAAGGTTTCATTGATTGGCTCTCTCGTCTAGAATATTTGTAGACATTAAAAATGCAACGTTCCATTCATTCATTATCATTCAAACGCAGAGGCTAGGCATTGACACACGGCTATTTCTGACCTGATTAAGAGACCTTGGTCTAGATCCTGCCCCTATTGTTGGGCAGGATGAAGTAGGCTATAGGCAGGGTTCGAGTTCTGATTCCATCTCTGTGGGGGTCTCTTAAAGTTGTTGGAGGGGGGGGATATAGGACGTAAATATAGGCTATTATGACACGGCTCTTCTAAATGCCGTGGAACGCTCCGTTCACTTGCATGGGACCTTCACAACAACGCCAGCGTCTTCGGTTGCTAAGCGACGTCAACGTCTTTGGCTAACTGTCTCTCTGCTGATCAACCCTACGAATAGTAACAAATAAATTGTCAAAAGACACCTTGTGAAGTTATTTTTTCGTTTGGCAAGTAGCCGCTCATTATCGAAAATAAGCCCCTTCAGGTCGAAGCAAGACACCTCCGTTTCGCGTCGGTGTCCGGTTCGCCCTGTTTCGGCTTATTTACCCGATAATGACCGGCGTTCTATTACCCCTTACTTAACGTCAATATTACTCTGCATGTGGAACGGAAAATAGCTTATTTGTAATTACAATATTATGCTGCTGTATTTTAAGAGACCCCCACAGATATTTGAGTTTGCCGCTTTCATGGGAGCCAGACCACTGGCTCCCATGAAAACTGACGTTCGTTACCAACGATGCTTTCGGGAAACGTTATGAAAACTGTACGATGCTCGTACAACGCACTTCACGATCCACTTAGACTAACGATGCTTTCGGGAAACTGGGCCCTGGAGCATAATGACCATTAGCCATGTGAACATCGTGATAACGTGACCTCACACTCTGTTCCGCTTCACGGGTCAGTCTGGACCGGAGCCATCCACATAGATTTCAATTGGCAGTTGATTGGCCCGGTTACATCATCTACACAGTCCCTGATTGGCCCGGTTACATCATCTACACAGTCCCTGATTGGCCCGGTTACATCATCAACACAGTCCCTGATTGACCCAGTTACATCGTCAACACAGTCCCTGATTGGCCCAGTTACATTGTCATTTCAGGAAATTTATGATCGGTGACTAGAGGTCTAAATCGATCGGTGTAGCAAAACAGAATGCCAAATAGCATTCTGTTAGAATAGAATGTCCCCATGCTAAATAGCAAGGGGCTAGGAGTAGCACAAGTTTAACAGATAACTTTCTGGATAACAATATTACTATCTTAAAGCCATGATTTCTGTTCAAATCATCCCAACTGTAACATTTTGATTAACCTGTGCTGTGTTCCGATAACCATACTTCCATGAGTACACTTAAACGTAGTACACTATCCGCACCTAAGTGCGCAGATTTTCAGATGTCAGTGTTGTTCCAAATCGAATACTCTGTGGTGCACAAACTGGAAATTACGTTAGCGACTGCCGCCGCGGCTCGTCACCTGCCCAAAACATCCCGCTTTGAACGATGAACCCTTTGTGCCTAGCCAGGGTCGGCCCTGTACACCTGGGGGCCCTAAGCAGGATAATTTTGGGGCCCTGCTTTGTGATTGATACAGTAGTTTTGCCACAGAGAACAACCAACTGTATGCATGATTAGCCGCCATTATTTTACTACTTATTAAGTATACTCATTGAAACAGTCAAAGTAAAGCTTACATACTGCATAATTGTCAAACTTGACATACATAATATTGATTCTCAAAATGAAGAGGTCTAACCCCTCTGGTGTGCAGGGATGAAAATGCAAAAAAGAAGAAGAAAAGAAAGCCCAGTATAGAGGTAAGTGACCTCAACCATTGTAGTGTCAAACTAAATAGTATTGTGCATCACCTAATATTGCTACCACTCAGCTATCGCTTGCGACTGTTAACCTACTTTGCTAAATTGCTACATATTACTAGCTAACATAACTGATAACCTACATGATTGTAAATGTGAAATGACCAGCGTTTTTTTAATTGGCCAGATGCACTCAGGCAATATTTGCAGAGCCCAGCACCTGCAGGAGAAATTACACCTGATCCTTCATGTTCACCTCTCTCTGAACTTTGCAAGTACAACTAGTACTTTTGTTGCTGTTTTTGCCATTAGGAAGTCTAAACGAGCGTAATTCTAATGCTGCGTCAATTTGGTGAAAAGAAATGCCAGCTACAATTGTTCAGCTATAATTTGAGATAGGCAAAGAACTTTTCTCTTTTAATTTTGTAGTGGTACGTACAGCACTTTTGTTTGTAGTTTGAGTGTATAGTTAATCCAGTTTATGGGTCATAAACTGGCACACATAAAAGTGTCCATAGAGTGTGCTTAAGAGCTTTTGCACAGTTTATGGAGTTCAGCCATTGTCATAATTTGTAAAATATCCTTGAACAATCTTTGTAGCATTTTTCTATGTGCATTTATTAGACTTGATCCATTTTGCTTATTTCTTAATATTTAATTTCATGTCAAATATTCTTGAGCATCATAAATGTATGTATGGAGATTGTTTATGTATGTTTATGTATGTATATAAGTTATTTAAAATAATGAAAAAGAAAATGTTCTGAAACGTTCTGTTGTTTTCTGTCCATGCATCATACGTCGTAGTATAGCAGAGCTATAAGTGGGTGAAAAACTGCCAAGCAAAGTAAAGGTAAATCAGTTAGCATGTGTCTTCAGTGTTGTTTAGTATAGTATTGTGAATTAACAGGGCAAAGCTTCGCTCGCTATGGGAACGGGGGGCGCAAAACTCAATCTCGCCTAGGGCTACCACAGGGCTAGAACCGGCCCTGGGGGAGAGAGCGGGAGAGAGGCGATGTCGGACAAAGGTAGCGAGCTTCATTTAGCTTCGTCATGTACTGTATCGTCATCATCGGTGTTGCCGGTTTGGGATCAGTCAAACGAGCGCCTGCGTTGAATCAAACATCATGTTCCTTGCTTGTTGCCCTCTCAGCAACACCGAGCATTACATTAACATTACATTAACAAACAGGGTTGCCAGGTCAGTCAGAAGCAGGTAATTTTAGGTTATCATGATCAGACCTCTATACAGTCTATGGGACAGAGACAGTTGAAATTCTTAATTCCACCATTGTTTTCTTATACTAATATGAGCTGTATGTTTATGTTTCCTTTCTTGTTAAGTAAATTGCTTTGTGTTGTCGTGTTCTTGAAGAAAGTAGTTCAATCCGGGTCGCTTTCAACTTACTTTATTTGTTTAAGTATTTCGGTGTGGTAACTATGAAGCAAAAGGAGGGAATTGTATTTAACACGCTTGGAGAGAAATACCGCAGAGCTATCTTCGAGACCCGGGGGGCTTTCCCCGGGGCTCTCAACGGGGCTGCCATATGTCTCTGACCTCATGTGACTCCCGCTCCCCGTTTGTATCAAGTACGCGTGGCCTATGTGAAGTAGGAGTGGCCTATGTGACGTATTGGCTCTGACTTCCTCACCTGTCTAAAGGTGCTGCCATCTGTGGCTGGAGTAGTTATTGCAGCTTATATGTTGGTCCTGCTCCCCTTGTGGCTATTTATAGTAATGCAGCTTGTGTGTTCGATCCTGCTTCTCTGTGGCTATGTGGGGGCAGCTTATGTGCTTAAAATATGCAACAGGGTATATATAAAAATAATAATAATAATATATATATATATATATATATATATATACATAAAAAATTACAGCGCCCTTGGGGACCCCCTGGCGGTCGGGGGCCCTAAGCGGCCGCTTAGTTTGTGTATAGGAAGGGCCGGCTCTGCGCCTAGCAGCTTAAAAAGCTATAAAACCTACAAATTAACTCCATTAATGCAGTTAATTCCACTATGTGGAAAATGCGCCGATGTTGGCTCAGCCTGGCTCCGCCTCTTCCGCTAGAGAGAGAGAGAGAGAGAGAGACCCCAAATGTATTTAAGGGATATTTATTGCATGACAGACATAAGGCAAAAATAAAAGCCAACAGGAATCTAACTTGTTTGAGTCAGTATTTGAAGCTTGGTTCTGTCCAATACAAAATGGCTATGGCTATGTAGCTTAGCTCTCCAACTTTTGATTTTGTGGTTACACCCGCACTGTGCATGTGATCTGACTTTTGTGCGTTTCAGGCAGTGTGATAATTCTGTATTCGGAGTGCAGAACCAGATTTGCAGAGCTCTTTGAGGTGTAGGAAGGTGTGTTTTTTAACTGATAGGAACACAGCATTCTAAATTAATGGATTGTTCATATGTGGGCACTATTGATAAAGGCAAGGCAGTTCCAGCCTGCTCTCAAACAGACGAGGAACCAGCTGCATTCTCATTGGTTCTTACCTAGAAAGTTGCTGCCTTTGTTGGTGGAAGCAAGAAAGCCCCCTGCACCAAAATGCATTTACTAAGGATCTCATCGTTTGATACAGCTTTTAACCAAATAAATACATCATAACAATATTAGGCACTTTTAGACTGAAACAAAACATTTCTATAGTAAAGAAAAAGTCAAAAGATCTGTTTTTTTTTAAATATTTATAAATAAAGGAACACTTACGTGATACCATTCGATTATACAAAGTATGATGAGCATAACTGGCTGAATACTTTTTACTTTTTACATCTCGACATACACAATGCAAAATGTCAACAATTAATTTGGGGTCGGATCAAAACAGGCAAATCATTTAACAACACATCTATTCATAATATGAATATAGTACATCTTAAATCACAAAAATGAGCCGAGATTTATACCTTGTTGTGTGACGTCCTTAAAACGTAGGATACCAAACCCCATGTACATGTGATCCAGGTGGAGCGCTGGGGAGGTTGACATGGAGCAGGGCTACGAGTCGCCAGGGAATGCAGTACAGAGTGGGGACTCTCCAACCAGACCCCCGGAGAGGGAGCAGTGGGCCAATAAAGTACAGTACTTTCTGGCAGTGGCTGGAAACATTGTTGGTCTTGGAAATGTCTGGAGGTTTCCATACCTTTGCTACAAAAACGGTGGTGGTAAGTGTTTATTTGGCTGTTTCACTCAACCTAAGTGGCATTACTGATATGTGCTGAAGATCAAGAAAATCTACTCGTATAACTATTAATTTGCTCACACACTCGCAAAAAAAAGACACACTGAATTTGTGTAGGGGTTAGGCATCTTGCTCTAGGATTGCAATAGCCACAATACTACCCTGCCATAGAAAATATAATAGTATTTGAGATTAAGACCGATCAGATCATTACATTGATGAATGTCATATTTTGTTTCCATCTTTCACAGGGGCCTTCTTCATACCTTACATCTTGTTCCTGATCACCTGCGGGATCCCCCTCTTCTTCCTGGAGACGTCCTTGGGCCAGTTCACTAGCCAGGGGGGAATCACCTGTTGGAAAAAGATATGTCCACTATTTCAAGGTACATTTGGTCTCACGCTCTTGGCGTGTGAGCTGTTAATCCTAATCAAAGTGATGAGTATTTATCGAATGCATACAAGAGTCTCGTCTCTAGCAGAATGGGCCCCCAATCATACTGTCAGAGTTTTTCAACACATTTTCACACAGGAACATTATTTCTTTCCTCAAGGACAGCAGTTGTGCTAGTTAGTGAGATAATAAAGGAAGCATTGAACAAGGGTCCTTAAGAAAAAGCCAACAATATATAAAAACAATATATAACTCACAAGCCATGCTTTCCGAAACAAAACCAGAGGAAGAAAAGGATAAAGCAGCTGGATCTACAAGCTGAAATCCAGCTAAATATTTCTGTAATATCTGTGTGGTTGTGACCATTTCCTGACAGGCCTGGGCTTCGGTAATCAAGTGGTGGTCTTGTACACTGGTGTGTACTACATTGTCATCCTGGCGTGGGCCATTCTCTTTCTCTTCTTCTCCTTCCATGCGGAGCTTCCCTGGGCGACTTGTGGAAACAGTTGGAACACAGGTTCACTTTTATGTTGTCTTTATTATTTATGTACTTTTTTTTAATTGAATTTGTTCTATCAGACACCTGTATTACATGCCATACATATACACATATACACACATACATTGATATAAGTTATTTAAGGGACAATGTAGTACCCCTCCTTTCCTTTTTTACTAACCAGAAACCTGTTTTGAGCATGGTCATAATGGAACCTCGGACGGAGACATCTTGATGGACACATCTTCTGTCATAGAGTTTTGGGAGTAAGTTGAAGGAGTTATAATTCAGTTAAATGCATTTGCAGTGGCGTGCACAAGGAAGGCACAAGGGTTCCTGGGGGTCAACACCCAAATCATGTTCTTTTAGAAAATATGGGTGCAATACACTGTAGAATGCCCTCGAGGTAGAGAAAGCTTAAGTGTAAAGTACTTTTTAGGGTGCCTCTATGAAGGAGAAAATGTTTTAGATTTTCTTCTCTTCCCCTCAAATGGTCTATGCATGCCACATTTTGGCTTTGTCTAATTTATGTTTGTTTAACAGGAGAAGAATATTAGGTTTGTCAGGTGGAATTGAGGAACCTGGCAATGTGCATTGGGATCTTGCCCTTTGTCTACTGCTTGCCTGGGTCATCTGTTACTTTTGTGTCTGGAATGGGGTGAAGACGACAGGAAAGGTATGGTTGAATCTCCAATGATGTCATATAGCAGAATATATGGTTTATTATAATATATTTACATATACACTTGGTTTTCTTTCTCAGATAGTGTATTTCACTGCAACTTTTCCGTATCTGATGCTGTTTGTGTTGCTGGTTCGCGGCCTGACGTTACCAGGGGCTAAAGACGGGATCATCTTCTACCTCTACCCTGACCCGTCCAGACTCATGGATCCACAAGTAGGACCATGATAACACAAGCAATGGTTCCACAAAACTAAAAATTGACCTTTAGCTTTTTCCTTTAATCATTTTCAGGTATGGTTGGATGCTGGCAGCCAGATATTTTATTCCTATGGAATATGCACTGGTGTTTTGACCGCTTTAGGAAGTTACAACAATTACAACAACAACTGCTACAGGTGACTTTAATTAATTATTTATCAATTAACCAATTGTGTATCCAGTGACATTGTTTGCAAAAGATAATTGGACTTCCAATGGCGAATTGAACGGCAGCGTTAGAAGAGTTTTCACCATCTGAACAAGAGGGAACGGTTGTCTGAGAGATGCACCAACCGTAGTAAAACCACCTTCAGAAGCGGGGTACTTTTCATGGATGAGAGATGGGTTCTCGTCTAGAACGAATCCCTTGTGGACACATTCTCATATGCTTAGTTTTTTGTCAACCAATATGAAGCAATGTGGTGTTGAATGTATCTGAAAGATTGGCATACTGTGCCTGCTTTACCGAAAATGTATATTATTAAACATGATATGCAGCATTATCTAAATCATTTTAAACTGGTCTCCATCCATACTCGTATATTTTAAAAACCATTGATGTGTTACAAAAGTTGAACCTGTATGTACAGGTACTTTCACATATCATGTAGGGATCTCTCGACTCTCAACAGTTCCAAAACTGTTGTCAAATGTGGATAATTATATTATATACCAGACCCGTTGTTTGTGTTTTTCCAAAGCATATACTTGCCTCTATTAGAGTTGATTTCAAACTGACACTTGTATTTTAACTTCACAGAGACTGTATCTATCTTTGCCTGTTGAACAGCCTGACCAGCTTTGTAGCTGGCTTTGCCATCTTCTCTGTGCTTGGTTTCATGGCATACGAGCAGGGCGTGGATATTTCCATGGTAGCCGAATCAGGTTAAAAAACACTCAATAAATGTGATATCTGTCATCTTGTCTGCCGCCCAGGGCGTTCTGCTAATGTAAATCAAAGGCTGACTGTGAACTTCTACTGTATGCCTGAGCCTATTGAATGAGTTTCTTACTTACTGAACCACCTCCAGGTCCTGGGCTGGTGTTCATAGCATACCCCCGTGCAGTGTCCATGATGCCTGTACCTCAGCTCTGGGCCGTCTTCTTCTTCATTATGATCATCTTCCTGGGTTTGGACAGTGAGGTAACATCTTTGAACCGTCGATTAATTTAACGTGCAAAATATATCTCTGAAAAAGTAATCCATCATGACTTTCTTTTGATTTCAGTTTGTTAACCAAGAGTCTTTGGTGACGGCGTTATCCGACCTGTATCCCTCAATCTTTAGAACTGGTGTTCGGCGTAAACTCCTTTTGCTTGCCCTCTGTGTTGGAAGCTTCCTCGTTGGTCTTTTGATGGTCACAGATGTGAGGGACATTTTTTTTCAAATACATATTTGTTTTAGGAATATGACCCTGATAGGTTCATCGCGAAAGTCGTGTTTGCATTAATGTTTTTTCTTTTTTATGCAGGGCGGACTGTATGTTTTTCTGCTATTCGACCACTATGCCTGCAGTGGAATGACACTCCTTTTTTTTGCAATTCTCCAGTCTGCATGCGTGGGTTGGGTATATGGTGAGATGTCATGAAGTGTACTGCATATTGAGAGAATGTTCTTCAGGATACATGTACATAATGTAGCTGAATGGATGGCTTACATAAGTCATTCTATTCTTCTAGGTTCAGATCGTCATTATGTCAATATACAGGATATGATTGGCTACCGGCCCTGGCCTTTCATGAAATACTGTTGGCAGTACCTTACTCCAGCGGTCTGCACTGTAAGTAAATTAAAAATGATTACATTAAAGTAAATTAAGATAATAATAATATGTATATTCTTATATGCACTTTATCACTGGTTATTTAACAACCTTCTGGGGTTTTAGTACTCATTGTAGTTTCATCGTGGGAAATCAACACCTCGTTTACATTCTGAACAATTGCACCTTATTCAAAGGTGGAATCCCAAGAATGTTGCAGAATGACCAACAAATAAGCAAGCGTGAATAACACTGAAATAGAAGTACCATCAGCACTTTTAAAGCCTTCATCTTAACCTGTCTCTGATTTCATTTTAGTGCACTCTGGTCTTTTCTTTGGTGAAATATACGCCTCTGAAGTTTAACAACGAATATGAATACCCCTGGTGGGGCTACGTCATCGGCGGGTTCTTGACTCTCTCATCAACCATGTTTGTTCCGCTCTGGATGCTCTACGCCTTGATGGTTACTCCTGGCTCACTAAGCGAGGTATGACGATGCTGTAGAACATTCGGCTAACAGGATAAAATTAAGAGTTGTCATGCATCAGAGCAAGTTATATAATGGAGCATTAAGAACAAAAATATTTAACTAATAGTCTAAATATTGTTGAATTATCTTGGACACCATTAGCCTGGTCCTACCAGACTCTCGTACTTTATTTAATTTGCACAGAGAGTCTGGACCTACTCAATTGACAAACGTTAACTCACTTGAAGGCGGGTGTGTGTTGAAGTTTAAAACTATTGGATCTGCCCATTGCCACTCTGGATCTGCCATAACCAATCGCTAACGTTTGGCCAGGAATCAAGTTGCACACAGGCTGTAAACAAACCAAACACTCTGCGTGATGATGTTCGTCAACGAGAGCTAACTTTAACGTCATTGTTCTCAGCCACTCCCTCTGTTCGCTGATTGGACGCAGAAAATTTGGACAGAGAAAACCCACTGACATACCGCAGACCCAGATGTAGTACTGAAGGGAAATTTATATTGAGCGGAAGTACTTAGGTGGGCGGAGCCAGGCTAAGACACCATAGCCAAATTTTAGAACTATGGATAGGTTGCTTAGGAATGTTTGTTGGCATGCTTTCCACCAGAGAGTCACAGCGCTGTGCATGCCAGCGAAGGACCTGCCATCCCCGCCAACCAAGAAGGCCTCCAAGCATGAGGTGTTCCAGACCTTCACAGAGCTACACACACTGCGCACCAGTTCCAGCCGATCCAACCGCTGAATCATACTAGAAATGAGTAGATAGAGATACCATTTTTAACATTTTTTACCATTTTTTTTTATGTTGTACAATGGCAATGCCTTTATTTTAAAACTGTTGAATAAATTGTGATATACTGTTGTGGTAAAGGTTAAATACGTTTTTTATTCAGAGAAACAAGGTAAACTGCCATTAAAGTGTAATTCCGGCAAAAATTGAACCCAGGGTCTTTGTTTTGACACGTAAACCCATAAAATAAGATTCTTTTTTCATAGAAAATCGAGTATAGAGTTTGCCCGTCGCAATGTTTGGCTTCTATGTTATTAGCTTGGGGCGGTGAGTTTCGCGGTATAGGCATTTTTTAACCACTAATTTTGCTAAAAATAGCACCAAACCTTTGCAGTAGCATGACTAGGGTTCCAACACATAAAAGGAAGCACCAACAACTTATGCCGTAATCCATTTGGATGGTACGCCGGTACGCGCAAGTTGTAAGTTGCAATTCTCCCAGCTTTCTTGCGGCATTTCACTGAGGCACGCCTCCTTTGGTCGTAGTATCTCGTTGCTTTGAAAGTAGAGCGAGTTCAGTGAGGCCGAACATAGTACTCAACAAAAATGGCTGCGCCCATAAAGAGATTTATTTTTTTTGTAATTGTATCACGTTGGTCATTTTAATGTAGATTTGAAATGTTTTACACACTTGATTACTTTGTGACTTTATGCCGGTCACCAATTTATGCATTGCACGGTCATGCTGTGCGTGCAATACAATGTAAAATTGTTTTGTTTTTTTTCGAGCTTGTTTGCTAAAGAGGCTAATGTAGCTAACAATAAAAATGACTAGCCAGAGACTATGAGAAACGGGAAGCTACTACGACCAAAAGGGGACGTGCCTCCGCAAATGCCACAAGAAAGCTGGGAGATTTGCAACTTATGACTTGCACGTACCAGTGAACCATCCAAATGGATTACAGTATTAGTTTGCAAACCCAGAGTTTATAAATAAAATACTGTTTTACAAACATTACCGGTAGGTCCATGTTTACAGGAAGTTCAACACAAGTCGGAATGCAACGGAGTTCAGTTCAAGGAGGAAAATTTTATAATTTATAATTTATATTTATAAATAATATATAATGAGTGTACATGTAAATTAAAGGACTTGCATATGTAAGTTTTAATTACAAAATATTTGATCGCTGCAATCAAGGATGGCACGTTGTTGACGGAAGACGCACTGCACATGTGATTGACGCATAGAGTGAAGGACAGCTCCAGCACTGGAGAAGACGACCCGCCTACAGCTTGAAGTCAAGAGAGAGAGATGGTACGTGTTTGTGCTTTCCCCGTCTGCGAAAAAGAAAAAAAAGTTACAACCCAGAAACTTTCCGTAGACGGTTGTGGTACAATGACCGATCTCTGTTAAACCAGTGGCTTATTGTTTTGAATATGGATATTGAGACACCAATCGAGATGCTGATGCAGAAGGATCACTGTGTCTGCAGTGCTTATTTCGATAAGGACAACTTCGTCATTCCTTAAAGAGCTGCTGACCAAAAGAACCCAAAGATAGTATAATTGAAGAAGAATGCTATTCCACGTGTGCAGCAAGTTGCTAAGGATAGACTTGAGGTAAAGTTCTTTGCTTATTTGTGGTGTTATATATGATTTTTCACAATTGGTGTTGGGGAGGATGCATCACGAAACAAAGTTATAAGTCCTTGAAGCCCTAACTTCATTCGAGAAAGTGAAAGATGATCTTGTAAATTGTCCAGGTAAGCTAACCTGGATTTATTGTGTATAAGGATTTGTGGTGGGAATTCAGCCACCATCCCTCACCCATCTCAGCAAGACAGCCACAACCCCCCCTTTTTTGACACCTTGAGGAGCTTCAATCGATAGATTACCATTTGGTTAAAGGGGACATATTATACCACCAGGTGTGAGTGTGATTAGCCTTACAAGCCGTTTAGAAAATCTGCCCCATATGAAATCACTAGTGGGCGTGTCCATCTAGATCTGTGCTGGATAGATCACTCTAGCAGCCTATCCAGTGGACTGAAGTAAACGTTGCTCATCTATCCAGCTGTTCAGTCTACTTCAGATTGATGTAGAAGTGGAAGAATCAGAGACGTCGGAGAACCCAACGCAGTCGTTTGCGATTCATAATATCGTCTGGAGACGCACACAGCTTTTGGCTGTGATAATATGTATTATATGATAGATATCTATGTATTATATGATATTATTTAGATATAGAGCTCCAGGACTGTAACGCAAGTGTTGTACACTTTTTTGTTATTTGGATAACCGTTCTGCTGTTGGTGTTATGGCGCATAACACGTCAGACTCTCATCTATGGTATTTCCACAACGAGACTCTTAGTGGGGTTTATCTCAGCCATGGGTGAGAAGGAATTGGGGGAAAGGAAGTTTGGCTTTGACTCCCTGAAGTATATGAACCACGACATGGAGGAGAAAGTGATTGTTACCCGCGATTGTCTCCCGCTTGAGCCACGCTTCCCGCTGCCCGCTGCCAAGGCAGTAAGGCTCCAGTGGGAGACAATCGCGGGTAACAATCCCTTTCTCCTCCATGTCGTGGTTCAGTCTACTTCAGATTGATGTGGACGTGGAAGAACCAGAGACGTCGGAGAACCTGACGCAGTAGTTTGAGATTCATAATATCGTCTGGAGGCGCGCACAGCTTTTTGCCGTGATAATATATATTATATGATATAGATATCTATGTATAATATGATATTATTTAGATATAGAGCTCCAGGACTCCCGCCGGAGCACCCGGAGTGTTCTAGAATATTTACAGAACACGGCCAAAGGCTGTGTGTGCCTCGCCATTGCGATACATCCACTGTAAACAGAGCGCATGGTACCGTGGCCGCAAGCTGCTCAGGGCCACACCCCTACCCTCCTCCTTGACCCGCCTCACTCCTCCTCATTTGAATTAAAGCTACAGACACCGAAACGGCACGTTTGGGGAATGCTCAATGGGTAATTCTGCACCAGGGCTGAATTTCAGGAACGTCTTCAAATACTGTGTTAGGGGCCCACTAATATCTATATTAAAGCAACCATAAAGTAGCATGCCATGGGACCTTTAACAGAGTTACAAAGTTTTTTGGTTAAAATATCCTTTCCTTTTTAAGTAATTTAACTTGGTAACCGTATTTCTCAGCTTACAATAAAGACTTCTATCTAAAGAGCTGCCTGATTTCTGAGCAGCCACCTTTGCTTTGTCCCTTTGAAGCATTAAAGATCTCAACTCATCGTCGATCCACGATGGATTTTTTCCGTCACAGACCTTTTTCTAAGTGGAGCATGCAAATCCACTAACCTCACAAACTGATCCATGAAAATCTTCAAAGCAATGGTAGCATAATTTTCCTGACATACATCAGACCAATTTAAATGCAGAGGCGGACAGAGTACACAGCTTCCTTACTTGAGTAAAAGTACAGATACCCCTTGCTAAATTTTACTCAAGTACAAGTAAAAGTACTACAGTCAGATGTCTACTTAAGTAAAAGTACTGAAGTACTTATTTTTAAAAGTACATGAGTATCAAGAGTACAAGAGAACATTTTCTAAATATTGCATTACTACTGCCACAGTGCTTACATTTATGTATAGAAACGCCTACATGGAGTTATGAAAAATGTTAATACCTTGGAGAATGTAAAAGGAATTGAAAGTAAAATCAAGTCATTTTTATCTTTTTACCATGTTGCTTTATTTAACATTTCTCACTTACCCACAAGGCAATAGCACAATAGTATACACTATAACAGTATACTCAAGAACATAAAAACAAATGCTCAGCTTACATAAAAATGTAATATCAGAAAAGAAAATTCAGCTAAAAATTGTATGTATGTGTGAGTTTCTCTGTGTGTATTTTCATCAATCAAATCAATAAACCTAAACCAGCAAAGAAGGCAATATAGCAATGTTCTGACACACCTCTGAACCTGACCGTGTTATACACGCAGCATGGCAAAGAAGAGAAAATAATAATGATTAAAGAAAATCAGTTAATCAGCTGTGTTTAGGTCAGCGTACAAAAAGGGAAAAAAAAATTCAGACAGTATTAAGCCCCTTCCTCTCACATTGACATACAGGCAAAGGCAGGAGAAAATACTTTCAGCTGAATAACAATATTCTCACACATCTGTGTGTGTGTGTGTGTGTGTGTGTGTGTGTGTGTGTGTGTGTGTGTGTGTGTGTGTGTGTGTGTGTCTGTGTGTGTGTGTGTGTGTGTGTGTCTGTGTACTGTACTTCAATTCAATTAAATGTCATGAAGTCCTTGTTCAACTTGAGGAGAAGTTGGTTCTCAAAATTGTGAATGAATTGATCCCCTTCTTGGGGTGAAAAGCAAACCTGCTAGTTATCCATCAAGTTGCTTACTTATCTCATGGGAATGCGTCTGCTTGACATTGGAGAAGAAGTCATCTTCATCAGAAGAGGTTGATGTGGTATCAGGAGACCGAAGACCTTCATCGTGTTCTGGCAGATGTGTCTTGATGTAACTAAGGCCTTGATTAGAAACACAGAATCACACCAAGAAACGCATATTTTTGTTATTATTACTCTGTAAGTGAACAACTGCATAGAATCATTGTTGGATGTAAAGGTTTTTGAAAAAAAACAAGCAAACAAAAACAAACAATTTCAAACATTTCAAACAAACATTTTCCTTACCAAGCTGTAGGACTGTGTCATTGCTGGTCCAGGAGATTTTGAACCTTGGAACGAGAATGGCTGCTGCAATTAGCTCTGGCTCTGACATCATGCTCTCAAACCGCTTCCTCAAACCTTCAAGAAGAGCATCAACAAGTGGCTTGCAAAATCTGAGTGAAGGTCTGGACTTTTCAAGCTTGGTTGTGAGGGTGGTGACTGTCGGAGCCAGCCAGCCCATCTGAATGTTGACTTCTCCTTGTAGTATGTTCAAGGACTTCGCAACTGGACTCATGGTGGTGACATATTCCCCTAAAAAGGCTATGTCAGCCGGACTGTACCTAATAGAAACAGAAGAAAATAAACAAACACACATTTCAACAAGATGTATACAGAACCACTGTGCAATGCTGGACATTTATTTGTTTATGTACCTACAGCAGATAATGTGGTAAGCATTACTCTAACAAAATAAGAACAGAATTATACATTAATATAAGTTACTTACATTGGAACATTGAGTGCAGCACAGACCGTTCTCACAGACCCCTCTCCTTGGTCTCTAATGATTCTGACCACACGTTCCACGGCCATGAAAGAGGAGTTCCATCGAGTTGAATTAGGCTGTACCAAGTGAAGCTTACAGTGTTCCTCTATAAGCTCTGCATTTTGAGGAGACCTTGATGCTTTATTCCAGAGTGCCTGACACTTAGGAAAGGCTGATCTGGACAATTTCTTGTAAGCTTCTGTCTTATTAGCCCGATCAACATCGACTGAGGAAACTAAATTTAGTAAATGGCATGCACACCGATGATGTTTCGGCAGCTGATACTTAAGCCCATCATCCTCCTCCAGAATGGCTTCCACATCCATGAATTCCACTTCCTCTTCACCATCAGATGCATCACAATCTTCTCCTACTTCGCCTTCTGCAACTAACTCTTCATTGTTATTTTCATCCTGCTGACCAAAGACACAAAACGCTTTCACGAAATTCGACCCGTTATCTGTTGTAGTTCTAACAACCTTTTGACTTATTTCATACCCTGCATGAATGTCGGTCAAAACAGCTGCCAAGGCATCGAATGTGTGGGAGCCCCTTAGTTGACGGCAAGCAAGGGCAACTGAACGGCGTTCAAAACTGCAAGGATCGAGCCAGTGGGCTGTTACACCTATAAAGCTCCTTCTCCTTGCCGTCCAACAATCAGTAGTGGTGGCAATGTATGGTACCTTTTTCATTTCGTTCTTGAGACGTTCTTTCATTTTAGATGTAGCTGAATCAATATTGCGCTTCACAGTTGTGCGGGACATGACAGCACTACTCGGTTGTAATTCTACAATAAGGTCTTGGAAGGATGGTTTCTCCACCAGGGAAAAGGGTTGGAGACCTTGAACGATGAAGCGGAGGATAGCCCTGTCTTCTGAGACACCTGCTTGGTCTCCAGCAGTTTCAGTTGCTTCGCCTTGAAGCCTGTTCCACCTTCTGATGGCCTCTTGCAGGCTGTTGAAGTCAGTTGACAGTATTCCTCCAGATGTGTCTCATGCCTTCTCTGTAAAACACAGCATAATATTTCAGTTTACACTATAATAAACTAATAAATATTAGAAAAGATACCCATCATGTAGTCTACATAGCAGTATTATTAATTATGAAGTGCTGGTTGTTCATAATTTTCCAATGGCTCCAGACTAACTTTTAAATTGGTTTTACTGGTGCAACTTACTTTAATTTATGTGGACCAGCAAAGTATTTAAGTGCTTCTGAAGTTCTAACAAGTGCTGCAATATTAGGTCAGGCAAATACAAGATTTCGGGTAGAATATCTCTCATGTATTTAAATACAATTGTAGGCTACAGCAAGTTTTCATTGTATAATAAGACAGGTATAAGTACACTCAAGAGCGTTCCCCCACTTAAATAGGCATTTAAGCCTTACAGTTCAACAAACACTATTGTAAATTGCTGTCTAGGCCAGCTGAACTGTTATTTAAAAAAAAAGAAGCCAAATAGCCCCTTAGACTAAACTGTAGGGCTAGCTCTAGTTATTCGCGCTAGTGAAATAAGTGAGCTGAAATGCCCTGCTTGCAACTAGCATAGCCTACGACCTAATAAGCTTTTGCATTTTTTTTGTATGGTAAAAAAGACGTTTCGTACTCGAGCTCACACTAGAAACGATACATTGTATGCTCTCCCTATTTGTCAGGGGTATGTCAAAACATGAATCTGAAAGGTCTTCAGTTGATTATCTATGTTACACGATTAGCTTGCCTCGGCTTATGCTAACTAATTGAGTACATTTACTTGAGTATTGACTGTACTCAAGTAAATGTACTCCGTTACTGTCCGGCTCTGTTTAAATGTTGAACATCATTAACAAATAAATCAGCATTAAATGTTTTGTATGAATGCCGACAAACAATCCTTACCCCAGTCTTAGGCATTTTAGTTTTTCTTGTTAAAGCAACCAAATTGTGGTCACTGCATCCCATTGCCATTGAGACAGGTTTTGAACACTTTTCATTTATATTGGTGAAAATATGGTCAATACAGGTTGAAATATTACCACCACCAATAGAAGAAATTATTGTGGGTTGGCTTACAACCTGGGTAAGATTGCAAGCATCAGCAATAGGAATCAACTTCTTGGGTAAAGGACTTTTTTTAGAAAATCGATCAATATTTAGGTCACCAAGAAGGAAGCTATCATTACTTTCATCTGACACTCCATCTACATTTTCACATATGCCATTAAATTATTTCACACTCGAGCTGGGTAGCCTATAACAACAACCAACTAAAATGGGCTTACAAAATGGAAGGTGAATCTGTAGTCAAATTATTTCAATGTCAGTGCATGTGATGTCTTCTCGCACCACAACTGGAATGTGTTCCTGAACATAGAATGCAACTCCACCGCCATATATGTCCCTGTCTCTTCTATCTAACCTTTACCCTTTAACAGCCAGCTCAGAATCATTAAAAGTAGTGTCTAGGTGTGTTTCTGTCAGAGCTAAAACATGAATATTGTTTGATTAGCAGATCGTGGCAATCTCATGGACCTAGGTTCTTAGGCTGCAAATGTTTAAATGAGCAAATATCAAACCCTTTTTTGGCAAATTTAATGGAAAATAAAAAAAAAATTTCTTTGTACCCATAAAATAAATTAAAATGATGGTTTAAAATCAGAGACATAATCAGAATAATTGAGCGTTGAACCGTTTTAAGCCATTGATTGGCTTTATCCACCTTTAGGGGGGATGACTAGCTTGTCATTCTTCAGGTTGGCTTTGTCACCTCTTTCTTTGGCAGATTTCAACTTGGGCCACAGCTCTTTCCTCCTCAGTTGCATTGCTTCTGAGAAGTCCACATTTATGTAGATTTTTGTGCCCTTTAATATGTCGGGAGAAGAGAGAATACTGTCTGTATCTTTAATGCGCAGAAGATTTATGACAATTTTCCTTGGCCTCCCCCCTCCTGGAACTGACCATTTCTCTGGGCACGCTCAATGTCCATCTTGGAGCCGTCCAGGCCCAGGTTGCTTGAAAACATTTGTCGTACCTTCCTCTCCGATTCATTCCAATTCTCTCTGTAACGGGTTCGAAGGAATACGAGCAGGATGAGTTGTCGTTCTCTCAGCGGGAGATCGGTTTATTTGCTTTTAACGGAAAACACGAATACTCAAACTATAACAAAAAGGTCCTTTCAGAGCCGTGGATCTCGTGGTCTGTTCGCTCCTGGGTTTTTACATTTACATTTACATTTAGGGCATTTAGCAGACGCTTTTATCCAAAGCGACTTACAATAAGTGCATTTGTTACAATAAGTACATTTGTCATAAGAAGTGAAACAATATATCGCTGTCGGTACAGTAAAGACGTTCATAGAACCAAGTGCAAGTATTACAATCGCTAGGCTAACCCATTCCCCGTGTAAAGCAGCGATAGCAGCTACTGTAGATGCTACACAATTAAGTACCTTGAATAAGTGTAATGTACAAGTGCCAGGACGTACAACATTCAATGGTGGCTGTGCATTGGTTTCTATGCAGAGTCGAGATGAACTCTGAACAGGTGAGTTTTGAGTCTTTTGCGGAAGCTGGTGAGCGACTCTGCGGTCCTGACTTCGGTAGGGAGCTCGTTCCACCACTGAGGTCCCAAAACAGAGAAAAGTTGTGACTTTGCTGAGCGACCTTTGGTTGCTCTTAGCGATGGCGGTACCAGACGTCCAGCTGAGGTAGTTGAGCGGAGGGATCGAGCTGGGGTGTGTGACTTTACTAATGCTTGGAGGTAGGCAGGGGCAGTTCCATCGACTGCCTTGTATGCCAGTACCATCATCTTGAATCTGATGCGAGCTATTACAGGGAGCCAGTGGAGGTCTCGGAAGAGGGGGGTTACATGTGAGAACTTTGGTAGGTTGAACACGAGGCGCGCTGCCGCATTCTGGATGCGCTGCAAGGGTTTAATCGCAGAGGCAGGGAGTACAGCCAGGGGCGAGTTGCAGTAGTCGAGGCAGGAGATGACCAGTGATTGGACTAGAAGCTGAGCTGCTTCCCTTGTGAGGAAGGGCCGGATCCTGCGGATGTTGTAAAGTGCAAATCTGCAGGACCGGGCCACCGCAGTGATGTTTGCGGTGCAGCACAACTGATTGTCCAACACTACACCAAGGTTTTTGGCAGTTGGAGAAGGAGATACAGTGATGTTGTCAACAGTGACCAGTAAGTCCATGTGTGGGCAATCTTTCCCTGGTATTAGGAGGAGCTCAGTCTTGTTGAGGTTAAGCCTCAGGTGATGGGCAGTTGTCCAGGTGCTGACTTCTGCCAGACATTCAGATATGCGTGTTGCAATCAGGGCTTTGTCAGACGAGGGAAAGGAGAGAAATAGCTGAGTGTCGTCAGCATAGCAGTGATAGGAAAAGCCGTGGGATGTAATTACAGAGCCCAGAGATCTGGTGTAGAGGGAGAACAGAAGAGGCCCCAGTACCGAGCCTTGAGGGACACCTGTATCAAGCGTGCAAGGTTTGGACAAGGAGCCATTCCATGTTACCTGATAGGTGCGATTCATCAGGTAGGACGTGAACCAGGAAAGGGCAGATTCAGCTATGCCAAGCTCGAGATTGTGAGAGTTTTTCCTATTCTCACTACAACACAAAGCAGGCACATAAGTACACACTCCCTGATTGGCCTGAGTGCGGACACCTGCCCGCAATCAGGTCCAATCCCCCCAGCCGATCCCGTGCGCTCCCAACCTGCCCATACTCCCCCTGCAGGCCAGACACTGCACGTCCCCCCCACACTCTCCTTTCTCATCCGCAATGCCGTCAATTAGAATGTTTGTCCTCCTGCACTGATTTTCAATGTAGTCCAGCTTGGTTGACATTAACCATCAATTTCCTGCTTGGGGTCTGTTATGTTGTTTTCAAATGACTTTATCTTTGTTTCAATCTCAACAATGGATAGACACACACACACACACACACACACACACACACACACACACACACACACACACCTAACCTGAAGAGAAGGTTATGTAACATCCTGTAACATGAAAACATAAAAACACTGGTAACACTTTATAATAAGGTGCCATAATAAATAGCAAACTAGTCATTACCTAACCCTTTGTTAATATTTGTTAATTGTTACTAAAATATGTATTTGCCACAAGTTAATCATTATTTTCACGTTTGCATTGAAAGGAACAGAAATATCAACTTTTCTAGTGTTTATGTGAGCAAAATGCTTTTCAGAGCGGGAGAATCACTTTTTGACCAACAATGTGATTCTGACCTTACAATGTTGATATTGCTTAAAACTAATGGACTTCACTTCCAAATGGTGGTGTATTGCTTAAATAACCCTTTTGTAAGCATAATAACACGTTTGCATTGAAAGGAAGAGAAATATCAACTTTTCTAGTTTTTATGTGTGTAAAATGCTTTTCAGAGCAAGAGAATCACTTTTTGACCAACAATGTGATTCGGACAATGCGTTTAGAGCGAGAAATGCTTCTCTCCTCAGCAGGTAACATCCAATTACATGACACAACAGACCAGCAGCATACCTTGAAGGGAGTACTTCCATCTGCCCCAATTGTCACAACGCCAGACTTTCATGTTCCCTTTAAAGTGCATACAGATGCCTCCATGGATGCTGTGTGTGATGAACTAGATAAACTAAATGAACTAGTTCAGTTAAACGTTCATAATTCAAAATTATCAACTAAGTTCAGAGTTCCAAAAAATGAACTAGTTCATGGTTCTTTTTTTCAATATGTTGCTGTGAGCTATTCGTTTTTTCCGGTATTTTGAACATTGAGCCACCTTTGTGGTTTGTATAGGATGAAATAGAGTGGTTGATCCAAGTATCCTAGCGAAATACCGTTTCTATCGTGTTTTATTGCACATTTAGCGCATTTTATAAATCCCATTGATTTCTGTTGGAAGACTCATTGCTCGTTGGCCGGAAACGGAAAGGGGGGGTGTTCACGTTTGGTTGTAGTCTTTTCGCTCAGTTCTAGCCCTACTGGTGAGATGGAAAACCGAGCGAAAAGACTACAACCAAACGTGAACAGCCCCCTTTTCCGTTTCCGGCCAACAAGCAATGATTCTATGAGGTATTCTAGTCCGCTGAACTATGAGCCAGAGAGCTAACGTTATGGATTGTACATATTTATAATTCGAAATTCGTCTCAGCCTTTATACCACAGATACTCTAGAGTCTCTAGCATATAACCGTGTTGTCTGATTACAGTTTAATTCATTTTCCACAATTTAACAGCTCTCGTTTCGAAGAATAATCACCACGCCATTCGTTTCAATGGGAATCGCGCCGTCTATACTTTCAAAATAAACTGTACATATTTATAATTTGAAATTTGTCCCAGCCTTTATACGACAGATACTATAGGGTCTATAGCATATAACCACCTCTTCTGATTACAGTTTAATGTAACAGAAAGCTGGCAACACCGCAACTGCAAATTAACCACACAGAGATTACCATGGCAACCGGTCAAACAACACTGCGATCTGCGCGCGCATCCGCCGTGTTGATAAAAAAATAACCCCCATATTGAACAAAGTTAAACCAAGTGAGGGTGTCGTTCACAGACACCAGAAAGAACGAGTTCACAGTAACATTTATCAGGTAGTAATACAGTACGTTCAGTTCACGTTCGCCCAAAATATGAACGAGTTCATGAACTATCGTTCAATGAACGCGTTCAGGCACAACACTGGGTGTGGGCTGTACGCCAGTTCAGACACTACATTGGATCAGCCGCCTTCACCATTATAACTGACCATAAGCCTCTGCTGGGTCTTCACAGCATGTCAATTGACAAGGACCCCACAGGAAGGAGAGCGAGATGAGTGTTTGAACTCAACCCTTTTAACTGGGTCATGCAGCACAAAGAGGGTCAGCAGCATGTCAATGCTGATGCTCTCTCAAGGCTGCCTCAAAACCCAGGGTCTGGTGTGGTGAATAACACCCATTGGAGACAGCTGCTCAGGTGAATTATGTTGGCTCAGACAAGGAGCCATTGGTTCCCCGGTCAGACATTTTGTCATCTCCGCCATCTGCTGTGGACCCCTGCACCTCTGACCAGGGCAGCAAGTGGACACAGACAGTGAGTCTGACATGTCTTTCATGCATGCACTTCTCATGAAGGGACTGGAATAAGAGAGCTGCAAAAGACCGATCCTGACACAAGTGCAGTGTTGCAATGGATTGAGAGGAGTGGTTCTCGACCGCCGCGAGGGCACATGAAAGGTAGCTCTCGGCAATTTTGGAAATTATGGACTGAATATCCCCGCCTTTCTGTAAAAAATGGACTGCTCTGCCGGACAGTGAAATCTTCCCGCACGGGGGGTGACATGTGTCAGGTGGTCGTTCCCTCATTGCTGGTCCCTGATGTGCTGCAGCACCTACACGGGGGTCCTGCCTTGGCACACTTTTCTGCGGAGCGAGTATGGGAACGGGCAAGGCAAACTTGTTATTGGCCCTCTATGTTTAAAGATATTCAACAGTGGTGCGAGCAGTGCATCCCATGCCAAACCCGCAGAGCCCCAGCGCCCAAGCATAGGGCGCCGATGGGGGGTTCTCAAGCTACTCTACCATTTCAGAACACTGATATCTGGAACAACACTAATATCTGAAAATCTGCGCACTTAGTGAGTGCGGATAATGTACTACATTTAAGTGTACACATGGAAGTATGGATATGAAAGGGAGTGTCCGGGATGGTAGAACAAGCTATAAACACATTTAAAACGCAATGGAATATGAAAAAGTAGGTTCTATTTTAGCGGTTTGCAATTGATTCCTTTCCCCCACAATGCATTGCATTAGGTCACATTGGGGAGACAACAGACCAAAGCTCACCTTGAGACCCTTAAGGAGAGACTAGTGACAGAGTGTAAAGCAGATTATACAGATAAATAGATAAATACAAAGATATATAGATAGCCTAGATAGATAGATAGATAGATAGATAGATAGATAGATAGATAGATAGATAGATATACAGTGGTGCAAAAAAGTATTTAGTCAGCCACCAATTGTGCAAGTTCTCCCACTTAAAAAGATGAGAGAGGCCTGTAATTTTCATCATAGGTATACCTCAGCTATGAGAGACAAAATGAAAAAAAAAATCTAGAAAATCACATTGTCTGATTTTTAAAGAATTTATTTGCAAATTATGGTGGAAGATAAGTATTTGGTCAATAACAAAACACAATCTCAATACTTTGTTACATGCCCTTTGTTGGCAATGACAGAGGTCAAACGTTTTCTGTAAGTCTTTACAAGGTTTTCACACACTGCTGCTGCTCCCATTCCTCCATGCAGATCTCCTCTAGAGCAGTGATGTTTTTGGGCCTTCGCTGGGCAACACGGACTTTCAACTCCCTCCAAAGATTTTCTATGGGGTTGAGATCTGGAAACTGGCTAGGCCACTCCAGGACCTTGAAATGCTTCTTACGAAGCCACTCCTTCATTGCCCGGGCGGTTTGTTTGGGGTCATTGTCATGCCGAAAGACCCAGCCACGTTTCATCTTCAGTGCCCTTGCTGATGGAAGGAGGTTTTCACTCAAAATCTCACGATACATGGCCCCATTCATTCTTTCCGTCATACGGATCAGACGTCCTGGTCCCTTGGCAGAAAAACAACCCCAAAGCATGATGTTTCCACCCTCATGCTTCACTGTAGGTATGGTGTTCTTTGGATGCAACTCAGCATTCTTTCTCCTCCAAACACGACGAGTTGAGTTTTTACCAAAAAGTTCTATTTTGGTTTCATCTGACCATATGACATTCTCCCAATCCTGTTCTGGATCATCCAAATGCTCTCTAGCAAACTTCAAACGGGCCCGGACATGCACTGGCTTTAGCAGGGGGACACGTCTGGCACTGCAGGATTTGAGTCCCTGGCGGCGTAGTGTGTTAGTGATGGTAGCCTTTGTTACTTTGGCCCCAGCTCTCTGGAGGTCATTCACTAGGTCCCCCCGTGTGGTTCTGGGATTTTTGTTCACCGTTCTTGTGATCATTTTGACCCCACAGGGTGAGATCTTGCGTGGAGCCCCAGATCGAGGGAGATTATCAGTGGTCTTGTATGTATTCCATTTCCTAATAATTGCTCCCACAGTTGATTTCTTCACACCAAGCTGCTTACCTATTGCAGATTCAGACTTCCCAGCCTGGTGCAGGTCTACAATTGTGTTTCTGGTGTCCTTTGACAGCTCTTTGGTCTTGGCCATAGTGGAGTTTGGAGTATGACTGTTTGAGGTTGTGGACAGGTGTCTTTTATACTGATAAGGAGTTCAAACAGGTGCCATTAATACAGGTAACGAGTGGAGGACAGAGGAGCCTCTTAAAGAAGAAGTTACAGGTCTGTGACAGCCAGAAATCTTGCTGGTTTGTAGGTGACCAAATACTTATTTTCCACCATAATTTGCAAATAAATTCTTGAAAAATCAGACAATGTGATTTTCTGGATTTTTTTTTTCATT
This sequence comes from Pollachius pollachius, assembly GCF_949987615.1. Classification (NCBI taxonomy): domain Eukaryota; kingdom Metazoa; phylum Chordata; class Actinopteri; order Gadiformes; family Gadidae; genus Pollachius; species Pollachius pollachius. The sequence goes on along the minus strand of NC_136941.1, from coordinate 21,889,347 downwards.
TTGTCTCTCAAAGCTGAGGTTTACCTATGATGAAAATTACAGGCCTCTCTCGTCTTTTTAAGTGGGAGAACTTGCACAATTAGTGGCTTACTAAATACTTTTTTGCCCCACTGTATATATATAGAGAGAGAGAGACAGAGAGAGAGAGAGGGAGAGGGAGAGAGAGAGAGATAGGCAGACAGCCAGATAGCATAGCATAGATTGCAGATAGATAAATAGAAATATATACAAATTGTTAAACTTCAATAATTGTTCGTAGTCAACTTATATAGTCCATTTATTTAAGCTCTCAACAGCAAAACCATATGGCATCGCGACATCGGTGGAAAAACATGGCACACGCAAAGTACATCCATGGAATCAGCCATTCAAAGCTATTCTGCTTGAATCGTCCGACAACTGGATGGCAAGGGATGCGGACAAGGAATACACTGCAGGAGGGAACATGAGAGCCCCAGCTTGCCACATACTTGTAGCCTGGGTACTGGAACAAGCGTGGAACAAGCTGGATACGGGGCGGGTGAAAAACTCCTTCAAGGTGTCCCTGTGTGTGTGTGTGTGTCACCTTCTTCGCGCCTGCACGAGAGTTCAATGTCTATATAATAGCTGTTACTTCTTTCTGATCTATCGCAGTACAATGCCCACCTGGGCTGTACCAATTGGGGAGGGGCCGCTCATTTATTCCCCTCTGCACATTTCGACTTGGTTGCGACGTTGACAGTTTGTGAGTATTGCGTGTCTTGAGCAAGTGAGAGGCTGCGGGCGCACAGCTCAGGCTGCCGGACGGCGCAGCAAGGAACTTTCATAAACGCAATATTGTTATCCCGTAGTAATCAGCCCGGCAGCCCCGAAACGTTAACGGCCCACCGGGAATTTCAGAGTCGGCGCCAGAGCACATCTACTGGAGGGCCACGGGACACCAGTAGGGGGGGCACTGTCGTTTGAGAAATATTTTAACGCAGTGGAGTCAAACACAGCAGAAATGCACACGTTTTTCTTTAATAGTATTAGGCTTTTATTATTAATTATTTATTATTATCATTATAACTGTTATTATTAGTAGTAGCATTTGTATTATTATCTACAATATATTGTTCTTGTTGTTGAGGCTATGGATGCAGCCAGTTTACACATTCACACGCACAAAGACAATAGGCCTTATATAAGGCGGAGGGCCCTAAACGCGTTAATAAATGCAATAGTTACACAGGTATGATAAGTCAGAGATGAGAACTGACACAACGCCATACTGCAGTCACGTAGCCTACCAAACACAAATGCAAATAGACCCAGCAAACATCAATCAACAATCCACCTGCTTAGTAAGCCTTATAATGAAAGCCAGGGCTGGCAAGAAGTGAAATAAACCAAATGCTTACCGGCAGAAGAGTTGCAGGTGACGAGTAGGCATACTGCTGTAACGTCTGAGTATTCTGTCCTTCCAGTCGTTTGCGCATTTGCGTGTCAAGTCTTTCTCGAATGCAAGTTGCACCAACCTGGCCTTTCTCTCGTGTAGCATTGTGCGTCTGTGAAAAAACATTTCTCAGAGTGGAGAATGAATTCTCACACATTGCTGTGGATGCACCAAACGTTAATGCATGTTTGAAAGCAGTCAGCACACTGGGCATGGCACTCAGTTGGATGCGATACGTTGAGATGATGTGCTGTATGGTCCAGGATCCCTCCATCACTTGCTTTTTTGACATTAAAAACTCTTTAGCAACTTCGAACTGAGAGTCCACTACAATCGAATGCGACAGGTCGAGAATATGCCTCACAGCTTTCACATCAAGGAAGTTATCGGGCTCTGGATTAAGTGCTGCAAGTGCACTTGCCAGTTGTGAGTTGCGCTCGCTGAATCTACGCTCCATTTCCCCGACTACCAAATCAAGTGTTGTAGTACAATTTCCTAAGTTCAGTTTTCATTTCATCATCACTTGTGGCTCTGTGTGCTCCTGTAGGCTCCATAACAACGAAACCATCCATTTGTGTGCTCTCTATGCGTCTCCGTTTGGGCCTGGGTCTCTCGCTGCTGGTGGCCGTAAAAGTATCCAGCACCTTCCTAAATTCTTCATCGCAACGGAGATTTTTAATGCATACTGTTGCACTCGCCACAACACTTAAACCCCTCAGCAGGTCAGTGTCCTCTCTCTGGAGAAGCTTGTTCGTTGGGTCCAATAGAGCAAGGACTTTGTGAGTTAAGTTGGCAAGGAACATGAAGCTTGGCTCAGATACTTCCCGCAGCAGTCCTGTAGCTTCCATTCTCGTCTCTGCGCCATAGTCCAGCACAGTGTCAGCATCGGTCAGAATCGAATCGGAAAGATGCCCTCTCCATCTCTGCTCCAAAAGACGTGTCAGGTGTCTCCCTTTATAGTGCATAGCAACTGTTGGCTTCCTAAAGAATTTGTAGAGGGAATTGCACACCTCAAAAAAATCCGAAACCGCGGCCTCTGCAGACATGACATAAACAACAATCAAATGCAACTGATGGTTGAGGCAGTGCAAATATGGAATCTCACGTCCAAGTCTCTCTTGAAGAATTTGCTGAACACCACCACGTCTCCTTGACATAACGGAGGCTCCATCATATACCTGACTCAGAATTTTTGAGCAATCCAGGCCAACCTTGTTAAGCTCAGACAGAACGGTGTCAGTTAATGTCTGTGCGTCACCTTTCTGGGCCGTAGCGATGCACAGTAAACGCTCTGTAATTTCGTAAGACTCGTTCACAAATCGTAGCACAATAGATATGTTTTCACATCCAGTGGGGTCCAAAGAGTAATAGGAGTCACCAACTTCCTCCAATATAGCCTCTGTCACCACATCACTCAGTGTTCTTATAAGTTCATTCTGCATGTCATGACAGGTGTAAGTGGCATTGCGAGGGATAGTCTTCACCACATTAGCCAATTCAGGATCCTTATTGATGGTGTAATAACGCATGGAAAGGAAAAGTCCAGACCCCCCCTCTGACATTTCATCAAAAGCGTCAAGCTTCCCCCGTAGTGGCAACTGATTTTCAACCAAGAACACAACCACATCTATTAGTGAGCCTACATAATAGCGGTTTCTTGTAAGTTGCTCTTCATTAACAAGGGTTGACACTTCATTCCCTGTAACGCGATGCATCTCCCAAGCACAGGCAAGCAAACCAAGCAATTGCTTGGGGCCCCGAGCTGGCCTGGGGCCCCAAGACAACGACTGGTTATGGATAAAATGCAACGACAAACTGATCGGCGATCGGCATAGGCGACCTAGTACTAGAGCGGCAAATGTGTTTAGGGCGCCCTCTGGTGGCGCCCTTAATTAATTAAATTATATGAAACAAGCGAAATAAAACATGTTTACCAAACATCTTCCCAAATGGAACGGACAAGGGAGGGGACAGGCGCCCCCCATACCCCCACTTGGAAGCTTTGCTTGGGGCCCCAAAATTCCTTGAAACGGCCCTGTGCATTAGGATATGGTAGTCTCAGGCGTATTTCTTTTTTAACTTTGGTTTGCCTTTAGCCGACCCTGGCCACAACTTTGAAGAGCAAGTCTGAACTTTTAATCAAAATAACATTTAGTATGGAGTGCAGTTCTCAGAATTCAAAATAAGGTCCCATAGATCGGTGATCAGGTATCATTCATAAAGAATTCCTTCTCCTCTTGCAGAGAAGAAAAAACACCTAGAGACAGAGAGAGACCTAGATAGAGACTGAGACTGAAACACACGCAGACATACCAGGACCCACTAGGATCTCTTGTGGTCCCCGGTCGGGTGTGGACAGACTGGTCTGAGGCAGTGCCGTAGCCGGGGTTTAACCATTTTTTCTTTTAATAGAGCTTATTTATTGCATTTATGGACTAGCAAAATGAATACCAAAATGACACAGGCCAAGCTATACACTACACAGAAACTCATTATCTAAAATTAAATAGATACAGAGCGACTTGTTGGCAAAAACTTTTATTAAAATATTATCATATTTTGTGTGTGTGTTCCATGTGCATAATGTTTTATATTGCCAATTTGTATATATATAAAAAAGTATGATAAAAACAAAATTTAAAGTCTATAAAAAAGATTTTTTATAGATAAATTATTTTTAGCTGGCTAGAGCTCTGGACAGAGGAGTCCTGTGGAAGCGCAGCACAGACAGCCTCTCGTTGTGGGCCCTCCTGGACAGACAGGGCCCCCCGGTCAGGCCCCCTTCACCCAGCAGTCTGATGATCTCCTCTGTGGAGGGAGAGAGTAGGGGCCAAAGAGAAGCTCATTGATGAATAATGATAAGTTTAAAAAAAATTGCTTAAAAACAATTAATAATTATTATTATTTTATTTACAAGGTTTATAAAAGGTGCAACTCAAATAAGAATATTGTGAAAAGAAATAATTAAATTTAAAAAGTGAAACTCCTATATAATATAGATTCATTACACCCTAAATGTAATATTGCAAGCCTGTGTTTTAATCTGGAAGATTTTGGCTTGCAGCTCCTTAATATAAGAGTTTCACTTTAATTATTGAAATTAATTAACTTTTCCACAATAGTCACATTATTGAGATGCATCCGTTATCGCGTTGTCCTGCGTATTGCAGTGAGAGTTTCAATACGCACTAACAATTAATCCCCCATCCCCTCCCTTGTCCGTTCCATTTGTGAACATGTTTTGTAAGCATGTTTTATTTCGCTTGTTCCATGTAATTGTATTAATTAAGGGCGCCATCGTCGATCAGTTTGTCATTGCATTTTATTCATAACCAGTCGTTGTCTTGGGGCGCCAGGCCAGCTCGGGCCCCCGAGCAATTGCTTGCCTTCTCGCAACGGGCCTGAGTCTTTGGACCGTGCACATGATTTTATAATTTTAAGTTTTCACAACATTTAAAAGAAAGTTATCTCGTCTTGTCGCTCGTGTTGCGAATGCTGTGTGAGTCCTACTCCGACAAGTGGTACACTGACCGAAAAGAAGAATTAAACGAAGTGCAACTACAGAGAGATTTCATCATGATGATCACACTATAGGAAATATTGTTGCGCTTGAGAGAATGTAATTCTATTCTATATTTTCAGATGTATTTTCCACTGCTTGGATGCTAAAAAGACGGCTAGTGGTTCACAGTTAACCATTTAATTTATCTGGAGAATGAATCACTAGCCTCATAGCATAATTGTCATATTTTAAGGTTCATCTTGTATTAAGCGTCAAAAATAGATTGTGATTATTATATTCGGATATAGCCAATGAGCCGCTGTGACTAAGCAGTATTAGAGTAAAGTAAGGCCCAACATCACAATTTGGCTATCCTACGAGGCTAACAAATTGGATTAATGTTACCACACTGGCCACCATATGTCGATCTACTTTATGGCTGTGATTTAAAATACATATTTAAAGGGGACATATTATGAAAACAAAACATTTCCTGGGATTTGGGGTGTTGTTTTAGGTCTCTGGCGCTCCCACACGCATACAAACTTTAAAAAAAGTATGTACATGATTTTTTGAGTGAGATATGCATTCTGAGAGTACCCAGCCTAAATTTACCAAACGAGCGAGTCAGTTTCGGCGCCCCCTCCTACGTAGGAAGGGGGCACATTTGAATATTACCTCCCACTTCCCCCCCCTCCCATAGCTAAGATTTTGTGGACCAGCGGCCGAGCACTGGGGCGAGATGTTCGCACATTTCAGAAGCAGGGATATTCCATAAAAAAAAAAATGTCTAATTTGTCAGTTTGCCATGTGACTGCCTGGCAGGGAGTCCGGCGGAGCTGCTGGACTGCTACTGAAGCTCTGACGGCAGTCTGGCAGCTCCGGCGGGGGAGCTCGGCAGCAGTCGGACTGCCGCCGAGCTCCCCCCACTGGAGCTGCCGGACTGCCGCCGAAGCTTCGGCAATCCAGCAGTTGTACTCCCAGAGCTGAGCTTCCGGCAGGGGGAGCTCGGCGGCAGTCTGGCAGCTCAGCTCCGGGAGTACAATCCCTTTCTCCTCCATATCACGGTTCAATATGGACTTCAGAGAGTCAAAGCCCAAGTTCCTTTCCCCCAATTCTTCTCAACCATGGCCGAGATAACCTCCACTACGAGCCTTTACTTATTGTGGAAGTACCAGAGAATCGTCAGACGCAGTCTTTATGATTCATAATATCATCCGAGGCGCACATAGCTTTTGGCTGTGATATTCGATATAATATTATATACATACCTTTATACATAATAATTAAAAAAATATTATAATATAGACATAGAGCTCCAGGAGTCTGCAAACGTCAACAATCACTTCTCCACGCTGTGGTTCACTGACAGCTGATTGGTCAATGGGTAGCAGCTCATTTGCATTAAAGCTACAGACACCAGAAACAGCGCAGTCTGAAGGGGCTGAAACAGAGCGGAATAGCGGCCGGCGAGATTTTTTTTCCCCTAAAAGCTATTTCCAGCAAACAGCTTCCAAAACATGTTTTCTGAACTCATATACTACGTTTGCTTGTTGGGAAAACACCATAATATGTCTCCTTTAAGTTTTTTTTCCTGCAATGTATTCTATGTGTATTCTATCCAGTTTATTACGAATGTGATGCATAATTACTGCGGGTCATACCTGGGAAGTTCTCCACTATGGTGACGAGGTAGAACAGCCCCTGGTTGGACAGCAGCTGGGTTACCATAGGGAGGAACCTGTCAATCACCTCTCTGCCCCGCCTCCCCCCAGCCCAAGCTGCCTCTATGCCACTTCCGCCCACCTTGAAGACCAAGAAAAAACAAGACTGAAATGACATTAAAAGGGCCCCTATTGTACCACCAGGTTTGAGTGTGATTGGCTGTTACAAGCCCTTTGAAAATCTGCCTTTTCCTGTGTTTTAGTGACATCACAAGTCTGTGTGTCCAACTAGATCAGGGGTCGGCAATTACGTTTGGACGCGGGCCAATTTTTTTTCAGACAATGGCATCGCGGGCCATAGCTTTTTTTTTTTGGGGGGGGGGGGGTCTACTATTTAAATTATTATTTATTTTATTATATTAAAATAAAATAAACATCATCTAACTTTTAAAACGCATTTAATTTAATTCCATTAAAACGTTTATTTGCTTATGTTCGCTGTTTTTATGCCGCCTGCTGCATCTCGTGTCGTCGCTCATGAAACAGGCGATTGGCTAGGCAACGCTTCAGTTGGAGCTCATCGATTTCCAGTCAAGCTCCCTCGTCCGTGATGCGTTTAGTGCGCATTCCGTGGAGGATTTCTGGATCGGATGCTCAGAAGAGTACATGGGTATCAAGAAACTTGCCCTTTATGTGCTGACGATGTTTCCATCTACCTACACGTGTGAGTCCAGCTTTTCGTCAATGAATGCAATCAAGACACACGAGAGGAACCGTCTGACCAATGCAAGCTTGGAGAACTGCTTGAGAATAAAAGTGACATCCCTGTCGCCCGACATCCACAAAATTGTGACCGAAGGGAGGAGCCACTTTTCCCATTAAGTGAGTAGCCTACTGGCCTTTTTAAATAGTAGGCCTAAAAAAAATGCCCAGTTATATTGTTTGATCTTATTTAAATTGTAAATTCCCTTTTTTCTGTCTTTATTCAGGAGCAGCGCAGATCCTTCTCACACGCGGACAATGTGCATTCATCTTTCACTTTCTTTAAGTTTTATTTTAATTGGGCCATTTCACATTTGAGCAGACCTTGTTATGTTGTTAATTTAACGAAACGTAGACTATCTTTTACCTTGCCCACTGGAGGAGGGAGACGGGACACTTTTGGGGTTTAGATTACGCGCACTCGCGTGCCAATACCGTTCCGACCTGTGCGTCATGGATAACTGCACAGATGTTCCACCTGTTGTTTTGTCACTTTAGGACTATCATCTATACCTCAATAAATGTTTCGAAATTGATGGGATTGCTGTATGCCTTTTTTTTTTTTTTTTTTTAAATATGGGGTTGAAAATATTTTTTTTTAAATTAATTATTATTTTTATTTTTTTTACATCAAATTAACGTCATCTCGTGGGCCAGACAGAATAGATGGCGGGCCAAAATTGGCCCGCGGGCCCCTATTTGCCGACCACTGAACTAGATGTACAATGGATAGATGAGCAACATTCGCAACAGTCTACTGGGTAGGCTGGCAGAGTGATCCATCCAGCATACATCTAGGTGGACACGCCCACTTGTGATGTCACTAAAACACAGGAAAAGGCAGATTTTCCAAACTGCTAATCACAAACACACATGGTGGTATAATTAAAACAAGGTGGACCCCTTCTAGAGCATTAGAAATATATGATTCAGGGGTGGCTCTGACCTCTTCCGACGGGGTGACCACATAGGGAGGGTTAAAGAGCAAGACGTCCACTTTTCCACACAAGCGGGGCAGTAAACACTGCACCTTTAAAACAGGAAACGGCTCATTGAGAAAAAAAAACACTGATTCCAGACGTGGACTAAACTGTGTCTTGGTTACAGAACAGTGGTCTGGCGCTGGATCAAACTGATCCAGAGTCAGTAGACGATTCTCCCATGTGGTAACGTGGCGGCAGGGGTGTATCTAATGGTGGGCCTGGTTGGTACAGGCCCACCCAGATTGACAGTGGGCCCACCCAATCAGATTCATGGAAAAAAAATACAGTGGGGCAAAAAAGTATTTAGTCAGCCACCAATTGTGCAAGTTCTCCCACTTAAAAAGACGAGAGAGGCCTGTAATTTTCATCATAGGTAAACCTCAGCTATGAGAGACAAAATGAAAAAAAAAATCCAGAAAATCACATTGTCTGATTTTTTAAGAATTTATTTGCAAATTATGGTGGAAAATAAGTATTTGGTCACCTACAAACCAGCAAGATTTCTGGCTGTCACAGACCTGTACCTTCTTCTTTAAGAGGCTCCTCTGTCCTCCACTTGTTACCTGTATTAATGGCACCTGTTTGAACTCCTTATCAGTATAAAAGACACCTGTCCACAACCTCAAACAGTCACACTCCAAACTCCACTATGACCAAGACCAAAGAGCTGTCAAAGGACACCAGAAACACCATTGTAGACCTGCACCAGGCTGGGAAGTCTGAATCTGCAATAGGTAAGCAGCTTGGTGTGAAGAAATCAACTGTGGGAGCAATTATTAGGAAATGGAATACATACAAGACCACTGATAATCTCCCTCGATCTGGGGCTCCACGCAAGATCTCACCCTGTGGGGTCAAAATGATCACAAGAACGGTGAACAAAAATCCCAGAACCACACGGGGGGACCTAGTGAATGACCTCCAGAGAGCTGGGACCAAAGTAACAAAGGCTACCATCACTAACACACTACGCCGCCAGGGACTCAAATCCTGCAGTGCCAGACGTGTCCCCCTGCTAAAGCCAGTGCATGTCCGGGCCCGTTTGAAGTTTGCTAGAGAGCATTTGGATGATCCAGAACAGGATTGGGAGAATGTCATATGGTCAGATGAAACCAAAATAGAACTTTTTGGTAAAAACTCAACTCGTCGTGTTTGGAGGAGAAAGAATGCTGAGTTGCATCCAAAGAACACCATACCTACAGTGAAGCATGGGGGTGGAAACATCATGCTTTGGGGTTGTTTTTCTGCCAAGGGACCAGGACGTCTGATCCGTATGACGGAAAGAATGAATGGGGCCATGTATCGTGCGATTTTGAGTGAAAACCTCCTTCCATCAGCAAGGGCACTGAAGATGAAATGTGGCTGGGTCTTTCAGCATGACAATGACCCCAAACACACCGCCCGGGCAACGAAGGAGTGGCTTCGTAAGAAGCATTTCAAGGTCCTGGAGTGGCCTAGCCAGTCTCCAGATCTCAACCCCATAGAAAATCTTTGGAGGGAGTTGAAAGTCTGTGTGGCCCAAAAACATCACTGCTCTAGAGGAGATCTGCATGGAGGAATGGGCCAAAATACCAGCAGCAGTGTGTGAAAACCTTGTAAAGACTTACAGAAAACGTTTGACCTCTGTCATTGCCAACAAAGGGCATGTAACAAAGTATTGAGATGACCTTTTGTTATTGACCAAATACTTATTTTCCACCATAATTTGCAAATAAATTCTTTAAAAATCAGACAGTGATTTTCTAGATTTTTTTTTTTCATTTTGTCTCTCATAGCTGAGGTATACCTATGGTGAAAATTACAGGCCTCTCTCATCTTTTAAAGTGGGAGAACTTGCACGATTGGAGGCTGACTAAATACTTTTTCGCCCCACTGTATATATATATATATATATATATATATATATTTAAAAGTTTAATTGTCTTTTCTCAAACAATATAGGTTTTTTTCTTCAATACATTTATAATTTAAAATATTTACAGTAGCTACCAAAAAATAATAATATTCAGAAACCCCTCTCGTACTCGTATTAGTTCTGTCCAGTGACGTCTTTACGCAACATCATGGTCGACGCAGACAGCGGATGGCGGTTTCGTGCACCATCAGATAGCAGCCTCAATTAGCAATGGCTAAACAGCTCTCTTTGAGTCACTTATGATGACATAATCAACTTTTTAAACTCAAAACCTAGGACTCTCCGCCTTGTGTAGAAGCTCCGGTTAGACCGGGTTTTGTATGCTGGCCCGCCGTGGCATTATTGCTGTTTCTGAAAGTTTTTTCTGAATATTAATTCATTCGACTCGTTTGATCCATTTATATTCATGTAGGCCTATGGGTTGTAGTCACTATATAACGTGAGCTATGCAGTGTTGGATTTGTGTTTTTATTTTGTTATTATCCTACATCTGCCTATGTGATATGACATGAGTATAAGGCATATTAAAATACTACAGATTTGCAAGTTCTCTCCACTTAATAGTTTTATAAAGGTAGGCTATATAAGACTCCGCCTTGTGTAGAAGCTCCAGTTAGACCGGGTTTTTGTATGCTGGCCCGCCGTGGCATTATTGCTGTTTCTGAAAGTTTTTTTCTGAATATTTATTCATTCGATTCGTTTGATCCATATTCATGTTCGGGTTGTAGTCACTATAACGTGAGCTATGCAGTGTTGGATTTGTGTTTTTATTATGTGATATTCTGACATGGGTAAAAGTCATATTAAAATGTACTACCGATCTGGACGTTCTCTCTACTTCATGATTTTATATATATATGTTTGTTTAATCTTTGAAAAAACCAAGGCCCATCCAGATATTCCACTCATAAATTACGTTCTGAATCCATCACTGCCTGGCGTTGGAACGCAGGACTACAGAATCCCCAAATTTCAAAAACAATCAAAAACCCAAAAGTCAACCGACGTGTGGACTTCAACTGTTGAATCAGAGCATATCTTGGTTGGGACAGATGCCGATGGCTGTCGCCTTACGTGGTTGACTCCGCGGACGGTGTGTGAACATGTACATGAATGGGTGAAGGTGTGAGGAAGTGTGTAAATGTATGCATAGATGGGTAAATGTGTGAGTGAATTGGTCTATGAATGGCTGAATGTGTGTATAAATAGGTGAATGTGTGCATGAATGTGTGAATGGATTTGTATATGGATGGGTGAATGTGAGGCAATATTGTTAAGTGCTTTGAGTGGCCAATGGTTAGAAAAGCGCGGTATAAACGCAGTCCATATAACATTTAATTGAAAGGTTGACAATGAAAAAAATAGACTTTTGACAGGGTTAGCATAGCATTAAACGTCATGTTCCATTATGAATCGGGAAACGGGGCGGGGCCATAGGACTCTTTCCTAGTAACAGTGAGGCGTTGGTCTCACCAGGTCTGTGATGACCGGCTGTAGAGCTACGTCGTTACAGGTGGCCGTCGTAGCCGTGCAGCTCGCCGCCAGGGAGTTCACGTCTGTGCACCTGCAGTGATACACACACAGGGAAACATTCACTTACATACACAGAGAGATAGATATATACACATAGATATATACACACAATAACAATATAAAACACAGACACACACTTGAAAAAAAAATATATATACATACAATTTGTAAATATATATTGGGATAAAGAGCTTTAAAAAGAATAAGTCAAGTCAGTTTCTTCAATGAATTTCAAGGTGACATCCAACTTTAAAAAATAATCACCAACAGGTATAACGCTGATGAGCCAACCACCGACGCCAGGAACGCAGAGACCACCCCTGAGCCGCTGCCAACCTCTAGACACACAGACGGGCTGGGGGGAGAGATAGGTCCAGAGAACAAAAATTCATAAATAAAACATCGGACCTCAGATTGTTTACGTTTTTCCCAGTTACTTGGTCCATGATACCAAGTAGCTTCAACATGCTGGGTTTGAAACCTGGAGAGCACAGCAGGGGGCCCTTATGAAGCGAGGAGTGCTCTACTGGGCACACACACATACACAGATGTGGATTTTGGACCTCAATTGTTACAACTTTATTGCTTTTTAATAAAAGAATGAATGAGTGTGACGCACAACTAATAGTATTGACCAAGCGCAAGGCCTGTCTTTGGATACGCCTTGCGCTTGGTAAATGATATTAGTAACAAATGAGTCACTAATATAAGTAACAAATTACGTCACTAATATTAGCAACAAATTACTTCACTTTGCTCTGCGTCAATTTCAATTTCAGATAAACACAATTGCGTTCTCCAGGATAATCCTCCTGCAGACCTGCAATTGGCCAAATATTCCAAAATTAATTCTGTTTCAGCTTAATCACTTAATTATCTTAATTAGTACTGGTTCCATGGCATTTGTTTTACCATGTCCGTTGCAATGCATTGAATCACAGAACAATGTAGTTTAGTGCAGAGTAGGAAATTGATCATCACCACACAACCATATCACCAGTATGACCTTCTCACCTTAACCCCTGCAGCTCCTCAGCATCTCGCTCCAGAGCATCGATGAAGAGGAAGGAGTCCTCAGCCGGCTCGTACACATCCTCGAACCGCCCGCGCCCCGCGTGGGCGTAGAGCGGCATGGGGTAACTTGGGTGAGACATGGGACATGGGTGAGAACAAACACTATAACAAAATACTTTAATACTCTTACTTTTACTTTGACTCAGCGAGTCAACTTCCTATTCTCCAGAATGGCTCGTGTTAAGCGTGCGGTCTGGTTTGCGCTTCATAGTGCGGGTGGATTCCGACGCGCGGACGCCATGCTGCGTCAGGAGTGAAAAACACTTCCGTATACAAGGGCGACGTGATGGTGACGACATCTCCAACGCTGCATGTTGGGCCCGCCCAGAGCCATGGCCCCGGCTACGCAAGAATGATCATTGGCAGATACAGCATGTGAACCTGGTTAACTGTGATTTTATAATTTTTGTAAAACATTTTATTTTTCTCGTAGCTTGGGAAATTAATTGCGCAAAGGAAAAGCAATAGGGATTAATTAAACATACTTTTTAAAGAGGGTTAAAAATGCCATCATGAATTTACGCATTTATCATTCATTAAAATAATGTTTTATAAACAGTTTATAAAATGCCTTTTAAAAGCAATTCAACGTTGTGGTAAAATTATAAATGCTCTTTTAATTGTCTATTTAATCTGTTTGGTGCTTAATTGTTTAAATTCATGCTCCATAAAAAAAAGCATGTTTGATATATATATTTTTAAATTGGGAGAAAAACCAGAGGGAGAGAGGCCAGAGATAGTGATGGATTTCATGATTATTTTCCTTGATTCAGTTTGCGTCGGTCAGTTCGCCAAGAAGAGTCGTTCAGAATCGTTCGTTCGTTCGTTCAGTCGCGTTTCCGGTAGCGGTGAATCGAATCCTGGAATGCACGGATCTCAGCTGACTCAGTCAGACTCAGCTCCTCACTCGTTCTCATTCTCAAACGATCGTGGAATTCGGCCGTCAATCAACACAACATTACAACTTTAACCAAACGCAGCGGGATGGGGGGGTGTAGTTGATTAATGGATGTTTAACATATCACCAAGATAATAGACTGGATTTAGCAATGATGGTGGGGGTCCCGGGTGAAGAACGAAGGGCGTAGGTTTGATCTGAGCTTTGGTGGGGACACTACCCAGACACCAACCCCCCCCCCATGATGCGTGCCTGACTTTATGATGCGTGCCTGACTTTATGATGCGTGCCTGTCTTTATGATCCCCATGATGCGTGCCTGACTTTAACTTTGTTTGATGCATTATCTGCTGATGCATATGCAGTGAAACATTTAGTATAGCCCCATTCAAGTCATGGCCCGAACGTTTACACTGCCCGAGGTAAATTGCCAGCTTGAGCTAGCACCCCAATTTACCCTCCCGGACCCTACACACATTGGCGGTTTCATTTGAATGAAAATGCGATTAGACGCTCCGCAGTGGGGGGCTTGGGTAGAGGTGTTGCTGCGTTGTCTAGACAGAGACAACGCAGCGATATCAACATGAGTAGTTCTAGCTGGAGAAGGGCATGTGTTCATTCTATTGAAGTCTACGCAATACTATTGTATAGCCTACTTTTGTTGTTTTTATAATTGCCATTTCACTGTTTTCCTCAAATTCATGCGCTGAATAGTGACCTGCCCTGGTTGTGCGTGCGTGCGTGTGTGTGTCAGTTGGGTTATCTGGATTATATAGGATGTAGCAAGCAAGTGATAACCAGTGATAACCAGATAAGACAGTGAAAACCGAGAGCTGCTGACCATCATGGGAGAGAAGGTGATGCAGGCGCATTAAACGAAGACGGGGAGGGATGATTTTTTCATTTCAACCAGAATACTGGTGGGCACATTTCAGTCGTCATTTGACATTGGTGGGGACACGTCCCCTGGTCCCCACCCAAATCTACGCCCTTGGAACGAACCATAAAACAACGAGACAGATTGACGAGACATTGAAATATTTTATTAATCTGGCATGACACAGAAAATACAAAGACAGCATGCATTTACCATTTCACTGATATTGAATCGTATTATAGTATGCACTCTCACTAAGCCTGTTCCCTATTCACTCACAGTCAGTGAACGAACAGCGAGTCAACGACTAGTGGGTCTGGTAGGAGTCGAGTCTGAGAATGAACAAGATGAACAAGAGAGAAGAATCAGTTTGGTTCGTTCTTGTTAAAGATTTGTTCATTCAAACTGATTTGGTCGCGAACGACCCATCACTAACCAGTGGGAGAGAGACCAGAGGGAAAGAGACCTGGTCTAGAGGGAGAGAGACCAGGTCCAGAGGGTGTAGATTATTAAATTAATTGGCATGCAAACATATGAACTTTCTTTGGAAGCACACAGATTATTCATAGAGGGACACATCGACGCGTTAACGATTTGTCTTAATTTCTCTCTGCATTTTTGCTGCAAGTCTGCTGCGCTGAATACAGGCTTGGTGTACCAGCCTTCATTGATGAGTAGGCAGCAGTTTTAGTCTGAGGGCCACAGTTACTTTGGCAAAGTAAACGGAAAGCCAAACTTTGCAAGATTGCAATTAAAAATAGTTACACGATTACACTAATTAATTTGATGCAAATTATGTAATAGGCTGCCATACAGTGGCCTCGACTTTGCCAGCCTATTTCAAGGCCTGACATTTATTTTTATTAGACCTATCTGACCTTTGCTACTCTAAGGTTACAATAACTGGATTTACTTTCAAGGATTAATTTACTACTCTACCCTGCATATTGTTCAACTGTCATTCATATTAACTGTAACTCTTCAAGATAGATAACTATTAACAAAACTGCAAATGTATGTGTGCAGGTTACATTAACATACAGATTTAAGGCAATCCGGCTTGGAATTATCAAATTTAACTTGGGCTACCGGAGGGAGACCACCATCACTGAATGAAAAATACATGCCTATCCAGCTGATTTCAGTTGTTATTATTCTTTTTTTTTCATATTTCAAATAATTTATGAAATGCACAGGCAGTTACAAAAACGGCTGTAAACCAGGAAGCGGTTGGCGCGTGAACCCGCACAGATTTCCAAAGGTGCTTGCACACCGCCGCGCGGCAACCGCCCTTATAACCGGCTGCTGCTGCTGCTGCCGCCAGGCGGCTACCGCCGGAGGTCTCAACACAGGGAAAGCTGAGCGGTAGGGCAAAATCTGTGCACGTTCACGTGGGCGGCAACCGCTTCCTGGTTTACAGCCACTTTTGTAACCGCCTCCCCTCTGCCGCCCTTCCCTCATTGAAATGAATGGAGGCGGCGAGTTGCCGCGCGGCGGTGTGAAAGCAGCTTAAACCAGGAAGCGGTTGCCGCCCACGTGAAAGCACAGATTTTGCCCTACCGCTCAGCTTTCCCCGTGTTGAAACTTTCGGCGGCAGCAGCAGCAGCAGCAGCCGCTTTTGAAAACGCCTGGCCCTTCACACCGCCGCACTGATCCCTCCGGCAGCGAGGCGGTTATAAAGGTGTGTTCACACCAAACGCGATATTTGTCGCTCGTTCGCGTTGTTGCCGAAGTTTTGTTGCGCCACAAATCATAATCTGTCGCTGTGCAAGTTTTGTCAGGCGAATTTGTCGTGCCACAACTTTTGGCGGCCAACGGTGCTCATTCTCAACCATGGCCGAGATAACCACCATTGCATGTCTTTACCTTTTGTGGAAGAGGGAGAGACGTCGGAGAACGCAGACGCAGTCTATTCATAATATTGTAATGACCACAGAAGAGGCAGTGAATGAAGTATTGATTAGACAGAGATTTATTAGATAGGCCTACCTAATAAACCATTGGAACACACCAGACCGGAAACCATAGCAACGCCGGTAAACAAACCCCGAGAAGCCCAATCCCTATGAGAGCTCCCCGCGATATGGCCATCCGGAGGCGCACAGAGCTTTTGGCCGTGATATTTTATATACAATTATATTATATCATATACTATTATATATAGAGCTCCGGGAGTCGCAAACGGCAACAATCACTTTCTCCTCCATGCTGCTGTTCACCCCGGACTGCACTGCACTGAGTTGGCCGGTTGAACGCTGATTGGCTGTTACGTTACACATGTCACTCAGTGGCCACGCTGTTGAACGCTGATTGGCTGTCATCAAGCGAATGTCGCGTCAAAGTTGAAATATTTCAACTCGAGCGAATTTGTCACGCCACAAATCCTCGTGAACGTGCTCACCTGTGCAGGGCGAAAGTGTGGTGCGACAAATCAAAACTTGTCGCTGGTTTTCTCTAGCGAATATTTCGCCCGATATGCATCTCTACGTTCACTTTGTATTGGATCTTGTCGCCCCGTCGCGTTTGGTGTGAATGCACAGTAAGGGCGGTTGCCACGCGGCGGTGTGCAAGCACCTTTATGAACACTCCTTACGTCGTTCGTAAACTGCGCTGTCAAGAAAGAACTTGCTGAAATCGATTGCTCAGAGATCGAGTTTCAATTTTATGCCCATGACAGCGTTCTATAAAATATTGCAGTCTTTGTAAATAAAACATTGCTCGAAATCCTTCTAGTAGGCTTAAACATTTATTTAACCATGGGCGAACATAGCATAGCTTACACTGATTAAAAACAATATGAATGTGGCAGGTTGAGCTATACCTCTGGCCGGTCTCAGGGTATGATTGGCCGAGCCATAGCCATCCTGATTAGGGGGGCAGACTTTATTTTAATATAAGGTCGGTGGACGTCATCGGGAGGGATATGTTCTGCCCGTTGTTTTGCTTCCGGGGCGTCTACACCAGCTTACCTGCTGGTGTAGCAGAGATCAGGCCCATAACCGCCACTATGTCCTCCCAGGTATTGGATTGGATTGACGAAATTGACCTGTCCGCCTTGTCTGAACAAGAACCGACTGAGGCAAGGAGTCTGTTGCACAGATATAGCACTGTTTTCTCAGCTCATGAGGGTGATTTGGGTTTCGCCAATCTAATATCCCATGACATCCTACTTCTTGACGAAGTACCTGTGCGGCAAAAGGCACCGGCGTATCCCACTCTCGGATTAATAGCGCTTAATGCAGCGTATGTTCGGAGACCAACAGTGCCAGTCCCTGCTCCTTTATTTTGACGGCAATTGTTGTCTTTTCGTCTTCTGTCACTCAACACCTACAGTGTTTAGAAGTCGTTCTCCAACGCCTTCATAAAGAAGGACTGAAGGCCAAATTGGAGAAATGTGCTTTCTTCAGACAGCAGGTCAGTTACCTGGGACACGTGATGTCCAATAAGGGAGTGGCTACTGAGGGGTATATGAAGTATATAAAGTCCTGTCCAAGAATTTTTTTTTCCTTTATATCTATCTTAGTTATTATGCTGTTGTATGTCTAAGCCAATAGCTGGCAGTGTCAGCCAAATAATGCATTTCTGAACCACTAAAGTGATGAAAGGAAAGAAGACTGTTTGGATGAAGGAATAATCAATGGATGTGAACTGTAATAACAAATTTGAGGTATATTAAATTTCCTTTGTGTAAGTTTCACTCAAAAATTACCATATTTTCCCTTTTTTTATGTACACAGTTACTGAAACACATTGGTACAACATGTACTAGATTAATAATATGAGAAACATACCACTATTTCGAGAGCACTAAATTATGTCGCCTCAGTTTCATGGACCCATACAATTTTATAAATTGTATCAACATGCATTTTTATAAAACTTGTGATGCAAAAAAAATCAACAAGTACAACATGTACCAGCCTAATACTATGAGTAACAGACCACTATTTTGGGAGCACTAAACTATGTTGTCTCACTTTCAGGGAGCCATACATTTTTATAAAACTTCTGATGCAAAAAAAAAGGGTGCTGATTTTCAGTAAATGAAAAACCGCTGGCATTATTTTGTCAGCTGAGAGCGTTTTCATTGCCATAACAACGTGAGCTAACCAACAAGTACAACATGTTCTAGAACAGTGATTCTCCAATTATTTTCTGTCATTCCCCCCCTAGGAGACAGACATTTTGTCGCACCCTTCCTGTAATGAAATAGCCTACTATTGAGAACCTGCTAATATTTATGTATTTAGATTAATAAAATTAGCGGAGATTACATCTGCAACAACTTAAAACAATTTCCAAATTCAGTTTATTAACTAGATTTATAACATTTAAACAAGACTGCTAAGTCTGTGTGAATCTCAAAACAGAGAAACAAGAGCAAATGATTCACTGGGGTTTGCATTTAATTAAAAATATATTTAAACAGTAAACATTGGTCAAAAAAAAATGATATATGTTCATCTTTCAAGCATCAATAAAGACAACAAGTCCCTCTGTCATGACTTTGTAAGATCAAAATTCTTGTAAAACTTCTGACCCTTGGTATTATGTTTATTTAAAATAAAATAAGTACCTTATTAAAATAAATAAATAAATAAAACACTAAGTCCCGTCTGCCGCTCGTGCCCCCCTTTTTTTTCAACTGAAAATTAGCACCCATGTCAACTTTTTCTGCTCCTTGCACCTTATCATGCTACGCAGCATTACAAGCCTCTGCCGGCTAAAACATGACGCAGTTCAAGAAGTGGCATAGATAGAATCGCCTTGTGGTCAACTGTCATTTAATAGACATCTGACAGATTATGTCAAGGTTTTAAAATGATTATTATTTTTACCTGGTCATGTTATAACACAGCTGGAAATCGTGGATTTTCTGATAAAGACTAGCTAGCCTTTTTGACAGACAAAACAGCAGCAACTATGTTAGGTGCGCTCGTGCTGCATTTTTGTTTTTGTCAAACAGGAGATGCCCAGCCACAAATCAGGGGTTAGAGATTCTGTGGTAGAAAATAACCGAGTTCTATCACTTCAACTAGCTAAGAGAGGAAAAGAAATCGAGGGGTCCGGAGCAAATATGACAAAAAGACAGTAGGGCCGAGCTCTCTGAGTGGCCAACGACGTGCGTCGCGACGTAGGTCGCATTGGTCGCAACGTAGGTCGCATTGGTCGCTGTGTTGGTCGCTCGTCTGGCTGCTTTCAGTCGCTGTGGTCGCTGGCTGGCTTGGTCGCTCTAAGTCTATGGGCGGTCCTTAATCAGTTAATTTGCATGTTGTTAACAGTTTTTTTGCGACAGTTGAAGTACCAGAAAGCCATGCTCTCTGGCAAAAGCTTCCTACAGCTTTATTGCAAATATTATTATATTTTTCTATTGAAGTACAGTTTAAAATGATGAAATCGTTGGTCTATCAGTATCAATAAAATATATTAGTTGTAATTTGGGGCGTATTCAAATAATGTATTGTGGCGAGCAGCATGGGAAGGATGAGACGTGAGCCCAGGTTAAGCGGCTACGAAACTCTCGTGCCCCATACACCGCACGACTCGGAGAGTTGCCTTTATTGAACGACCCCGAACATAACAGAAACACGGCACACCTGACCAACACACACAACACTCTCACTAATGGTCCCGATCACACTACACATCACACAACAATGGAACAACACACAATTAACACACAACCAATAAAAACCCCAAACCTGTTAACCCCACTTAACCGACCAACAAAACAAGTTGACAAAAGCCCCTTTTGTCAACTGACAACCTCAATTCCAAGGATCCCCTGCGCGACCCCGGAGGAGTCGCCACACAGCCCCCACCTTAGGGGTCAGACGTCCCGTCGACCTCAACACACAACACATAGTCCCGAATGTTCAGGGGGCCGGCGCTGCCGCCTTGGCCCCTGCCGGTGGTGGCCCTGCTGCGGCGCAGCCTTCCTCCCTGGTTGGGACGCCCGTCTCCAACCATCTGTAATGGTCCTGGAGGTGTGGTCGGGGACCACCTCCATCGGGGCCCCCACCAGGTTCCGCTGTAGGGGGCCTCTGGAGCGCCGTTCGGGCACCCCATCCTGTGCCGCCCTCCGATGTCTGGCCTTCGGACAGCCACGACGAGGATGGGTGGCACGCTGCCCCATCCACCCACAGTCCTCGACCAGCTCCAGCTGCCGACACTGCTGCGGCTCACGGTCAGCCCTGTCGTGCATCCACAGCGCACGGGAAACCTCAGCCGTCTCGGTGGCGGGAAGGGTGGCCGTCCGGACCCGGCCCTTCCGCTGCCTGGACTTGACCCCCACGTTCTTTGTGCCGGGTGGGAGGGCTGCCCCAGCCGCGTCCACGGATGCACCACCGCGACGGCGGCAGAGCTCCACCTCAGCCCGTTCTGCCTGGCCCAGAGCTGCATCGAGGGTCTGGGCCTCGGTGAGGCGTACATGCTGACCCAGACACTCCGGCATCAGTCCCCGCAGGAAGGCGTGGAGCGCCAGGGCCTCCCGTGCAGCCGCGGAGAATTCCGGGTAGCCGCATCGGGTTAACAGCTGGACGTCAGCGGCGTAGACCCCCAGGCTCTCTTCCTCCCTGCGGCGGTGAGAAGCCAGCAACTGCCGGCTCTGGTCGCCGAAGACCCGTTCACCGAACCGCCTCTCCAGTGCTCTGATCAGGGCCTGAAGGTCTCGCTGGTCCGTTTGGTCCAGGTTGAGCCATGCTGCCGTCCCCTCCAACCCCAGAGCAAGGTGGACAACCACCTCCTCGGCACCCCAGCCGTTGTGCTACTCCGCAAGCCGGAACTGGGCCAGGTATGGCTCGAGCTGCGTTACCCCGGAGTACTTCGGCAGCCTAACCGCTGTCCTTGCCACCAGGGGGTGGTGGGCAGCTGCTGGTTCTCCGGCCCTTCCGGTCGTGGCCACAGGGGGGCGCTGTGCTCCCATTACGCAGGGTGCGTCATTCTCCATGGGCTCGACCATCGTTCTCGAGTCCCTCACCGCGTGCGCAGGCCAATCCCACTTCTGACACCAATGTGGCGAGCAGCACGGGAAGGACGAGACGGGAGCCCAGGTTAAGCGGCTACGCAACTCCCGTGCCCCGTACACCAAAGTTTTTTCAATTTTTAGCCGATTATTTAAGTCATGCACATAGTTACATTTTAAGACATGGTTTGAAGGTCAAAACAGAATCAAAGGTTAACAAGCAAAAACAGTTACATTTCACAGGAAGGTCAACACATTCAAAGGTTAATACAAAATTCTACATAACTCAGTGTTCTCTATTTTCCAGAGTTCCTTACATACCACAATTCCATGTCGTTCCTTGTCCCTCCAAACATAATCCTTTAATAAGGTTATGCTGAAATTAACTATTGATTCCGCTGAAAACAAAAGGCTCTCGTACACCATTAGGTTACGACACCTCCAAATTGACTCTTTTATGCAATTAATCAAGGCCCACCATCTTTCCCATCCCCTACAATCACCACTCTGTATAACCCCATACAGGACATCTGATTCCGTGGGGACTCTAAACAGGTCACCCAGCCATGGCCCCAATAGGCGCCAAACCCTCCGAGCCACCCCACACGACCAAAACAAATGTGAAACATCCTCGTCCCCACCACACCCCACCCTGGGACATCTTGCGCTCTTAGATGACCCCCGTCTTTTCAGAAATTCTCGTGTAGGGAGACACCTCTGGACTGCCTGCCAAGCGAGATCTCTATATGCATTGAACAAAAACGGCGAATTAACATTTCTCCACACCCTAAGGCAGCTGACTTCAGCCAGCGCGCCAACAGTAACCAGTCTTGACCGTTCGGGACTCAAACAGCTCTCTACAAAGGCTCGGTCTACCCGACCAACATCCCGCCACTTTCCAGACTTTACAAAGGTCACCACCCTTTCATATAGCAGAGGTCTCTTCTCTGCATGAGGTCTTTTTAGGCACGGTCTTAACCCCACTTTCCTTAGGACTTGATGGCCTACCCAGAACATGGCGAAATTTGACCATAGGCTCCTCTTATTTTTGTTAAGTACTGCCTGCAATAAGGGCGTCAGAAATAGA
The DNA here is from genome assembly GCF_949987615.1 of Pollachius pollachius. Taxonomy (NCBI): domain Eukaryota; kingdom Metazoa; phylum Chordata; class Actinopteri; order Gadiformes; family Gadidae; genus Pollachius; species Pollachius pollachius. The sequence goes on along the minus strand of NC_136941.1, from coordinate 21,866,675 downwards.
GCTTCCATTTTCTTTGCTAGATCAGGGACATTTTTTCCCCCTTTCTGTAATGGCCTATACATTATCTCTCGTCTAATTCTCTCTTGCTGTGCTCCCCACACAAACTGAAAAATGCATCTTCTAAGGGCTGTCATTATATACTTGGGGGCTGGAATCGTTGCGGCAAGGTAAGTGAGAGAAGCAACAATTTCTGAGTTGATCACCAGTACTTTTCCCGTAAAGGTGAGATTTCTTTGTTCCCATTGGAGCAGTTTACCTTTAATCTTTCGTAATTTTTCTTCCCAATTAATATTTTCCATATTTAGCCCAATCTCCAGTCCTACAATCTTAATTCTCTCATCCCTTTGGACCAGGCCATGGTTCAATTTAGGTTCAGGCCAATTAAGATACAAGATTTCACTTTTTGACCTATTGAGTTTGGCACTAGAGGCGGCGGAGAATTTGTCACACCAATATAGCACTTTAAGGATTGACTTATTGTCTGTGCATAATATTGTTAGATCATCCATATACACGGATAGCTTGGCTTCCTGTCCCCCACTACCAGGGACTTGGAGACCATGAATAGAAGGGTCTTCCTTTATAGCCCGAGCCAAGGGCTCCATGGCAAATATAAGCAACATAACAGACAATGGGCATCCCTGTCTTACTCCTGAGCAAACTTCAAAGGTGTCAGTGGAGTGACCATTGATAACAACCTTGCTTAAGCAGTCAGTATACAGCAAGTCAATCCAAGCTCTAAGCTGAAGCCCAAAACCAAGTTTAACCAGGACTTTCCTGAGGAAGGTATGGCTAACCTTGTCAAATGCTTTTTCCAAGTCTAAGGCGGATATACATAATGGCAGTCTGCGGTCATATGCGTAGAGGTAGGAATCTCTGACTAAGGCAAGACTTTCACTCATGCATCTTCCAGGTATGGCACATGTCTGCTCTTCCCCCACTATCTGCCCAGACACTTGTTGCAGGCGGAAAAAAAGGGCTTTTGCAATGATCTTTCTGTCTACACCAAGCAAGGTAAGTGGGCGCCAGTTCTTAATGTCTTTTTTGTCTCCTTTTTTGTAAAGCAAGGAGATGATACCTGTTCTTAAGGATAATGGTAGGTTATTACTATGCAAACTTTCTTTAAACATCTCTAAAAGTGGGTCTTTTAATAGATCCCAAAAGGTAATATAAAATTCTTTGGGTAACCCATCAGCTCCTGGGGCCTTATTATCTTGCATGCTCTGTATGGCTTTGGTCAATTCATCTACAGCTAAGTCACTATCGAGTTCAGAGGCAATACCGACGTTTGGCTTTAAGAAACTCAAGAGGTTTTCCAAGGCGGTTACGTCAGTCACCTCTTCTTTATACAATTCAGTATAAAAGGTATGTATTAAAGCAAGGATGTCTTTAGTTTCAGTTTGTTCTTTTCCATCCTCATTCAGAATGGATAACATTGTGTTCCTGGGCCTCGCTAATTTCCTAAAGAAGTATCTTGAACATTTTTCGTTATTTTCCATGTGTTTAGTCCTGCTACGCATAAGAAGGCCTTTAGAATCCTCAGCAGTAACAGCTATCATCTCCTTCTTTAGCCTCACAATCTCTACTGCCACATCAAACCCTGAATGGGCCATCTTATACAAACGCTGTAACTTTGTTGTTTTTTGTATTTGAAACGCTTTTTCATTGCAATTCTTTTCCCTTCTTTTGTGAAAAAGTTTTTAGTCCGACTTTTTAAGTCTTCCCACCACTCTCCGACTGACTGGAATAAAAACTGTAGTGATATCCATCTTTTTAACTTGTCCTAATTAACTTGTCCTAATTTTTGATCTTTGAGTAATGAAACATTTAATTTACAGGGATTTTGGCTTGTATGAGCCTTGACATTGCACCTTATTGTACAGTCAATTTTTGAATGGTCGCTGAAAAATACTGGGGTAACAGCTGCATCAGAAACTAAAATGTTCTTTGTTGTCAACAGAAAATCAATACGTGAACAAATGGTGCCATTTGACCATGTATAGCCTGGTGTGTTAGGGTTCTTATTGCGAAAGGTATCATTAAGTTTAAAATCCTTGATGAGGTTATTCAACATTTCTGAACTTGAGTCCAGCCTGACCGTAGCAACGGTCAGTCTGTCCTTTTTGTCCATGAGACAATTGAAATCCCTGCCCAGGATCACATCACTTTCACACACAAGAAGTGGCTGTATTTCTTTAAGAACCTCTAGGCGTTCTTTTAGATCAGGTGGACAGTAAACATTGATTATTCTAAATTTTAGTTGGTGCCATTCAACGTCAATGCAAAGCAGTCTTCCACCAATCACTCGTTTGACCCTTTGTATGCAGAAATCTTTACCTTTGAATAAAACCACAACCCCTGACGCTCTGTTCTTGTTGTCCCCTGACCATACAGATTGCCCAAAAGTCCATCTTTGTTCAAATGTCTTGTAATCATCTCTGTATGGTATATTACATTCTTGGAGTAGAAAGACGTCATTTTTTTCACTATTTAAAAACGTGAAAGCCGTCAGACACTTCACAGGGTCATTAAGGCCTCTAGTGTTCAGGGATGAGATGGAGAGGACAGGCATCTGGATAGTGGTGGGGGGGGGGGGGCAAAGGCTATAATTGGTCTTTCCTTATCTATTTTGGTCGTTTGGGTCTAGCTACAAGCTCCGGATTTTTGGTTTCCCTGATGTGCGTGACGGCAGTAAAGGCCTCCACCTGGTCGTCTTCGAGAAAGGAGGGGGTTTTGACAAGGGACGATGACCATTTTGTTCCAGGATATGTGGGAATCATCAGGAGAGATGGCTCACCTGATGAAGAAGAATTCATCTGACGTTTCTTGGAATGAGCTGTTTGGTCGGGTGGGCTTTCAAACAATGGTAAAGCCGGAGGAGTTTCTACTGCTTCCAACAGCAGGTTCCCCCTCTCAGCGGGCATTTCGGGATCTGTTAAATCAGGAAGGTTAGCCAGCAGGGATTCTAACATGTCACCTGCTTCCTGGAGAGTTGCCGGAGATTTCATTCGCTGGGTGCCTTGCTCTGGCCTGGGGGTGGATTCCGCTTGCTGTGCAGGCCGTTGGTCGATGGCTGGGGGAAGGGAGGTGTCAATGCCAGTGGACCCTACATTATCATCCGGTATGGGGTCTGCAGACCAGTCCAATATTGGTCCATTATCTGGGGCTGCATCCGGTTCTTGGGTGGCGGGCGGCACCTGGTGTAAGGGTTGGTCATCGTTCAGACCTTGGTACATCGGAAGGTTGTTTGTGATTGTATTGAGCTTCACTCGGTTGGAGTAGGCTTTGGGACAGTCCCTGAATCTGTGGCTGGTTGAAGAACACAGGCTGCATTCTAGTGGGGTTGTGCACTGGTCTGTGTAGTGGTCTGATGCTTTGCACCTTTTGCAGTTGTTGCTTGTACAGGAGGCTGAAAGATGGTCCAGGCTTCCACACCTCCTGCACTGCTTGGGTTGGCCAGGGTAGAACGCAGAGCCACGGAAGGCTCCCAGCTGGATCGTGTTGGGGATGTGTTGGACTGCTCCCTCAGCCCATCGTAAACGCACCTGGAAGCGTCTGGTTCCTGTTTTTACTCCACCGATGTCGGTAACCTCCATTCCAAAGCCGGAATGGAGCTAGCTCGGTGCTGATCTCTTCTTCTCCTCAAATCTTTGCATACAAAGGTCAAATTTCTGTACTGTTGTAAACACAACTTCATATACCTTCTTGCCCGGGAAGGCAAAAACGTAATCCAGTTCGTTGGTAGAAAACTGAAGGTCTTTCTGGAGAATTTGTTGACTGAACTGAAGCCGGTCCATTTCGAGATCTTCTAGCAGGTTGAATCGTACTGCATTCCTTCGATTCTGTTGGAAGGCCATGTCAACTGCCGGAGCAGTTGATGAAGCCATGGCCAGCTTAGCTAGGCTGCTTGTTCTGTCCGCAATTCACTGTGTCCCATACACCGCTCGACTACAGACTAGCTATGGGTGAACCACCTTCTTGATCATGGTGTCCCCCTTGCCAGGTAAGTAAGTGCCCCATACACCGCACGAATCCGAGAGTTGCATTTAATGAACGACCCCGAACATAACAGAAACACGGCACACCTGACCAACACACACAACACTCTCACTAATGGTCCCGATCACACTACACATCACACAACAATGGAACAACACACAATTAACACACAACCAATAAAAACCCCAAACCTGTTAACCCCACTTAACCGAACAACAAAACAAGTTGACAAAAGCCCCTTTTGTCAACTGACAACCCCAATTCCCAGGATCCCCTGCGCGACCCTGGAGGAGTCGCCACAGTATTATATATATATATATATTTATAGCCTATTTGTTTTCTTAAATGTCATTAAGCCTAAAAAGGTATATTATGCACAAAGTTCTTTGTTATAGAGTGATATATTAGTTGTAATTTGGGGCGTATTCAAATAATGTATTTTAGATTTTATATATAGCCTATTTGTTTGTTAAATGTCATTAAGCCTAATAAGGTATGTTATGTACAAAGTTCTTCGTTATAGAGTGATATAGTTTAATATTAATATATAAATTAATATTAATATAACTGCAACAAATACATATAGAAATTAAAAAGGACAGTGTTCGACTCTCTCCACGGTCAGGTCAGATTGTTTTTGCTCTTTTAGTCAGAGCAAAAAAGTCTTATTGACGCAATCGGCCTCTTTCCTTTTAACATTTTTGTATGATTTAGTACGATGGTATGATAATTATACGACGTAATGACGGGCTGCGATGCCTGGCTGGTATCGGCTGGCTGGCTGCGACGACAGGCCAGCCACGGCTGGCCGCTGGCTGCCGCTGGCCACTGGCCGCTGGCTGCGGCTGGCTACTGGCTCTGGCAGGCTGACCAACTAGGTCTCAACTCGACCCTTTAGGCGGTAAATAGGTCGCAACCAACCAGAGGTATGGCTGAATGTGGGGACGCAACCAGGAAGAGCATGATGCTCGACTCCATGTCGTGCTACAGAGACTGGAGAAAGCAGGCATCACCCTTAATGTGGACAAATGCAAACTCTCCACAAGTGGGGTAGTCTTCTTGGGCCACATCATCACATCCGCGGGCATCCGCCCTGACCCAAGAAAAACAGATGCCATCCTGGAGATGAAAGAGCCCACAAATGTCGGTGAGTTGAGGAGTTTTCTCGATGATTTAGTACGATGGTACGATAATTATACAACGTAATGACGATAGGCGATGCCTGGCTGGTATCGGCTGGCTGGCTGTGACGACAGGCCAGCAACGGCTGGCCGCTGGCTGCCGCTGGCCACTGGGCGCTGGCTGCAGCTGGCTGCTGGCTCTGGCAGGCTGACCGACTAGGTCTCGACTCGACCCTTTAGGCGGTAAATAGGTCGCAACCAACCAGAGGAATGGCTGAATGAGCGAACTGTGGCAGCCAGCTGTGGTATTATTGCACTTTAGTTCATAATAATAATAATGTGATAGGAACCTAGGTGTTGGGGGAAGGTTTAGCCTGATGCACGGGAAGGGGATCACGTGATACTCGGGGATTGCTGCCGGTCTTTCAATAAAGCGGTAACCAGTTAACAGTGGACTCGCGTGTGTTATTATTCAGAAAACACGATATGGTGTCAGAAGTGCTGTTATACGGTACCAAGTAAAAGTAAAAGACGATCCACCTGGAAGGAAATACAAAAAAAAGGCCGGTGAGCGTCGCGGATGAGTGAAAGTGGAGTAGTGCGTGGTGGGGAAGGAGCAAGCACAATGGCTAACACACACAGCGCTACGTTTAACATCCAGCCACCGGAGCCCTTTGATTTTTCCGAACCACACGAGTGGCCAAAGTGGATACGCAGATTTGAGAGGTTCCGCCAAGCAAGCAACTTAACAGCAAGCTCCGATGACAACCAGGTGAATACCTTGATCTATTGTATGGGAGATGAAGCCGATGACGTGTTAAGGGGCTTGAAGCTAAGTGACGGAGACTTGCACAGCTACACTAAAGTACAGGAAGGCTTTCAGTCGTGAGTGGTGAAGAAGAACATTGCATATGAGCGTGCACGATTCAACATGCGCAAGCAAGAAGAGAATGAGACAGTAGATGCTTTCGTCACTGCCCTGTATGCCCTAGCCGAACACTGCAATTATGGAACGTTGCACGACGAGCTACTCAGGGATAGGATTGTGGTAGGACTGGCGGATGAATGGCTCTCAGAACGTACGCAGATGGAAAAAAATCTAGACCTGGAAAAAGCTATTGATATGGCGAGGCAATCAGAGGCGGTCAAAAAGCAGCAAAACACATTGAGGAGTGATAGCAGTGGTGTAAAGCAGATGGATGCCTTCTCTGTGGACAGAGTTTTTCAAAACAGACGGGACGAAGAAAAAGAATATCCTAAATTCAACAAAACCAAAAACAATAGTACAATGCCATTCAACAGCCAGGGCAAGACCACAAAACGCTTTCAGTGCTATAAATGTGGAGGCACTTTGCACCCCAAGCATGAGTGTCCTGCCAATAGTGCCAAGTGCCATTCCTGTGGGAAAATGGGTCACTACCAGCGCGTGTGCCTTGCAGGTAAAGCTCTGCATGGTATTGAGGGAGAGGAAAGTGAGAGCTTCTTTCTCGGTTCTGTTTCATCTGATGCTGGTCCATGGACTGTTGATATTGGCATAATGGACAAATTTGTCACTTTCAAACTTGACTCCGGAGCAGATGTCACTGTCGTTTCACAGACTGTTTTGAACAAAAAATGTTCTGCCACACAGCAGCCTGTTCTCCAGAAAGCAGAGAAACTCCTGTATGGTCCGGGAAGAAACCCTCTGGATGTGTCGGGATTCGTCAGACTGCAGCTGAGGAAAGGAACTAAACAGACAGCAGAGAAGGTGTATGTGGTCAACAACCTGAGAACGCCCTTGCTCCGAGGCCAGCCATTGTGGCCCTTGGTTTACTCATCCATGTGGACAGTATAGAGATGGAGAACATCAAGGCATGCTATCCCAAACTCTGCAGTGGCTTAGGTGAGATACAACAACCATACGCCATCAAGCTTAAACCTGGTGCTGTGCCATTTTCTGTGAAAACCACCAGGAGAATTCCTATACCGTTGGTTGGCAAAGTCAAAGAAGAGCTCCAGCGCATGGAAAGCCAGGGCGTCATCAGCCGTGTCGAGGAGCCGACTGCGTGGTGTGCCGGCATGGTGGTCGTGCCCAAGAAGGATAAGGAGTCTGTACGCTTGTGTGTGGATCTGACCGGCTTGAACATGCGCGAAAAGTACATTCTACCGTCAGTAGACCAGAGCCTTGGAATGCTTGCTGGGGCAAAGTTTTTCAGCAAACTGGAAGCCAACATGGGGTTTTGGCAGATTCCGCTGACAAAGGAATCATCCAAGTACACCACATTCATTACACCCTTTGGGCGGTTCCATTTTAACCGCCCCGCTTCGGTATTGCCTCAGCACCCGAACACTTCCAGCGCATGATGGCTGAGGTCATTGAGGGGCTAGAAGGGGTGGTCTGCCACATTGATGACCTACTGGTGTGGGGACGCAACCAGGAAGAGCATGATGCTCGACTCCATGGCGTGCAACATAGACTGGAGAAAGCAGGCATCACCCTTAATGTGGACAAATGCAAACTCTCCACAAGTGAGGTAGTCTTCTTGGGCCACATCATCACATCCGCGGGCATCCGCCCTGACCCAAGAAAAACAGATGCCATCATGGAGATGAAAGAGCCCACAAATGTCGGTGAGTTGAGGAGTTTTCTCGGCATGGTCAATCAGCTGGGAAAGTTCATTCCACAGCTACCAGAGACAGACAAACCACTCCGTGACCTCCTCTCTAAGAAAAACTGTTGGGTCCGGGACGTGGATCAGGCAACGGCGTTCACATCGCTGAAGAGAGCACTGTCTTCTCCTCCGGTCCTTGCTATGTTTGACCCGAACGGAGACACCAAAGTGTCTGCCGATGCATCGTCATATGGGCTGGGTGGCGTTCTTTTTCAAAAGTGGGAGGAGGAATGGAGCCTGTGGCTTATGCATCGCGGTCGCTAACTCCAACTGAGCAACGGTATGCACAAGTGGAAAAGGAGGCTCTTGGCCTCACATGGGCCTGTGAACGGTTCAGGGATTTCCTCATAGGGAAACAGTTCTGCATGGAGACTGACCATAAACCCCTTGTCAGCCTACTTGGAGCACAAGCACTGGATCTGTTGCCGACGAGAATCCAGCGTTTCAGGATGAGACTGATGCGGTATTCATACTCCATTGTGCATGTTCCAGGAAAATCACTTTGGACAGCAGACACACTGTCACGCTCACCTGTGAAATCACGCATGTCTACAGAGGAACAGGGGCTGATGGAGAGCACAAACATTTATGTAGACGCTGTCATAGAAGGACTACCTGTAAGCCCCATGTATGCGGAAAATCTGAAAGAGAAACTGAAAGAGGACAATGTCTGCTCATGTGTCATGACCCTGTACTCAGAAGGATGGCCAGCACATGCGAAACAGGAACCTGTACTGAAAAACTACTGGCCAGAGCAAGCTACACTCACAGTGAAAGACGGCTTATTGCTGAAAGACACAAGGCTCGTTATACCTGCTGCCATGAGGAACGACGTGTTAGCAAAACTGCATGAAGGACATCAGGGTGTGGAGAAGTGCAAAAGCCGTGCTCATCAGTCTGTTTGGTGGCCTGGTCTCAGTCAGCAAATAAACAAAATGGTGCTCAACTGCAGGGCATGCATACAAGAGCGACAGAATCGCAAGGAGCCACTCATGCCATCAGAATGCCCAGAAAGACCATGGAAAAAGCTGGGGGCGGACCTGTTCCTCCTGGGGAGCAAAACTTACCTGCTTGTGGTTGATTAATTCTCCAGGTATGTTGAAATTGCACAGTTATCGCACACCAGGTCCATCTATGTCATTGTCCATCTCAAGTCTATTTTTGCCAGGCATGGTATTCCTGAGGTCCTGATGTCTGACAACGGGCCGCAATTTTCTGGACAAGTTTTTGCTGGCTTTGCAGCCTCGTATGGATTCAGACACGTCACCAGCAGCCCAAGGTTTCCGCAGAGTAATGGTGAAGCGGAACGGGCAGTACAGACTGTCAAAAACCTGCTGAAGAAGGCAACAGACCCCTACCTGGCTCTACTCGCCTATAGAGCCACGCCCCTTCAGAGTGGATACAGTCCAGCTCAACTCCTTATGGGTAGGCGTCTTTGCACCACAGTGCAATTCTACAATTCTTCCCACTCAGCTAGACCCTGCACTGCCTGATGGTGTAGCTTTCGATATGGAGGAAAGAGAGAAGAGGAGGTCTGACGCTGAAAACTACAACAGGCGTCACCGTGTCAAAGCTCTCAGTGCTCTGACGGCTGGAGAACGGGTATGGGTAACTGACACAAAGACATCAGGAACTGTGCTTCAGAACCATTCCTCTCCAAGATCCTACTTGGTGGATCTACCCCAGGGGGTGATGAGACGCAACCGCAGTCACCTGATACCTCTACACACGCCTACAAAAGACAGAGGTTTTCCAACACAGCTAATACCAGAGACAACTCCTGAGCAGGCTCTGGTGATACCTGCTGTGACAACGCATGTTTCACCTACTGAGACTCCCACTCTCAGAACCAGGTTTGGGAGAGCTATAGTTGTTCCTGGTAGACTTAACCTGTGATCTAAAAAAAAAAAAAAGGAAAAACTGTGTTACTGTGTACTGTTCGTGTTCTAGTTTTGTACAATGGGGAGTATTTCGAATTTAACAGTATTTTATTTTGATGTTAAAATAATCTGCCTTTATTTGCTTTGTTCTTCCTTACAGGGTTCAGATAGGGACAGACCTTTCAACAAAGAGGCAGAATAATCCTCTAAGGTCTGATGAGACAAAGGCAGTCTACCCTTTGTTCTCTAGAAAGGGGAGATGTAGTATTATTGCACTTTAGTTCATAATAATAATAACAACGTGATAGGAACCTAGGTGTTGGGAGAAGGTTTAGCCCGATGCACGGGAAGGGGATCACGTGATACTCGGGGATAGCTGCCGGTCTTTCAATAAAGCGGTAACCAGTTAACAGTGGACTCGCGTGTGTTATTATTCAGAAAACACGACACCAGCCATTGTCACCATGGCTGCTACCACAACCAAAACCCTATGTTATCAGTTAACATCTCATTGAACAGAATAAATATACGTGCGTCAGTATAATAAAAACGTACATACAATAATATATAGCTTAGATATTGATAGACCAATAGGCCTTTTTATAATATATATAAATAAATAATCTAATCCATCTATCTAATAATAAATCCATCAATCTAATAATATAATCCATCTATATTTAATTAATTTTTAAATTAACTTTGTAATACAGTGATGTGTCCAAATTTACATTCATTATATTGTATAGCCTATTGGTTTGTTAAATGTCAGACTAATAAAATATCCTATGAAGGAAGTTATAGTGTAATATACTTTGATATAAGTGTAACAAAACAAATAAAAACTTAACTCTAATTCACAGACCCAATACCGTAAAAATTAAAGTAAAAATAAATATATAATGTGTCACAAATCCTAAGTCAAGTTGCCAAATGTTTAAACCAAAGAACAAAATATGAAAAATGAAATGAAAGTTACAATTTTCTAAAAAAAAGTGTCAATAATAATAGTAGGCTATAGTAATAGTATAAATGCACAATTTAAAGGGGGCCAGTGACTATACAAATCTATAGTATATAAAAAGTGTGTGTAAAGTGGCCCAATCATCAAGTATATATGTAAACACTGAATGTTTTGCAGCCAACAGACCAAAAACAAAAACTGTAATACTCTTATATACAGCATAGGATTGAATCCAACCACTTTCCATATTATAGGCGTTTCAGAATTCACAATTCAGGAAGGTGGAATGAATAAATACGCACGTTTTGCCACTCAGATCACTCGTGGAGTTGCTTTTATTCATCTGAAGGATAAACATTATTAGAACATTATAAAAACTAACCCTCATTCCCCCCCTCCCTCACCCCTTACATCACTCATTACCCAGCCCTGAACAATTAAGGCAGGCATTGCTGCAAAAGAGCAAAAAAGGCCTGCAACTCCCCCCTTCTTCCTCTTCCAGCATAGCCTGTATAGATAATAAAAACAAAAGAAAACAAAAGCATACTCTTGATGTGTTGTCATACATTTACTGTACATGCTGCTCTTTTGTTGCAGACAGTAAAACATTTTCCTTCTTCATGCAAAATATGCGTATTACTTTTTTATTTTTTATTAGCAATAAGTAATAACTGAAACAAGCCACCATGTTTCCAAGTGCAGTAGGCATACCCGGTATGGAGTCCTTGTAGACCTCTTGGCACTGCCTGCAGGTCTCCAGCACGTGCACCCATCTGAACGCCTTCCGGTATTTGCTGGATTGCATACTCCATTTGACAACACCTGCAAATAGCATTTTTGAGATTCATCAAACTACCAAACTAAATACTATGCTTTTTTTGTGAAGCACTCGCTGGTGACCAGGTGGTTCAACTCAGAGCAAATTCACCGTCTCTGATGTTGCAGTCTCTTAGCTGGTGTGATGAGTCCATTGACATTACTGAAGGCATAACCCTGTTCTACTTTAACCTCTTCATCCCTGGACAGCCTGTATACAGGTGGTCTCGGGATATACAAGGCGCCCCTCCCTAAATCACAGACCTTGTCTGTAAGAACAGTGTTTATTTACATCTGACTTACACCTAACACCTGAAAATACAAATTATACAAACATGTATTTGTTGTTTCCAGAGGGGCTACATTTATAATAGTCAGTTTGTACTTACTTTGTCTTGAAGCTTAGAGCTGCTGTCAGTGTCCATCTTGACACTAAAAAAAAGCAAAATGGCTTTTGCAATTCAAGACTATAAAAATGAATAATTGACAGGCATTACTTGGTTTTAAAGGCCCACTAAAATATTGAATATAATAGATAATAAAAAAAACAGTTCAAAACATTTTCTGTGTAATATAATGCTGCAAATGAAAGGTGGGTACCTGTCAATTTTTTCTGGTGGTAAAGGAATTACCGTTTTTTGAGTACACTCAGCTTCATATCTATTCATCCCAAACTGAACACGAAGCTACTGGCTGATGACTTAAAATATAAATCATCAAACATATAAACAAATAAATCCCGGCAAAAAGTGTTATCTTGTTTATTTTGCTCCGTGAATAGTGGGGGCTACTCCCCACTATTCACTTAGCCTTCGGCGAATAATTGTTTAATAGTTTTAAAAAATGCATCAGTGGTGATTAGTGCTTACCTTCCATGGTCCATCCTTTGTAAATGCTGAAAAACTCTTGACAAACTCATTACATGTTAATTGTAAGACGTGCAGGTGTCAAGAAGCCTTCAACTTTGGCCTGGCTCAACTGGGACAATTGCTGGGTCAATTGAGGGGCAGGGGGCTGATTTGTAGGAGTGGCCAATTGTATCAGTGGCCACATCATCACAGACGACAAAACAACTGTAAACTGTCATACAATTGTTAATCAACTATTGATATATAATCCATCACTGTATTACTAATTATAATAAACACACCTATCGTGGCCTATATATATCTAAACAATATATTATTTTATGTAGGCCTATGTTTTTATTATACAGACGCACGTATATTTATTCTGTTCAATGAGATGTTAACTGATAACATAGGCTTTTGGTTGTGGTAGCAGCCATGGTGACAATGGCTGGCTGCCACAGGTCGCTCATTCAGCCATACCTCTGGTTGGTTGCGACCTATTTGCCGCCAAAAGGGTCGCGACCTAGTTGGTCAGCCTGCCAGAGCCAGCAGCCAGCCGCAGCCAGCGGCCAGTGGCCAGTGGCAGCCAGCGGTCAGCTGTGGCTGGCCTGTCGTTGCAGCCAGCCAGCCGATACCAGCCAGGCATCGCAGCCTGTGATTACGTCGTATAATTATCATACCATCGTACTAAATCATACAAAAATGTTAAAATGAAAGAGGCCGATTGCGTCAATAAGTTTGACTAAAAGAGCAATAAACCCTGACCGTGGAGAGTCGAACACTGGCCTTCTTAATTTCTAACCTAGCGTCACTACCGCTTGTACAACTGTGGCACTCACGTTTATTTGTTGCACTTATTTTAAACTATATCAGTCTACAACGAACGACTTTGTACATAATATACCTTATTAGGCTTAATGACATTTAACAAATAGGCTATATATAATATCTAAAATACATTATTTGAATACGCCCCAAATTACAACTAATATATTTAATTGATACTGATAGATCAACAATTTCATCATTTTAAACTGTACTTCAATAGAAAAATAATGTTTGCAATAAAGAGCTGTAGGAAGCTTTCGCCAGAGAGCATGGCTTTCTGGTACTTCAACTGTCGCAAAAAACCTGTTAATAACATGTAGATTAACTGATTAAGGACCGCCCATAGACATTGAGCGACCAAGCCAGCCAGCGACCACAGCGACTGAAAGCAGCCAGACGAGCGACCAACACAGCGACCAATGCGACCTACGTCGCGACCAATGCGACCTACGACGCGACCAATGCGACCTACGTCGCGACGCACGTCGTTGGCCACTCAGAGAGCTCAGCCTTCCTCAGATTTATAGGCCTAATAATAATCATGGTTTACCATAGAATATCATCATCAATTTCTTCCACATATCCCCTCTTTTGGGATTGTTAAGATCCCAACAAAGATAAAGCAGTCGTTCTTCCCTTTTCACTTAGACTATCACTAAGACTACGTGCGAGGTCTTTGGACCAGATCAGCACTATATTTGATTATCAGTAAAAAACCTTTAAGCATGTTCAGGGCTTTCAACCTGCACAATTCTCAGGGATTTCAACCTGTTTTTTAAGGTAAAAAAGATTTACCAAATGTACTATATTATATTAACATTTTGATCCCTGCAACTCGTTCATATGGAACCTTAAAACCTTCTAAATCATAACAACACAATGTTCCACATTCAGCATGCAATTATATCAAATGTGTAACTAGAATTCCCACATATTAATCATAACATAGTATTTTCAACATACATTGAAAATAAGCATTTCATAAATATGTGACTTTATAATATACTCAAAAAATGACATTTCAAAAATAGGTAACATAATAATACAAATTAAAATTTTAAGATTGTCTGCAAGCATGCATGGATTTGAATGGCTCTGGTGATCTTCGTGTATTGGTGTGCTGGATACATGTGGGGGGTTTTGGACATTGTCGTAGTTGCTGCTCCTGTCATCAGGCCCTGGAGCCCATGAGTTCCAATGTCAATTTGTTCACTCCGTCTGCAAAGGGTGTAGCTCACATGGAGAGGTCACCAGTATGACCTAAGACCTCTTCCTGGTGTCCGATTTTCACGTTCCGCTCTCCTCTCTGGTTTCATTCTGATCTATCTCCCCATAGCGCTTCCTCTCCCAATAATCTGACTCATCTATGCCAGTCACCATGAGGGCCATCTCCTTAGAAAGCCTGGATGATATCACAGATCTGACTATGGGAATGCAACATCAGAAAATCAATCCTACCACTGTTAGTACTATCAAAAGCCCTGGTCATGGCCTGCATTATCCTTTAACTCCTTTCTTAAACGTTTTAGGTTATCCATCTCGAGTGTGAATGATCCATCTGGAGCAGTATTATTTGGGATGAAGGTACAACACATTTCACCTATAAGAGCACAAACTCCTCCCTTTTCTGCTAAGAGCCAATCTAAGGCTTGTCTGTTCTGCCAGGCCACAGCCCTTGTGGCTGTCAGATGTTCCCCTAAAACGGATAAAGCATCATCCGTGTAGTTGATAAACCTTTGTTGATTGTAAAAAAATGTAATTGATCCATTCCGCATTTTTAGCAATTCCGCTTGCTGGCAGTAGTGCCTCAAATCCTGCTGCTATTTCGCTTCGTGCCTTGAATTTATCAGGTATGCCTCTGGGTTGTCCTATTTTATCAATTTTTATGTTCTCGTCTGGTTCGTATGCCCTTTTCCGCCTGTTTAGGTTATTATTTTCTAAGTTACCGACAGTGTTGGGAGTAACGCGTTACAAAAGTAATGTGATTACTGTAATGTATTACTTTTTGCTGTAACGCGGTAATGTAAGGCGTTACAAAAAAAAAAAGTAATATTTTACTCGGTACAAATCTCAGTAACGCGCGTTACAATGCATTTTAAACCCGAAATTAACTGGTGTGTTGTTTATATACAAATTCGCCAACACCGCGAGATTCTCAGAGGAGAAAATACCCGCGCAAATGTTTACTTCGTCTTACTGCTAGAGAAGATGACAGCAGCAGCAGCAGAGTCGGACTCTACATTTGCAAGATGGGCATACGCTCATTATTTTCAATTCGTCAGAGACAAGGATATGAAGAACCTTATAGTTAAGTGCACTTTGTGTGTGAAACCAAAAGATCTCTCGACCTCACGAAATAGCACAAGTAATCTAACGAAACATCTAGCGCGGTGCCACGCCAACATCAAGCTAGTAACCAAAAAAAGAAAGGAAACGGAGGATGAGAGTGGAGAAAAAATTGCTAAACAGCAAAAACTAACATTCTCCCATTCTGCGATGCTTGAACCTCGAGAAGTGAGGAGACTCGTGGCAGAGTATGTTGTCGAAGATATGCTGCCACTTTCAACAGTGGAGTCACCTTCTTTTAGAAACATTGTGAGCAAGATCCCTGTCCAGGCAAGCAACGACAAGGTAAGCTTCTATTATCAATGCCTTAACAGATTAGTGCAACTGGGCTATAGACTCAGTCCACACGGTACACGTTAGCTTTTATTAGGCCTACTGCCATTCCGACAGTCTTCCAATCAGTGGCGCCAACTTCAGGTCAACATTCGGGGATCGTAAATATTTCGTTCAAATGTGTTCAACCAAAAAGTATCCATTTCAGTATTATTTATTTGATTAATTCCAAATTCTGGTTTCGACGATGTGAAATAACCCATGTGTTACGAGTGGCGGGGCATGCACTTATTTAACATGCCCTGCTGGGGATGTATAAATACATTTTCTATGAAACTTAAAACTGGACCATTTATTCGTTAGAGTTGGATTTAAACTCAATGCAGGACCACCCTAGCTCAGTCATTATGCCAACCACATCACCTCCTGCTGTGTAATGAGCTGCATTGAACGCAAGAAGATCTATTGAGAACACCAAATCCATATTTCCTGTTATTTTGGTGAAAGTAATGCAAAAGTAATGTGAAAGTAGTGTAATGCCTTACAATTCAAAGACAGTAATATTGTAATGTAACTAATTACTTTGAAATGACAGTAACAAGTAATAAATAATGCATTTGTAGCCGAGCTAAATTTAATTTGATTTTGTTTTATTTTTTTATCATTGTTCATACCTTTTTTATTGTGAACGTAAGTTGGTTTCGTTGTTTCCTATGGCATGCCTTTTGTTTCCCTGGGGAGTGGTTTGGCGTTGCACCTGTGTGTTTAGCGTCAGTGAGCGCTGATGCACGGAGCTGGTGAGTTGCGTTTGTGTCTCTCTCCGTTAGATTTTTATGTTAACCCCTTGTTGGTTGCCCTTGAACGGTTGTGGTGGTTCACACTGCTTTGCGACATGCTTTTAGGCACGCGGGAG
Organism: Pollachius pollachius; assembly: GCF_949987615.1. Classification (NCBI taxonomy): domain Eukaryota; kingdom Metazoa; phylum Chordata; class Actinopteri; order Gadiformes; family Gadidae; genus Pollachius; species Pollachius pollachius. The sequence continues at coordinate 21,850,033 of NC_136941.1, read as the reverse complement.
AAACTCCCTGGTTCGTAGACAATTTTTTAGTCATTGAATTGTTGGAAGGGTGGACTTTTTAACTTTTAACTCGTGAACTAGCTTGAGCCGGTGTTAGCTTTCTACGGGGTTTCCCGGCCGCGTGAGATTCGGCATGGGAGGAAGATCGCTGTATTTCCCGCGTTGATATTACAAATGCAGTTGTGTGATCCAGTATGTGTGGTCAATTGTTTGCTTCCTTTATTTTGTAGAGTGGAGAGAGATATCCCGGATTGTGTGTGACGCCTGTGTTGTTTTGTCTCCTTTTGAAAGGTATGCCTGTTATGTGTTTTTGTTTATGGTATAATATGTAAAATGAGTGTGAGAGGAAAACGACAATTCTTTATTATATTTTATTTCCTTTATCAGTGTATATATTTTATATACTGTCTTTTTATTTAAGGTCATTTTATGCTTTGTTTACATTTTTATAATTTATCCCCTACATGTATTCATTGAAAGTCACAGGATATATTAAGCTAAGGTCAGTGAGCGCTGATGCACGGAGCTGAGTGGAGAGAGATATCCCGGATTGTGTGTGACGCCTGTGTTGTTTTGTCTCCTTTTGAAAGAATAAACCTCCATCACTCGACTCCTGTGTGTGTGCCTCACTCAAAGATACAAGACACAACGCAGAAACACTTCGGTTACAAATGGTGCCGTGACCCGGATTCTTCAGATCAGCCGCTGCAGATCGCCGAGGTTATGCTGTGAGCAAGTAAGCGTATCGTACAGCAAGCAGGAAGGATCCGTTGATTGTTGAGACCTTTCATAAAAGTTTTTTTTTATTTGTGGCTGTGTTTTTCCACAATTTATCATTATTTTTCCTCAAATACAGTGTCCCTGTACAGTTAAATATTATTTTGACATCACATTTCGACTGTTATATTCCACTATATTCATTGTGTTTTAATTATAATGGATTTTACGCGATTTGGGATGGGTAGAGGGTGTTTGCAACCAGGGAATGCAGAGCAAACTAGGATGCCAGGCATTAGCAGCCCTCAGAGTACAGATAATGGTACGCCTGTAGCAAGGCAGATGTTTTCCACTCCCGCCACTGCTGATAATGACACTCTGGCACAACTGCGTGACCTCTTAGGGGAGCTGGGAACCCACATTGGTGACACTGTTGTGAGTCGCATATTAGCCAACCAAACACTTACCCCCACACTCAAAAGTCCACCCTTCCCTTTATTAATTGTTCTTGCCTCCACCACCGGAGCGTCCAGGCGCATGTTTTAATTGATCTGCCACAGCTCTCCCGATGTCATGGTCGGTGGCCCTTTCACTCCATTTTTTAACAGCAGCTGTTAGGACGCCATAGAGAGTCATTGCTTTAGAAGCTGTCTTCCCACCATGGCCCATCATATTGAAATGGGACATCAGGCCATTCGTCATCAATCTGTTCAAAATTTTTGCAACACAGTCTTTTATGTCCTTCCCCCCGACCTTGCTTAACTGTGCCATCAGAGCCTGTCTCTCCTCCTCCTGATTGAGCTTGTCTTCTAACATGAGGACCTCGTCCATGGTCGACATGGTTTTTAATAGGTATGTCCCTCCCCTTTGGTGGTCCGCCTCAATTCTTTTCACCACCTCCATGATCTCCACCAATTTTTTCATCACACATCTCTGGAATTTGTCATTTTCCATGGGGAATACACTGTTCCTCTCTAGGGGAGCGGGCCCTGATGCTGTTTGAAGCTTAAGGAGAACCACCAGGACGGGAGCCTCTGTGGTTCCTGGGTGAGGGAGAGGGGCTCCTCATGGACTGGCTGTTTGAACTTCGAGAAGAACCACCAGAATGGGAGCCTCCTCTGTGGTTCCTGGAATGAGTGGATGAGAGAGAGGGGGTCCTTATGGACTGGCTGTTTGAGGCTCTAGGAGGACCACCAGAATGGGAGCCTCCTCTGTGGTTCCCAGAATGACTGGATGACGGAGAGGGGGTCCTTATGGACTGGCCGTTTGAGGCTCGAGAAGAACCACCAGGACGAGAGCCTCCTCTGTGGTTCCTGGAATGACTGGATGAGGGAGAGGGGGTCCTTATGGACTGGCTGTTTGAGGCTCTAGGAGGACCACCAGAATGGGAGCCTCCTCTGTGGTTCCCAGAATGACTGGATGAGGGAGAGGGGCTCCTCATGGACTGGCCGTTTGAGGCTCGAGAAGAACCACCAGGACGAGAGCCTCCTCTGTGGTTCCTGGAATGACTGGATGAGGGAGAGGGGGTCCTTATGGACTGGCTGTTTGAGGCTCTAGGAGGACCACCAGGACGAGAGCCTCCTCTGTGGTTCCTGGAATGACTGGATGAGGGAGAGGGGGTCCTTATGGACTGGCTGTTTGAGGCTCTAGGAGGACCACCAGAATGGGAGCCTCCTCTGTGGTTCCCAGAATGACTGGATGAGGGAGAGGGGGTCCTTATGGACTGGCAGTTTGAGGCTCGAGAAGAACCACCAGGACGAGAGCCTCCTCTGTGGTTCCTGGAATGACTGGATGAGGGAGAGGGGGTCCTTATGGACTGGCTGTTTGAGGCTCTAGGAGGACCACCAGAATGGGAGCCTCCTCTGTGGTTCCCAGAATGACTGGATGAGGGAGAGGGGCTCCTGGATGAGGGAGAGGGGCTCCTTATGGACTGGTTCCTTGGAGATGAAGGTGAGCTATCCTGCCAGGACTCACCCCCAACATCAGAATGATTGGAGGGGGAGGGGCTCCTCTGGGGGTGGGTATATGATGAATCTAGAGTTGGGGTATTATCCAAAGAGGTCTGGTCCTGGTTTCTGACACTGGGTGTCTCATTAGTCATATTTGGTGGCTTGCTGAGCAGTCCTGTGCTTTTGCTTTTTTTGGGTCTGGGTTCTTCATCTGATAGTTCTGGTTCTTCAATACAATCAGAAAATTGCTTTCTTTTTATTGCCCTTTTCCTCAGTTCTGGAGGGTCTTCTGAATCTGTCTGTGCTGACGATCTGTAATTAAACTCAGTGCACTCCTTTTCACTTTCTGAAGTAATGTGTAAGGTGGTGTAAAGTGCACCCTTTTTTTTGCAAGTGTACCCTGGAGGGTTGCGCCGCCCTCCTCGGCCATTTTCTCAGTAATATGAGTAACTAATAAGTTGCATGACGTGAATGTATTGGAGTGTTCTGCTAAAGTCTTGAGGTATTTTGGTGAAGTTCAGAGGGGAGTATGTAGCCGAGCTAAATTTAATTTGATTTTGTTTTATTTTTTTATCATTGTTCATACCTTTTTTATTGTGAACTCCACCAAATATTGGTTCCTAAGTAAGTTGGTTTCGTTGTTTCCTATGGCATGCCTTTTGTTTCCCTGGGGAGTGGTTTGGCGTTGCACCTGTGTGTCTAGCGTCAGTGAGCGCTGATGCACGGAGCTGGTGAGTTGCGTTTGTGTCTCTCTCCGTTAGATTTTTATGTTAACCCCTTGTTGGTTGCCCTTGAACGGTTGTGGTGGTTCACACTGCTTTGTGACATGCTTTTAGGCACGCGGGAGAAACTCCCTGGTTCGTAGACAATGTTTTAGTCATTGAATTGTTGGAAGGGTGGACTTTTTAACTTTTAACTCGTGAACTAGCTTGAGCTGGTGTTAGCTTTCTACGGGGTTTCCCGGCCGCGTGAGATTCGGCATGGGAGGAAGATCGCTGTATTTCCCGCGTTGATATTACAAATGCAGTTCTGTGATCCAGTATGTGTGGTCAATTGTTTGCTTCCTTTATTTTGTAGAGTGGAGAGAGATATCCCGGATTGTGTGTGACGCCTGTGTTGTTTTGTCTCCTTTTGAAAGGTATGCCTGTTATGTGTTTTTGTTTATGGTATAATATGTAAAATGAGTGTGAGAGGAAAACGACAATTCTTTATTATATTTTATTTCCTTTATCAGTGTATATATTTTATATACTGTCTTTTTATTTAAGGTCATTTTATGCTTTGTTTACATTTTTTATAATTTATCCCCTACATGTATTCATTGAAAGTCACAGGATATATTAAGCTAAGGTCAGTGAGCGCTGATGCACGGAGCTGAGTGGAGAGAGATATCCCGGATTGTGTGTGACGCCTGTGTTGTTTTGTCTCCTTTTGAAAGAATAAACCTCCATCACTCGACTCCTGTGTGTGTGCGCCTCACTCAAAGATACAAGACACAACGCAGAAACACTTCGGTTACACATTACGCTTTTGAAGTAACTTGCCCAACACTGGTTACCGACAACAAAATTTATTGATGGTAATATTGCAATCTCCGTAATCACTTGCACTTTTGCCTCATCTACCTCTCCACATCTCAGCAAGTATGTGACGAAAATGTTATTGCCGCAGAGCCAAAACTGATCTGCCACCACTCTGTCCTGGCTTACGAATGCTCTAGCTCTCCACAACATTTCCATATAGTTCTCTCTAGACTTCTGCCGAGAGCCTGGTAAAAGCTGAACATTTTTGATCGCAGGTGGTTGATATGATGAATATCGAATAGTGTGACATTCCAAATTATGTTACATTGTTTCTCTGGTATACTACCTACATCGCTGGCATCCTTGTCTCCTTTGTCATTTTGATAACATTCTAATCCCTCTTCAATATGAACATTTGTTGGTTTTGGCCGTGTTACTTTGCCTATTTCCTTTGATAGAGTTATGTCAAATTCTCGGCATCTTTTCATAATTACGTTCCATGGCTCTCCGTCATATTTATCTTCAAGATATTTGTCATGGTGACTCGATCCTAAAAACAGAAAACATTTAATCTAACATATGACGTACCTATTCTGATATGGGATGCCTTCTGTTCGTGTTCTATTTAAATTGACCTCTGGATCATTGTTCTATACTAAAATTGTTCTATACTACTTGTTAATATAATGGAATAAAGAACGAGACGGGCACTGTAGGTTCACTCAACGAGTATCACTGTATTCTTCTTCTCACACTCAACATCACATTACACAGTCTCAGTATAACACTAGGTAAGTGCGCCATCTGGTGGTGTAGTGTAGTAACAGGAACAGCACATAATAAGACTGAATACACAACAATCATATTCTTGCTGTCTCTTCTCTGTTAAGCAAAATTCTAAATCGTATTTAGTATTTACAACGTACACTGCATCCTGACGATTTTTACTACAAAAAAACAGTTATGTGCTTCTATTTGTTTTCCAGTAAATTCCACCCATTTATACTACCTATTTTCTTCTGCTTGTCTGAACAACTGGTCTGTTGTTCTTACCCTAATGCGTCCATAGGGGTCAGGTTTATATTGTTCTAGGGTTCTAGCTGTTGAGTGGCGACCAATACTTTCAACATCCTTATTACCCTCAGGAATGGTTGTCATATACATATTCCCCCTCTCTTAAGAAGCTTAAACGTAACCAAAAGAACAATGCCACATCTGACATCAGCAGAGTTGTAATAATTAAAAACTCAGTAGTACAATAACTCATCAGTAGTGCAATAACTCAAGTGCCATCTTATCAGCATCAACGCAAAACTTCACCTTAGAAAATGTTGCTAAAATATAACCAGCAGCTTTACTGTCATCTCACTTTGGCCTTTGCATATAAACTGGAGCAGGTAAACTCTTGAAACCCGTAACCCGTATATAATGTAAACTTAACATGACATTTTCAGGTATGTAAATCATAACAGCCTTGTCTCAATCAAATAGTGTCCAACATAAACAGGATCTATTCCACATTCAGTAGTCAACAGTATTTTTTTTTCAGTAAGCAACAGTATTTTTTCACGTTTCAAGGCGTATATATATATTTTTTTTTACATTTGAACTCATTCTCTTCTTTTACCTCACAGTCCATCAAAACAATTAGTGTTCATACTCCTGAAGCCAAGCAGGCTCCTTTCTCCCTCTCACAGGTCTGTTGATGACCCCAGGGTCAACTGCTTGTTGGGGCGGCTCAGGTTGCTAGGCCGACTCCGGCACAGGATCAGGGGCCACTGGTTCTGAGTCTGCATCCCTGTCTACTTCACTCTCAGGGACCAGAGATAGGTGGGTAGCATTCCATGTGCGCCCATCCTCCAGTACGAAGGCACTAGAACCAGCTTTTTGCATTACTCTGGTAGGTGTCTGAAACTTAGACAGTCCCTTTTTCACATGGAAAGGTTTCTTCACTCTGACTAAACTTCCCTCTTTTATCTTTGGCACACGTGCTCCCCTTTTCACATCAGTGTATGTTTTCGATGCCTGCTATTTGGCAGCGACCCGTAGTCTGCGTAGTTGTTCCTCTGGCAGTGGATCAGGTTTGCGAGCAGGGCCAATGTCTACTTTGGTACGCATTGGTCAGTTGCACATGAGCTCATGTGGTGACACTCCTGTGGTGCCATGTGGAGTAGCACGGTAAGTGAGCAAAAAGTCCTGTACGAACGGCTTCCATGGTCTTTTCTCTTGTTCGGCAGAAAGCAATGTCTCTTTTAGAACACGGTTCCAGCGCTCTACGGCTCCGTTTGCTTGTGGATAGTAGAGTGACCCTTTCCTGTGTTTGATGTCTCTCGCTTCAAGGTCCTCAGCAAACTCACTGGAAGTGAACTGAGTTCCATTCACTCGCGACCTCTGGCCACTTTGTGTAGTAGTCAATCAACTTCACTGCAAAGCGACAGTCCCAGCTGACTCAAATGGTCCTACAATGTCCATGCCCACTTTCTGCCATGGGGCATCAGGTAGTGGGATGGGCTGGACAAGAGCGGCATGTGTCTTGGCACTTTTGTCATTCAGCCGGCATGGTCCACATGCACGGATAGCCTCCTGCACAGACATGTCCATACCGGGCCACCAGTATAAGTCCCGCAGCATTTGTTTAGTGCGGACGATCCCCTGATATGTCTCATGTGCCAAGTTCACCAGCTGCTTCCTTAACCTCTTAAACCCGAGTGCCCCCGGGGGCGGGGGCAGCTACGCCAATGTGTGCTGTAAACAGCACCACCATGCTCCAACATGTCCATGGTGCATACCCACGTAACGGGAAGAAGCTCAGCTAAAAGCCCATGATAACCATTTTTACCTAAACAAAACACAATTCTAACACCAAGCAACTAAATGAGCCTGTAGCAAAACACGCAAAACGTGCATGCGCGCATTCTGGCCGCCGCCGATTTCGCTACTTCATGCCACCCACACAAACTATATGTCATATGAAACTCACTGAAATAGCAGCCAAAGAAGAGCAAAATAAATAAACAAATAAAAAACGTTATACAGTGTTATACTTTTGATTGGCGAATGGTGTTTAACATGGATTTGGGTCCCTCGATTTGACTGTCCCTCGACTCTATTGGCTCTGACGGTTCGGTAGAGAGGTCAATCATCCAAATTGACCAATGCATACCCAAGATATCTTCCCGGGTTTGACTGGAAGGTCAGCATAATTCGCGCCAGAAGCGCCGAGAACATTCTCAGAGCAGACACTCCGGCTAGATAGAGACATACGATCCTACAACACGCTTTCTACAATGTTCACATTCCTAGTTACCTAGTAGTAAGCTAGTTATTTTGTATTTTCTTGTCTTTTTTTTCCATTTGTTATTCTTTTCAAATAAATAATGGCAGGCAGGAGAAAGACCTATACGTTTGCGGAGGCATTTGCTATCAATACTAGCGACAATGGGGCTACTGTAGTCCCTCTCGAGTCCTCGTCTGACGACAGTGACTTGCTGTTGCCAGAACTGGACACGGATTAATGGTACTGCAGGAAGTGCCAGGTCCCTTTGTGTTTCACTTCCAAAAAGAACTGCTTCCAGCACTGGCATGACAGCCCTTAGTGTATATAGTTAGTTTTAGTTAGTTATATTTGTTCAAAGTTGCTGCCAGCGTGTTTATATATATATATATATCTTTATCCCTATAGTGATTGTAGTCTTTAGCTGTGTTTTTACCTTTTGTTTTTACAGTTTGGTTTTATTATATGTTGTTCTCAAATATATCTGCTCCAGTTGGAGTCAAACTTCATTTCGATTGTATGGTTTTCTTTGACTGGGAAAATGTATAGAGGTCTGGGTGAATTTTCAAAACAAGTCAAAACTGTTGAATTTGGATGGAATGAATACCTATAGTGATATGTCAGTGAAATAAAATTAGTTTTACAGTCTGGTACCTTAGAAAGGTCAAATGGCACTGATGGTGCCCAAAAGTGCCCAAATGGCACCATTTAGTCCGCCTGGACCTACCTGTACTAAAACCTCTCTAAAATCACTTTATTAGCATTTATCCTGGAACAGGGTACTCATCAGATGTTGTTATATGTTTCCCTAAAGGTTCTGGGCTACTATCCCATAGTTTCAAGGTGGTATTCACTCTAAATAATGTGTTTTCTCTAGGCGAAAATTGAAAATTGACATTTCTTACTATGTTCTAGCTGAATTTACTGTAACATCCATATTGATTCTAACACTTCTGCAGCCACCTCACAGGTGCTACCTTCTTTTTGAAACCAACTTTATTCATATAGCCCTTGTAGTTGTGGAGGCATACTCTATTCATTGTGGGCATGTCATTTCGGGCAGGAGGCCTGTGAAATAGGCCTAGGGCTTAACAGGTTAAGCAAGTCGGTGAGAGCCCCTGTAGATAAATCATATCTTTGACTGAGAGTTCATCTCTTGTGGCGAAATATGGTTTGAGCTCATCTGGTAGCGCCTTTGCTGTCTTAGGCCAGCCCCTATGTATCTGCGTGTACCTAAAACATCTGCCCTGTCTTGTTGTGGCCTTTGTAGGCGCAGCCTGGTGGTTGTTCATCCCTCTGCCTTTGAATGGACGTTTAGGCTTCGCCGTCACCGCGCATCTGGACCCAGCATTCGCGCATATCCAATTGCGGATTCCACTTGGACTGCGATTTTCAACATTTTCTCTAGTGTCAAGTTTGCATCACTTTGCACCAACAGTCTGTCGCGTACTTTAGCACAGCTTGCATGCTCAATAATCTGATCACGTATCATTTCGTCTCTAGGTAGAGGTACGGTATTCATCATCCTCGTCGCCGATTTGTTCTATGCTAAACTTGTACTTGTTAATATAATGGAATAAAGAACGAGACGGGCACTGTAGGTTCACTCAACGAGTATCACTGTATTCTTCTTCTCACACTCATCACCACATTACAGTCTCAGTATAACACTAGGTAAGTGCGCCATCTGGTGGTGTAGTGGATTAACAGGAACAGCACATAATAAGACTGAATACACAACAATCATATTCTTGCTGTCTCTTCTCTGTTAAGCAAAATTCTAAATCGTATTTAGTATTTACTACGTACACTGCATCCTGACGATTTTTACTACAAAAAAACAGTTATGTGCTTCTATTTGTTTTCCAGTAAATTCCACCCATTTATACTACCTATTTTCTTCTGCTTGTCTGAACAACTGGTCTGTTGTTCTAACCCTAATGCGTCCATAGGGGTCAGGTTTATATTGTTCTAGGGTTCTAGCTGTTGAGTGGCGACCAATACTTTCAACATCCTTATTACCCTCAGGAATGGTTGTCTGCTCTACAAGAGTCTCTTCAAGAGACATGGGTGTCGCTGTCAAGATTCCAGCCTCAATAGTTTTGGAATTGACCATTGATATTGCGGGTGCCAGTGTTTCTATATCGTTCTCTTTAGGTATTATTGTTGGGGTCACCTCTACTTCTGCTAGCATTGTTGTTAGTTTTATCTTACTCTGAGCAGTAGCTGCTGTACCATTTGTTGCTAGTTTGATTATTGGCTCACTCATGATTGTTGTTTCTTCTCTAATGGGAGTTACATTAGTGGTTGCTAGCAGGGGCGTAGGAATGAGTTTAACATTGGGGGGGACACATATCGGAAACCTGACAGATCCGTTAATGGTTTGAACAGAAATATGTCATAAATTAACTACACTGAAAAAATTCACAAATATATTTTATTCTACTAAAAAAATACATTTGTAAATGTAAAGGAAAACACATTTTGAATGGCAGTAATGAACTGATAAATATCAAATCAATTCTTTAATTGCACACTCAATCATCCAGTTTTTTAGAATAAGAAGCGGTGACAAGACGCTGTGTTGCGCTTTCAAAATAAAATAAAATATTTTTCTCCCCCGGTATAATTTTTAGGTGGGACAGATGCGCCTGTCTCCAATATTGGAGGGGACACGTCCCCTCCGTCCCCCCCGGTTCCTACGCCCTTGGTTGCTAGTATTGTTGTTTCCTCTCCAACAGAAGTAACATTATTCTTACTTGCATCTAGAGTTGAATTTAATCCATTAGCAGTTACAAGTGAATCTTTCCCATTATCTCTAACTGGAGGTTGATCTAATTTATCGGTGGCTGTGGTTGTGTTTACTTTGTCGTTATCTGAAGGTTTTACTGAATTGCTTTGTTCTATTTCAACGACCTTACCCGGTTGATTTTTGATTATACAAGGGGCTTCTGTTTCTAGTGTAAAATTGAATGTTCTTTCTGACACTACTTTAAGAAGCAAATATACTTTCATATGTAATTTATACTCGCTGTTGTAGTCCGATGTCTTTTGTGACTTTACTGTTAAACACCATTGCATTGGTTTTGGCTGAATATGCACTTCACACTGACTTTTCCTCTGAGCTAGTTCATACATCCGGTGGAAGGTTAATGCACATAATGATTGGTTACCCGACATAACAGTAAACACAAATTTATTAACTTGGTTTTGCGGGTGGTATCTGAGCATACAAAACTATTCTCTCTTCCTTTTGAACTATTCCTGAATGTGTCGGGGCTGGATTGTCCTGTGTTTCTCTTACGCTTCCTTCAGTACCAGCCCCTTATTCCTGGCTTTTCCAGATCTGTGTTGTCTCCGTAGTTTCATCCTTCCTCGGGATCTGTCCTTGAGCCAGCGGAATCTGGCCCAACCCGTATAGGATCAGGAGCAGGCTCTCCATTTTCAGCATCTTCATGTGGCTGTTGCTCCTGGCTCGGCTGGGTCTGGTCCTGGGGTAGCTGGTCAGCCCCAGGCGTGTCTGCATCTGGCTCCTCCTCACGCTCCTCCTCATGCTCTTCCCTTGTCCTGGGTTGAGCGGCTTTTGTGCAGTGGTTGAGGTGATACCCCATGGCACTTCCTTCCACCTGGATGGCTGTTGGTGTTGTGTTGGTGGCTTTGTATGGTCCTTCTCTCCTGGGCTCGTTCCACCTCCACCTGAACACCTTTAGGTACACTTGGTCACCTAGCTTCACCCCTCTTGGTGGTACCTCCTCCAACTCTAGAACTTTGTGTTTCTTTCGCTGGAATTACAAACTTATGTACAGCAGTTAGTTGTTCAAACATAGCGTCTTAATTCAGTTTCCAACTGTTCTAGTGGAGGTCCTTTATGGGGGCCTCGAATGACAGGTGAAAGCATGGGTCGACCCGTAAGCATTTTCATGCGGGGTTAGATGCGTCGTTCTGTTAGTTTGCATGCGATAACTCATTACTGTCAGTGGTAGTGCATCAATCCAATTCAATTTAGTATTTGCACAAATTCTGTTAATTTTTGTCTTGAGCGTCCCATTCACTCTTTCCACCATACCTTGTGGTTGAGGATGGTAAACGCAACCTAGTCTATGTTTGACCTGCAAATGCTGAATCACTTGTTTGAGTGTTTTCTGAATGAACGCTGCCCCATTGTCTGAGCTTATTCGTGAAGGAATTCCAAACCTTGGCATGACTTCTCTAGTCAGAAACTTGATTACTGTAGCCACACTTTGTTCTTTAGATGGGACTGCTTCTACCCATCTGGTAACCCTGTCAATGATAACTTATATGTACAACATGTCAACATAGTCCATGAACAACTGTCAAAATGGTCCTTCAGGTGTGGGAATGTGTCCCAATGGAGTAGTGATTGTTTTTCTGGCATTGTTTTTTGCACATACTTCACACTCATTTAGCTGGTTATCAATCATTGCTTGCAAGTATGGTGAAAAAAAAACTCGTTTTCTAATTCTCCTCAATACCTCCATCCTTGCGAAATGGTCAAAACCATGCGCATTAAATGATAAGCAAACCTAACAACGCCGTTGGTGCAACCAACGTTGAAACGCCTAACCTTAACCATCCGTAAACTAAAACCAATCTATTGGGAAGGGAAATCGAAGCCAGTATATCCACAACCAAAGGTAGATGTTGGTGTGTTTACTATCAGCCGCCTTGAACCCATGCTGTTCCCAAAGTCATGCACTAAACCGAAAACATTTACATGTGTTAGTAGGCCTTTATACCACAAGGGTTAAAATAAAATAAAACGCGACATGCCCCGTTCCAAGACCACCATTTCCGCTGCCAGAGCTGACATATCTGACTCCTGTTCCTCCTCCACCTTTCACCAACCGGCTCTTCCTATGATGGTTGCAGCTCGTCACCTCATGATCAAGTGAGCCAGTGCTCACAGTGACCCTGCAGAGTAATCGTGACTGTGCCTGTTTTAGGTTGTCCCGGGCTTCAAGGTGGGATCTTACCCGTCGTTGGCTAACCAGCCTTCCATACTGGCTTATTACAGGATGCCGTGCCTGGGATACAATCAATCCCCACCCATAAGGTAGTATAGATTGCAAAGTGGAGGGATGGAGACAGAGTCTTCATCGAATACTCCAATAAAGGGCTCTCCCCTGATATGTTATCTCTGGGTCGGTCCGCACCCCAACCCGGTATCACGGCAAAGTGTGAAATAGATACTGTGGCGAGCAGCACGGGAAGGACGAGACGGGAGCCCAGGTTAAGCGGTTACGCAACTTTCGTACCCCACACACCGCACGACTCAGAGAATTGCCTTTATTGAACGACCCCCGAACATAACAGAAACACGGCCGAGCTGACCAACACACACAATACTCACACTAATGGTCCCGATCACACGACACATCACACAACAATGGAACAACACACAATTAACACACAACCAATAAAAACCCAAACCCGTTAACCCCACTTAACCGAACAACAAAACAAGTTTGCTAAAGCCCCTTTTGTCAATTGACAACCCCAATCCCCAGGATCCCCTGCGCGACCCCGGAGGAGTCGCCACAATACGTTGGTCCACCTCGCAAGGCGTGTTCAGTGTCACGCTTTGCCTGACCAAAGCTTGAGGAGTGCACGCTTTCTTCCGTTCATCTAAATGAATGGCGGAATAGCATACACCATTAAACGTGTTTCTCATAACATTTCTAGCGAGAAATGTACTTTTTCCTTGCATAATCTTCAGTAAGTGAATGTGTATTGTGGCATCCCGCCGCTGAACCTCGGACCGGGCGGGTCCGAGGACACGCAGTAGACCTGGTTTACCGTCACCAACCTCCAGCCGGCGACAGAGAGCACCACGTCTCTCCCCCCAATCAGCGCAATCAGGGACACCTGGCCGGAGGAAGGGAAAGGACCAGAAGCCGGGCTTAAAAGGCACACCAGACCGGGCGAACCAGGAAGTGCCACGGAGAGAGTCCGCACCACATAGAGAGTGACACGGAGGGAGTAAGCACCAGACCGGGCGAACGGCAAGGGACGCGGAGGGATTCCGCACAGCGCCGGGCAAGTGACACGGCAGGAGTGCTCGCTAGACCGGGAGAAGGGCGAAGCGACACGGAGGGATTCCGCACCACGCCGGCGAGCTAGAGGCTCACGGAGACCCTAGCACGAGTATACAGACTATTTATGCTGTGGAAATAAACGCCGGCTGCGGCTTTAACCCCTGCTTTCTGTGTAATTCCTACCGGGTATCTGACAATCGGGGAAACGGGTTGCCACATATGGTGGAGAATGCAGGCAACTCGACCGCGCTACGGGCCGGGTTTGTGAGGGAACCCCCTTCAGCCGGCATGCAGAACCCGGATGGGACCGCCGCGACCGCCGCCCCGATGCAGCCGGAGACGACGCCGCCAGAGACGACGCGGCCCGAGATGAGGCCGCGGGAGGCGGGGCCGCGAGAGACGAGGCCGCGGGAGACGGGGCCGCGAGACGAGCCACGCCGGCAGCAGACGCAGCCTTGCATGCGAGCGACACGCTGGGCGCAGGGGAAAACGAGAAGCCCGACCATACCGGCGTGGGTAATGAACCGGGGCACGCAGGCCCTCGTGGATACCGGCAGCGTGGTCACTCTCCTCCGCCCCGACTTGGCGGGCGGGAAGGAGGGCGCGCCCATAGAGGTGACCTGCATACACGGGGACACCCGGACGTTCGAGACCTGCCACGTCGTCATCCGGACCCCGCACGGGGTATTCACGACGCGGGCAGGGATCGTACCCCACCTACCGGTGCCGCTGCTAATCGGGAAGGACTGCCCGATCTTCCACCGGCTACAGGACCCGGCGCGTGAACTCCGGAGCCGGAGAGAACCACCCCGCAGAGGGTTGAGGGGAGCTCAACAGGCCCACGGGGCCACCAGGCCTCCGTCGCCCCCCGGAGGGCGAACAGAGGTGGCTGAGCCCGCGGCCTCACCGGAACCAGGGGCCGTGGCGCTGCTCGAGGCCGACTCGGAGCCAGAGCTCGAGGCCGATCCAGAGACCGACATCGACACCGAGCCCACGACAGAGGCCTCAATCCAGGCCGATGAGACGTCGGTCGAGCCCCAGCCCTTGGTGGAGACGGAGCCCGAGGCGGAGGCTGAGCCCGCGGCCTCACCGGAACCAGAGGCCGTGGCGCTGCTCGAGGCGGACTTGGAGCCAGAGCTCGAGGCCGAGCCAGAGGCCGACGTCAACACCGAGCCGGAGGCAGAGGCAGAGACGGAAGCGGCAGAGACGTCAGTCGGAGCAAGGGACTCAGCTAAAGAAGCTGAGGACGACCACCTGCCCATGTCGATCCCCAATGAAGCCGCCATCACGCTGGACGTGGATGGGGACGACCTCCCGGAGACAGGTAAACCTGTGAAACTTCCAGATCCCGACGAGAGCTCTGACGACCACCGGGTCCCCTCTGGACCCACGGGCCACGACGACGACGACCTGATGGAGGAGGTGACCAAGGACCCCGGCTCCAAGAAGGCGTCGACCGCCAAGCGGCTTCGGCAAATCACAGTGGACCACGAGTGGGCCGATCAAGCCCAGAGCCGGTGGAGGGCGGAGGGAGGTCATCCTGGTCACCGACCACGCCCCCCTGAAGCGGAGGGCCGGAGCCAGGGACACCAACGCACGAGTGACGCGGTGGTTCCGGGCCCCCCGAAACATCAGGTATTATCTTCTAGGGAGGGAGGTCATCCTGGTCACCAACCACGCCCCCCTGAAGTGAATGGCCGGAGCCAAGGACGCCAACGCTCGAGTGACGCGGTGGTTCCCAGCCCTCCAGAACGTCAGGTACTATCTCCTAGGGAGGGAGGTCATCCTGGTCACCGACCACGCCCCCGGAAGTGGATGGCCGGAGCCAGGAACGCCGGCGCCCTGTCACTCCGGGATGCCTGCCTGAGCGGGTTCACCGACGACCAGAGGCCTGAGCAAGCGGTGGAGGAGTGTGGCATCCCGCCGCTGAACCTCGGACCGGGCGGGTCCGAGGACACACAGTAGACCTGGTTTACTGTCGCCAACCTCCAGCCGGCGACAGAGAGCACCACGTCTCTCCCCCCAATCAGCGCAATCAGGGACACCTGGCCGGAGAAAGGGAAAGGACCAGAAGCCGGGCTTAAAAGGCGCACCAGACCGGGCGAACCAGGAAGTGCCACGGAGAGAGTCCGCACCACATAGAGAGTGACACGGAGGGAGTAAGCACCAGACCGGGCGAACGGCAAGGGACGCGGAGGGATTCCGCACAGCGCCGGGCAAGTGACACGGCGGGAGTGCTCGCTAGACCGGGAGAAGGGCGAAGCGACACGGAGGGATTCCGCACCACGCCGGCGAGCTAGAGGCTCACGGAGACCCTAGCCCGAGTATACAGACTATTTATGCTGTGGAAATAAACGCCGGCTGCGGCTTTAACCCCTGCTTTCTGTGTAATTCCTACCGGGTATCTGACAATCGGGGAAACGGGTTGCCACAGTATTGTTACACCTTTCCTGTTCCTTGGCTCTCAGACCGTAGTCGGGGAGCACAGGGGAGACGTTCCCTCCAGGGCCGATGTCCTTTCCGACCTATGTCGGTTCATAGGTCGGAAGACACGGGCACGGATTCTTGGCGTTTGGTACTTTATTAAACAGTACACGTATGCTCCAAAAACACAACCGGACTCATTTAGTTCCTCCTAGACTGACACTCGCTCACTTGCTCGTTCACTTATTCGTCGACTCATTCGCTGACGTCACTCACACACACACACACACACACACACACACACACACACACACACAGACATTCTCACGCACACACATACGCCACTCTCGTAGCAGTATGATCTTTATTAATCTTTATTATCTGAATGGGAAATGCAATATTTTAGGACCGATTCACCATTAAACGTGTTTCTAATGACATTTCTAGCGAGAAATATACTTGATCCTTGCATAATCTTCAATCAGTGAATGTGTATGATCTTTATTAATCTTTATTATCTGAATGGGAAATGCAATATTTTAGGACCGATTCACCATTAAACGTGTTTCCAATAACATTTCTAGCGAGAAATATACTTTTTACTTGCATAATCTTCAGTCAGTGATTGTGTCTGATCTTTAGTTTTAGGATTTTATCGGCTCGCTCGCATGTTTCAACGACGTCAGGTTGCTAGGGACGCTGCTTTCACTAAACTAGCAGCTCACGTGTTTTCTGCGGTTGTGTTATTAAACAGTTACTTTATGTAACTTTTAATTATATCAGCTTGTTAGAAACACGTAAATCTGAGAGCCAACCCAGTCGCCAAAAGCATACGTTGACAGTGTACGTTTTTGTGAACACTGGATTACGTCGCATTTCAACGTAAAATAGCGTGTTATACCAACAGTATCCGCGCGTAGCGCTGTGGAGGCGCCTGAAGAAAGCACAACCAACAAGGTTATAAAATACATAAATTCCTGGTTATAAACAATACATAACTTATAATTATTTGGAAACTTCCCATCGCTGCCAGTACGGCAAAGGTGAAGGTGATGCAGGGTTGCAAGTGTAACCATCATCAGCTCTAACTTTCGATGGTAGGACTGGGAGATACAGTTATGTAATTATCAGTGCATTAACTCGTGGGCCAGAAAAATCTGAAGAATCTAGATCGCTATAGGAGAAAGGGGTATTGCAATGTGCATTGAGTGACAGAGTGAAAGGACTCACACAATCAACAAGTTTTAAATATGGTATATTGTGTGGATTTAAAGAAACAAAACAAAAACACAAACAAAAACATGAGATATCAACCACAGTTTCTCAATACATCCAGCATATGGAAAAATCAGAAAATCTTTGTAACAAAATAAAAAAAGTCTTTGGTTCGGGCAGCTCGCCACTACCACTGAGGTTCCCCACTATCTCTACAGAGATGGGAGAAATCCCAGCGGAAGAAGAATCTTCAAGCAGATGTCAACCAGGTGTCAATCCAACCAAAGCAAAAGACCCAGCCAGAGGCTCAAACATCACATACACATACACTCCGGGTACAAGGTAGAATACACCGCTCAGATCAGTCCAGGTTCCGGTTCTCCTTCGCTTCCGTCACAAACACAAGGTCCGCCAATCAACCCACAGCAACTTCGCTCTCTGCGCCGCCGATAATAACTCAACATATATATGTAACAACATATATATAATATATCTGGGTCTCACACAAATAATTATATTCTTTTACAAAAAGTTCGCATGCCACCACCTCGACAACGGTCCGGCAGAGAGAGAGAGGAACTGCACGTACACCTTGACGGCGTCTGATTGGCTAAGCTATGTTGCCTTACGTGAACTCCTCATGCCACCCAAATCTTGGTACACTTTGAGAAAGGCACATTCGCCACACTTGAAATAAACAAAATACTCTTTTTAACAGATATAAATGAACTTGTGTATATTAATCTATTTATTTACATATTTAAGATTTAATTCATAAATCCTATTTATTCATTTTATGGAAGATTATTTTAAATCAAACCCTATTTATTCATTTATTTATCAATTAACTGGTAAACTGGACTTCTAATAAAGGCCTAGTAACCTGGGTTACACAAGCTTCACGGGTTGTTTTAAAAACGGAGTCGCGGGTGTAAACCTCAAAGGCGCGGGTCACGGTTTTCTTGGGTACTTTCAAAACCCACCGCAGAAACAGTTGGGGTGTAATATGTATTGTATAATCTTTATGAAAACTCAGTCAGAACTATTTAACACCAGAGGATGGGCGGGGTTGGGCAGTGGACACACACACACACACACACACACACACACACACACACACACAATGCATTTTGCTGCTACAACAACAAAAAAAATAGAAGTTTCCCCTGAAATATTATTACTTTCAAAACATTGGCCAAAATGGAATATCTTTTTATTTGGGCTGCTTCTAGGACATTTTGGTTGGATTTTGAACGGTATGTGGGCAGGAAATCTTTGCAGGACCTGGCAACCCTGCGCTGTTGCCCGAGGTGCTGAAATGCTCCGGAACAGATCTGGATCCATGGCCAAAAAGACTTGTATGCCCCCCCTAAATTCATGCATTATCATTCAACTTGAACATGTGTTCTTACAGTATAGAGTGGTGGAGGGATGACGTATGTTGACCAACCCGGAAGTGAGCGTCGCCCTGGGTTCCCTTGACAACAAGCCAACAGTTTTTTCCAAACCTCCTCTTCGATGGCCAGGAATAGAGATGGCTGGTAACCATAAACACACTGAAAAAGGGAAGTACCAGTAGAGGAGCCAGGCAGTGTATTGTGGGCTTATTCGATCCAGATGAGGTGTTTCGTCCAGGAGGTGGGATTGAGACGAGGCAGCACAGATCAGTCTCCAACTCCTCATTGGTGGACAGGATGGTCTCTGCCCTCTCCTTGGCGGAGGGCAGTTTGGGCAGAGGAATGAAGTGTCCACTACTGGTGGACAGATAAAGCCCAGGGAGATGACCAACCAGGGGAGATGCAGGACTGGGAGTGGGCGTAGTAGGCCGGAAGGAGAACAAGTGCGAACTCATTCCCGGCACACTCCGGGCAGGCAGAAACATGCTCTCCCACTTCCCTCGCTATGGTCGTCCATCAGAAACGTTGTCTGATGACAAACAGAGACTGTTTTACCCCCGGGTGACAGGAGAAGAGTATGTGCCCAATGGATCACCTGGCAATGGAGAGAAGATAGCACAAACAACTTGTTTGGGGTGCAACCATCCGGTACATTAACGTTTACCTCAGCCTGTCCGACCTTCTCCTCAATGCCCCAGGTGATGGCCCGACCAAACATGGAGGTGGCAGAATATAGGAGGGAAACTTGGGGGTGGAGTCAGGGTCAAACAGACGAGAGAGCATCTGAGGTCGTGTTTTTGGAACTGAGGCAGTAGGACAGAGAAAATTTAAAACGATTAAAGAACAGAGGCAACCTGGCCTGACGGGGGGTGAACCTCGTTGCGGCCCGAAGATACTCCAAGTTGTTATTGTCGGTCCACACCGACCAACCATAAGATTGCACCTGTTTTTAACTGCGGGGAGTGGCCCACTCCGAGACAGCACCAACCATGGCTGGATCCATTTCGATTCTCGCCTCAGAAACAATGAACCCCATGAAGATCACTGATGAAACTCACATTTCTCTGCTTTGACAAAAAGCAAGTTCTGAAGAAGATGTGGAAGGTCCTGTCAGACGTGTTGGGTGTGAATTCTTTTGTTGTGGGAGAAGATAAGAATGTCATCCAAAGAGAGCTTATTTAATCTAACCCGATCTAAGCTCTATCATGCACCCAAACACGGCGGCATTTGGGTTTCCTACCTCGGACTCCTAAATACAGCGCAGCGATGGTGGCTGCGTAGGCGCGTTAGGCGCGTTGAACCATTTTTGTGACACAATGATCAAGCGGCAGGTTAGGCGCGTTACACGCGTTATCCAACGCGAGTAACGCGTTAAGTGTTGCCGTACCTTTATACCGACATGGAATCGAAGCTCAAAATAATTTTCGAGTCCTCCCTCATGTGTCCACCACTGCGGACATTTGGTCCGCCAACAACAAAAGTTATTTCGAAATGACGGTGCACTGGGTAGACAGCATTACTTTAAAACTTGAGAAGGCTGCTCTTGCCTGCAAGAGGGTGAGAGGAAGACACACTTACGATGTCATAGCTTGCGAAATAGATCAGGTTCATTCAGCCTTTGGACCACATAAAGCAGGGGTCAGCAACCTTTTCAACACGCAGTGCCAGTTTGACATTTTCTCGTTTATGAGTGTGCCGTAAGCAACAATATATTAAAAATTAAGCTGAATTATGACACAGCGACCAAAAACATTTCCAGAAGACCTGGAATTGTACTATTTCCATATAGTCCACAATCATGCATCAACATTTCAAATGTTTTTTTGGTTGCTATATTTGCAACATGGGCGTACAAATTATAATTACACATGTCCCATCTTTAAACAACATTTTAAGAAACTCATTCAAAAACATATTTGCACTGTGAGGAATAGAAAAAACGAGAATATATGAGAATGTTGGAACCACCCACATCAATATCTTTAAGACCTGTACAGCTTTGCAAAACCATGTGAAGGCGATGCATACAGGCCACTTTATTTAAAATATTTTCTTCTCTATTACTCACAACCAGTGATGGGCAGTAACGCGTTAGAAGTAAGGCGTTACTGTAATCCAATTACTTTTTTCAAATAACGAGTAAAGTAAGGGATTACAATTGCAAAAATAGTAATTCGATTACTTTTACTTTCCTGCAAGCAGCCTGCGTTACTGCGTTACAAAAAAAACGTAATTTATTTTTGCCTTAGACAGTAAAAGAATTTGGGATTTTGCCATATTTGCTTTTTGAGACTGTCTCGTGACAATGACATAGCCATAGCGGCGCGACGTCTAGAAGTAAACAACAGACACATGTGTGCAAGACATGGCGTGCGGGAGAGAGAGCGAACATGGAGCATTTAATTCATGGAAGTTCAGACATTACTTTGAGTTTCACTCGGTGAAAGATGTAAAAAACATTAACGTCCGCTGTACACTCTGCTGGGGAATAAAGATTTTGTCTACAGCGAAACATTCCACCTAAAATCTGATAAAGCACCTAGCAAGCCGGCACAAGAATGTGAAACTCACTGAGACACCCTGAAATCCCGACATGACTGCTGGAGCAACAGAGGGACCCTCTCCTGCTAAACAGGTGAAAATAGACTTAAGAGCGTCAGCGACAGGACTTAGTGCCGCTGAACTGAAGAAGCTTGTCGCTGGCTATATTGTCGAGGACATGTTGCCCATTTCCACTGTAGACTCTGATTCTGCCGCAGAGAAAGTCATTTGCAGGATACCTTGAGAGAGAATACGACATAATGGAGGGTAATTCGAAGGCTGCACTCGGAGATGCAGACTTCGTTTCCACTACTGCTGACATTTGGATGAAGAATAATAAAAGTTTTATGGGAGTGACGGTTCACTGGATTAATTCCACTTTACAGCGCAACAAGGCCGCGCTAGCATGTAAGAGAATTAGAGACAGGCACACCAATGATGTAATTGGAGCAGCGATCGAAGAAATTCATTCATCATATCGACTGCATAGCAAAGTTGTTGCCACTGTAACGGATAATGCATCACATTTTGCCAAAGCATTCAGAGTATGTCAGCCCTGTCATTTGGAGTCTGAATCTGAAAATGATGAAGCAGGTGATGACGAGGAACCGACTTTTACAGATGTCATAGAAGTTCTTTCATCTGGTGATGGACAGTTTAGCCTCCCTCCACACTACAGATGTGCATCACACACAATTAATCTGATTTCAACAAGCGATGTTGACAAACATCTAAATTCCTGTGCAGACACCAAGGCTGTAAATAGGAGTAGTATTGCAAAATGAACCGCTCTCTGGACTAAAGCAAGTCGATCAACATTGGCCTCTGAACAGGTGGAGGAAGTCAGCCGCAGGAAGCTAATGGTACCCACATCCGTAAGGTGGAATTCCCTGTATGAGGCCATTTCCAGAATCATCACAATTCCAATGAACGAGCTGAATCCCCTGTGTGTAAAACTGGGAATCAAGTGCCTTAATGAAAGGGACTACCTATTTTTGCAAGAATACTGCACTGTGATGAAGCCCTTGACAGTAGCACTCAACATCTTACAAGGGGATGAGTGCACCTATGGGACTTTACTACCAACGCTCACAAGCCTGATGTCAAAGACACTTGCCCTGAAAGATGACCTCTCCAGAATGACAGCCAGCCTTCCAGATGCCATTGTAAAGGTAAGATTATTATTTGATAATTGATTTGGGTGGTTTTGTTAAACTTATTATACCATTCATGGTGGGCAGATGTTACACTTTGTTTGTTTTAAGCAGTGAGCACTATTACTAAAATGATAAAAGTTCAATATCAGTTCAATATCAGGGATATTGATCATCATTAATCATGAATATTAGTCATAACATCAACATAAGATTAAAATAAAGAGGTCAAAATAACCTCAACGATAATTAAATCTCATACAGTATTGATAGGGCATGAGATGGTTTAGGTCAGTTAAGATCGCAGAATAATTAAAATAGCAGATTATATAGAAAAATAAATATATTCTTATTTATATCGTATTGTATTTTACAGGCCATCAAGATTTGTTTTGATCCTGTACTGGATAGCCAAGAGGGACTTCTTGCAGCGGCCACTTGTCCCAAGTTCAAACCTAGATGGCTGAGAGATGAGCGTAGGAGAGAGCATGTGAAGGAGCTTCTGATAAGAGAGTGTCGTAAAGTTGCTCCTGCAGCGGACAATGCTAATGTGTCCCAACTGCCAGCCAGCCCAGCTGAAGTGGACTTTTTTGATTTTGAGAACCAACCCACAGAAAGCTTCTCAGCAGAAAAAGAAGTAACTGACTATTTAAGGTCTGGGTATGAGCTTGGGATTCTAAATCAGTTCCCAAACCTCTAAAAGATGTACATGAAATACAACTCTCCAACTCCATCCAGTGCACCAGTTGAAAGGCTGTTCAGTTAGGGTGGATTGATGCTTTCCCCGAAAAGGAACAGGCTCTCTGCTGGGAGGTTTGAAAAGCTTCTGCTGATGCGAAATAACCACTGTTTCACTCCGAAAGAAAACAAAAAAACATAGGGCCTTGTCATAAATGAGACTTGACTAACACACACACTTTTCCGCTTGGCTGAACCTGCAGACATATGACAGGGGTCAGATCCCCTCCACACACACACACACTCCTATACAGAAGCACTCCCCTCCACACACACACCCATACAGAAGCACTACCCTCCACAAACACACACACACACACACACACACACACACACACACACACACACACTAACAAATCCCTCTACATACATACACACATCACATACACGTAGAAGCAAACCTCAATCTCACACAAACATAGGGGCAGTCCCCTTCATACACACACACAGTGACATTCACATCCACCCACTCAGAGAAACACATCCTTCCACACACACACAGTTTAAACACATACTCTTCTTTGACATTAGAACAGCCTAAATGTGGCATGCAACAGCATTTTCTGTTTTGGTAAACACATTACTCCTCTCTGCACTGCAACTGTTAAAAGATGTAAATGTTAATAGAGACTTTGGTTTTAATTATTGTATTGCTGTATTTTATTTACATCTATTCGAATGAAGGTGTGTATACACACCAAAACGATTTTCTTTAAATGAGAGACTGTTGCATTTAATTTTTTTTTTTGTTTGCAATGTGCATAGTTAAAAAGATTGAGACTAATAAAAACAAGTTTTAAAAAAGCGTATTCAGGTTGTGTATAGCTAGTGTGTTTTTGAAAAGTAACTAAGCAAAGTAATTAGTAAAGTAACTAATTATTTTTGAAAATAAGTAATCAGTAAAGTAACTGGATTACTTTCTTGGATAAGTAATCAGTAATCAGTAACTAATTACTTTGTCCAAGTAACTTGACCAACACTGCTCACAACATAGGTTTAAAAACTATTAATTGATCCCATTTCAGAACACTGCTTTCTGTAACTAATTTAAACATATTTGCACTGGGAGGAAATGCCCAAAACAGAATAAAGTGCAAAAAAAAAAATCGGTTGTAATGATTATGCTGCCGCATTGTGCTGTGAATTTTTTTAATAATAAAAAAATTCACAGCACAATGTGCCAATGATTATGCCGCCCCGTGCCAGTGGTGGCACGCGTGCCTAGGGTTGCCGACCCCTGACATAAAGTAACAGCATGTGCCACCGCCGCTTAAGTGCATTTCTGTTTTAATTGTATGGGATAAAGTGACCTTTTTATATTTTTCATTGACCACTTAATTTTTGTTCTCATGTTTCCCAAAGCCTGTGTTTCTGAAACTTGTGCAGACAGGGATATCATTCTTTCACCTTTCATCTTTTCTATTAATTATTTTTAAATTAATTTTATTGCATGACAATGTTCATATGTGAAGCACTTTGAGTCTGCCTTGTGTATGAACAGTGCTATATACATAAAGTTGCCTTGCCTTGCCTTGCCTTTCATATGGTTTTATATGCTATTTTGTATAGATTTATACAATAATCACTAGTGATGAAAGGCCTATGATGTTTGTCCATGTATCTACAGTAAATTAAGAAACGGGAAAGTAAAGTAATAAGTAGTGAAGTTACTTTTTAAATGCAGTAAGTAGTAAAATAATCTCATTACAATTTACAGAGGTAACTAGTAATAAGTTACTAATTACTTTTTTTGAGTAACTACCCCAACACTGAGCGGTAGGCACCAAGTGTTGACAGAAAGAAGGAAGGGAAGAAGAACTGGCTGAAGACTGCCTCGTAAGGAAGGCAGAGGAAACAGATAGATAAGTTGCTCATCTTGTTTGTGGATTCTCTTAAGATAGGCTTGGAGAGCGGCCCGCAGCAAATCGGAGTCTGCTTAGTCCATGCCGGCCAGATCGTACTGTAACGAATGGTGCACACATGTGTTGGACTCAAATGCACAACTCAGAAGCAAATGTCAGATTAATACGAGTTATCTTAACTGGTCGTAACACGGGTTATCAATTCAATGATCAGGTGCAACAAATCGGGCAGGGAGAAGGTAAAAGGTGTAATCTGGGAGAACAAACAGGAATCAAAAACCAGGAAAAGGAAGATCGCTAACGGGAATGCTGGAACATTTGATATAGAGGAACAAAGATGATTGGCAAGGGAGGTGGGAAACACACTGATTAAATACCCTTGGAGGGAAGAGAAATTGAGCGACAGGTGAAAGTTATTAACGCTACAGGGAACAATCAAAGGCGTGATGTAGCTTGGAGCAGGGCAAGACATTACAGGAAGAAGGAGCCCCCTGTAATCTTTTTCTCACGTTACTAACACTGATTTACAGATTAAAGTTAACTACTAGTTAGAATCAAACACTGCCTGCATTATGAATCTATTCCACAATCACATACAAAATTGTTGTCAAATATTTGAATGCATGCTTATTGTCATTGACAGTGTCATTGTGTTTGGGTATGTCATATCTTTATGTTAACCCATGTGGTATGGGGATTTGTTTAATTTGATTATCCATAGCTCATCTCATAAGTACATGTGGTTTATTATGTATGTTTTAAATCAGTTGAATTAATAAGGTGATGGGTTGCTTGAGTATTTCACTGCCCTACATATGATATTACTGTAATGTTTAAGATGTCAATTGTTAACACTGTAATGTACTGAGAAATCAGAGGAGGATAAGTGCATGTTTAGTTAATGGGGAACTGGGGTGGGGGGAACGGGAGTGTTGTGGTTGGTCAGTGCATGTAGGGGGAAGACACACAGTTTGGGGATATAACCTAAGGCCTGATTCCTGAACAGGAGATCTAGATCGCGCACCTCACAAACCCGGGCAATCAGGCGCGGTTCGTCCAGGTGCGACGGCGCGGGGTTGCCACACACCCCCACCCTCAGCAGCATGTCGGGGGTCCCTCTGGTTAGCCCTAGGCAGGTGTCCCTCCGGGATAGTGTGTCCGCATTGGTGTGCGCCCGTCCTGGCCGATGGACCACCTGGAAGTGGTTGTCCTGTAGAGCCAGGAACCAGCGCGTCACCCTTGCGTTTGCGTCTTTGGCCGTCGCCATCCATTTCAGGGGGGTCTGTGACGAGGGTGAAGCTGCGTCCAAGGAGGTAGTACCGGAGTTTCTCCAGGGTCCACTTGATTGCCAGCGCCTCCTTTTCCACGGTGGAGTAGGACCTCTCGCTTGGCAGGAGTTTCCGGCTGATGAAGGTCACCGGGTGCTCCTCTCCTGACCGGACCTGGGACAGGACAGCCCCCAGCCCCACCTCAGATGCGTCGGCCTGGACCACGAAGAGGAGGTCAAAGTCGGGGGTGATCAGTAGTGGCCCGGTGCAGAGGGCCTGCCGCAGGCGTGAGAAGGCCTCCTTGACCTCCTCCGTCCACTCCACTCGGTCAGGTAGAGTTCTCCAGGTCAACTCGTGGAGGGGGCTGGCCAGCGTTGCGAATGTGGGGATGAACCGCTGGTAGTACCCGACGAGTCCCAGAAATGACTTCACCTGTTTTTTGGTTTGCGGCCTGGGCCAGGTCCGGATGGTTTGCACTTTCTCTTCCTGGGGTTTTACGTTGCCCCTCCCGACACGATAGCCCAGATAGGTGGCCTCTTCCAGGCCCAGGCGGCACTTTTTAGGGTTGCCTGTGAGGCCGGCGGTCCAGAGCGCTCCCAGGACGGCTCAGAGGTGGTGTAGATGTAGGTCCCAGATGTTGCTGTGAATGACCATGTCGTCGATGTACGCGGCGGTGTATTCCCGGTGGTCCCGAAGGATCCGATCGATCATTCGCTGGAAGGTCGCGGGCGCGGCATGCACCCCGAATGGGTGGACAGTGTATTGATAGAGCCCGTCGAGTGTTGCGAACGCCGTCTTCCCCCCGGGCCCGCTGGGTGAGGGGGACCTGCCAGTATCCCTTTGTCAGGTCCACGGTGGATATGAAACGTGTCGGGCCCAACCACTCTATCAATTCATCTATTCGGGCCATAGGATATGTGTCGAAGTGCCGATACCTCATTCAACTTACGGAAGTCATTGCAGAACCTGAATGTCCCATCCAGTTTGGGGACCAGAACCCCCGGGATGGACCAGTCGCTGTGGGACTCCTCTATGACCCCCATCTGCAGCATGATTGCGACGTCTGCCCTGATGGCGGTGCGCCGTGCCTCCGGGATCCGGTAGGGGCTGAGGCGGACTCTGGCTCCCGGTTCCGTCTGGATGTCGTGGCTGGCGATTGTGGTCCTCCCGGGTCGCTCAGAGAAAACGTAGAGGTGTTGGAGTACCATCTCCCTCATGTCCTGGGATTGGCTCGGGCCCAGCAGCTCCCCCACTGGAACCTCGGGAATGGAAAGTCGAGCGGCCAGGGTCAGGAGAGCTGGGTCCCGCGGGGCGGTCTGTGGTTGCCACCGCTTCAGGAGGTTGATGTGGTATAATCGGACGGCCTTGCGTCTTCCCAGTTGTCTCACCCGGTAGTTGACGTCGCCAACCCGGTCGATCACGTCATAGGGCCCCTGCCATTTGGCCAGGCACTTGCACTCTGAGGTCGGGACGAGGACGAGTACCTGTTCCCCCGGGTTGTAGGTGCGCAGTTGGGCTCCTCTGCTGTACACTCCGGCTTGGGCTTGTTGGGCTCTTCAAGGTGCACCAGATTTGCGCCGGATGGTGCAAATCTGCGCCATCCGGCCCCGAACCTGCTCTACATGCTCGATGACGGTAGGATGGGGGGAAGGTTGGCTCTCTCATGCGTCCCGGGCGATGTCGAGCAGTCCTCTCGGTCATCTGCCGTAGAGGAGTTCAAACGGTGAGAAACCCGTGGAGGCCTGGGGTACTTCCCTGATGGCAAACAGGACGTGCGGAAGCAGCTGGTCCCAGTTTTTCCCGTCCACTTCCATGACTTCTTTCAGCATGGTTTTCAGGGTCTTATTGAACCTCTACCACGTCTGTCTGGGGGGGGGGACATTAAACAAGAGCCCTGATCCGTCAGGATCTTCCTGACTAACCCCACCCGGCTAAATAAAATCAGTAATTCCTTCGCCACCGCCTTGGCTGTGGCGGCGCGGAGAGGAACAGCCTCTGGGTAGCGGGTTGTGTAATCTACCATGACTAAGATGTAGCGGTGGCCTCGGCTAGTTCTGGGAAGGGGGCCTACAATGTCTAACCCGAGTCTGTCGAACGGGACTTCTATTAATGGCATGGGGATGAGGGGATTCCGTACTGAGGGCCTCGGGGCGGTGCGTTGGCATTCGGGGCAAGTCCGGCAGTAGTCCTCCACGTCCTTTTTCACCCCAGGCCAGTAAAACCTGTTCAATATTCTGTGCCTAGTTTTGGCCATCCCCAGATGAGCCCCCAGGAGGTGGTTGTGGGCCATATAGAGTACTTTGCTCACATACGTCCTTGGAACGACCAACTGTTCCGCCTCATCTACTCCCCTCTGTACTACCCTATACAACAATCCCCCCTGTGTACTAAAATGTGGGTACTGCCGGTCACTCACAGAGTCCTGTGATATGCCGTCGTGGACCTGCACGTGTCCCCAGGTATTTCTAAGGGCGTCGTCTTCCAGCTGGGCGGTGGCGAACTGACCGCCCCTGTCCGCGCCTCCCTTGATGGCCAGGGGGAAATCTGAGATCTCAGTGAGGGCTGGACTCTCCCTCTCACCTGGCGGGGTGTCCCTTTGGAGGCGGTCATCGTGTCCCCGGTGGAAGGGAGTCGGTGGACGAGGTGTGTGGCTGGCGTACCGCTTCTCTCGTGGGACTGTCGGGAAGCTCGTCGCCGTCAGAGTCTGACCGGAATAGCGTGGGATGGGCTGCCATATAGGCGGGCCGTCTACGCAGCCGGCGTGGTCTGGTTCTGGGATGTTGGGGTCGGGGTGGCCGAAGCTCTGCCCTAATAGTCTTTTAAAAATGGGGCAGTCCCGTCCAATTAATAGTGGCACGGGAAGGTTCGGCACCACCCCAGCCTGGACCGTGAAGGTCCCCTTCGGGGTCTGTACGGTGATCCGGTCCATGCGATATGTCTCGGTTTGGCCGTGGATGCAGCCCACCTCGATATTCCGTTCGTGAGTTCCGTCGGTCAGACCGGGTCGGACCAAGGTGACCATGCTCCCTGAGTTGAGGAGGGCGTGGGTGTCTTGCCGCCCCTGCCGTACCGGCAGGCTTGGGGATACGTTTCTCTCGTGAGACCAGCATGTGGTGCGGAGCGGACTCCTCCTCTCCGGTCCAACGGACTGGCCGTGGGCATAGACACGTCCCCGGCTCCGGAACAATGGCGTGTAAGGTGGCCCTTCTGGCCGCAGGTGTAACACCTCCACTCCTCTCTCGGGGGCCTCCTCTCTCTCCTCTCTCAGGGGCCCTGAGTGGCGGGGGCCTATGCGGGCCAAGGTGGTCTGAGTTGGGTAGGCTGGGGCTCGGATGGGCGGGGCCTGGAGGCGTTGGGTCTCCGTCGTCCGTACGTGTCTCCGTCGTCCGTACGTGTCGCTGTACGGACGACGTGTATGTCGTCCGTACAGTCCCGCCTCTCCTCCGGGAGGCGGGACTGTTCCTCCGCACAGCCGCTGGGTGACCTGATGGTTTTCCAGGAGTTCGATGAGGTCGTTCACCGACCCGGGTTGGTTCCCGGAGGCCCAGCGTTTGGCACCAGGGGGCAGAGATCGGATGCAGTGGTCTATCACGAGCCGGTCCAGCAACGGGGGTCCATCTCCATCTGCGAGCCACCGCTCGGCTAGGTAGACAAGGTGTGAAATCTGGCTTCTCACTGAGCTGAGCGGGTAGTAGGTCCAGTCATGGTATCGTTGCGCCCGGGCTGGGAGGCTGTGTCCATAATGGGCGAGGATGGCTTCCCCAGTCAGGAAGGGCGCTAGGATGTGGGCCCACTGGTCTGCTGGCCACCGTTCCCGAGCCGCGGTCCGCTCGAAGATCTCGAGGTACGCCTCGACGTCGTCGTCCGGACCCATCTTGGTAAGCCACTTCGTAGGGGTGGCGTAAGCAGGTTCCCGACCGAGCTGCTCGGCCATCCAGATAATACATCTCCTCAGGATCTCGATCTCCTCGTCCCTTGTGGCAGGTTGCTCTGCTGGCTTCATCCTGGTTCGGTTTGGGGTTAGTCAAGGGATCGTGTTGCCTGCATTCTCCACCACTGTGGAGAATGGTCGTCGGCGGTTGCGGGGGGACACGAATAAAACGCTGAAACAGGGCTCGGTGCAACAGATTTATTCCCGGCAGCTCAAAAAGAGGAAATCGTACGGTAAATTCTTCCTCTACGGGGCAAAAAAGGGGGAGGCATCTCTTGGTCCGGTCCGTCGGTGCGGTCGGCGTGGTTCTCGCTCCCGGCTTTTCCCGCTCAGGCCTGGGGAAGGAAGTGTTACAGCATTAGTTGCGGCATAGGGCGCTCTCTCCCTCCTGCGTCTCTCCAGCTTGGTCTCTTTCCTCCGTCTGGCGCCTTCCCGGCCTTTAAAACCCCTATGTCCTCTCCTTCCGCCAGGTGATTCAAATGTCCCTGATTGCCCGGGTTTGTGAGGTGCGCGATGTAGCTCAGCCGCACGTACCTCCCTCGGACTACCTGTCTGCGGAGAGGGGCATTGCTCCGGGTGCTGGCGCGGTTCGTCCAGGCGCAACGGTGCGGGGTACGTGCAGACTCTTGAATGACAATGGACTGTCTATTTTTCCTGTTGGTTTTGATTTAGCTTCTATTTTGAAATAATAAATATTGAGGTGACTTTTTAAATATGTTCTTATTGTTACAGCATAAGTATTTCATTGTTTGCGATAATGTTTTTTTGTATGCAGTCTTCATGGACCTGCCATAATGCTGAAATAAAACTAAACTAAACTATCTTTACAAATCAATTTATGTAAGTTATAAAGTTAAGTAAGTTATTACTTATGTTTCAGAGATAACAAAGTCATTATCTTTCAAACCTTGTCATTCTCGACCTCTCATACTTTGTGTGGGTTTTTAACCACAAAAATAGCTGGGATGGGCTACAGGTTGTGCATGCTGGGTTGGGCGTCTGATGGTCCGGCATCACCGACAGACTCGCTTCCTATCTGCCCCCTCGCCCATCCTGCTGCTGGGTATGAGGGCAAGCCCAGTACCCTACAGCCTGACCGGCACCCACAGAGACATCTTCTGTGGGACACCCACAGCCAGTCTGTCGTTAATGAGTAAGAGCTGATTTTGACTGGTTGAATGACCAATCAGTATGGTAATGCTAGACTTCTGGTTGATTATTTCTGGACGATTCGTCCAAAAAACAACACAAACATTTCTAAGAAATCTTGGAAATGTTTGCTTATTTTGTTATGCTTTCTCAGCTTGCTCCTTGTCCCAAACATCCATCTCTTATCAGCCTAGCCTAACGCAAAAACACAAGTGGATTTTTGCTTAATGTGACTTCGTAACATTATCACAATCGTTTTCGACCATTTACGAGCGCTACCTTTTGTAAGGCATGCCTCAATATACAATATGTTGGTGTTTGGTTAGGGTGAATAACACTGGTGTGAGTCAGACAGGGAACAGAGATGACATTTGCGTTAGCTACGTCAATCACTATTTTATGAAGTACAGATCGAGGGTTTCAGATGGAATACTTTTATACATGGCAGCTCTAGGCCTCCAACATATTATATTATGCATTATAGATATCCCAAAAAAAACAACATTTGTGCACCTAGATTCAGTAATAACTAGCGGCAGGTATCTACAAAATGAAAAATAACTACAGCATCATGCCTAGTTCACCAATAATTGACGGTACGCTAAGTATCTTTAAAAAATCTGACCGGGCAGTAACGGCGTAATTCAAATATAGACATATGGAAGTATACAACACACACACACCTCAATATGTCTATATTTGAATTAAATCGTAATTCATAGACAAAAAATATATCGACATATGGAAGTATACAACACACACACACTTCCATATGTCTATATTTGAATTAAATCGTAATTCATAGACAAAAAATATAAAGACATATGGAAGTATACAACACACACACACACTTGTACACAGAGGGACAGAGTATGTTCTTCTGACCACAGCTGTGACATGCCGGAGACTAGGCTGGCGATGTATACTCTGTGCATTGAGGAACGAAGCCTCTCCCACTGGACTCCTCACCTTCAGAACAGCATCATCACTTTATGGCCCGCTGGCATGGATCACTGACACTATGGAATCCATCTGATTTACGCATCCAACATATCCTCGGGATTCTCTACCTGGCTTTTGACAGTGCCAGACAAAATTACTCTTGAGAATGTACAGTTCTAAGTAATCGAGCAGAATCCCGATAAGCCAACTTGATATATTCAAGTATGAGCCTGAACAATTCCTTGTAAAGTTTTTAATATGTTGATCTCTAATTACACTACTGCCTACAGCTTTAGACATGGGATATCAGTGTGTCTGCAGGTAAGGGTTAGGGGGGAAAAAATAATTGTTGCTGCCGGCTAGCATCAGCGGCGTCACATCAGTTAATCCAGTGTGACACAGCCCCTGGTGGTTTGTTAGCAGTGAACTCAATGGCACCTTCAATAAGAATTTGTTCCCCTGTCACTGAGTGTCTAAAAAAATTAAAATAATCAATTTACCTACAAATTCAAAAGCTACACAGGCCACGATGTGATGTGATGTGATGTGCTATGATGTGAAAAAATGAATAATCTATAAATAATTTTAGAAGCAAATACATCAGCCCCAGTGCTACAACTTAAAGGGTAATTCCGATGTAAAATGGATTTGGGATATGTTTTGTAAGATAACGAGTTGAAATGTTCTTTTTGGAGCACAAAAAACGTATATATACGCTTTCTTCAGTTGGCTGTTTATAGCCGATTCTATCAAAACACTATAAACTTAGAACGATGGGGGCACTGGTTAAGGTAAAAACTAAATCGCTATTTTAAACCACTTAAAAGGCTAAAAGTAGCCCGACACGTCTATGGTAGTATAATAAGGGTCTTAACATATAAAACGAGGCATTGAGAACTTTTTAAGTGTACAGATTGTTTATAAAAAAATACATTTTATACACACAACATCATCAGTAGATCACCCGTCGACGCCATTTTGTTTTTAAGACTCGATAGGTAGATTGACGAACACAGAGATTGTGACATCCGTCAGCAACACGCAAGCTCTGTGTTCGCCAATCTACTTATCGAGTCTTAAAAACAAAATGGCGTCGACGGGTGATCTACTGACGGTATTGTGTGTATAAAATTTCATTTTTAATAAACAATCTGTACACTTGCAAAGTTCTCAATGCCTCGTTTTATATGTTAAGACCCTTATTATACTACCAGAGAAGTGTCGGGCTACTTTAAGCCTTTTAAGTGGTTTAAAATAGCGATTAAGTTTTTACCATAACAAATGCCCCATCGTTCCAAGTTTATAGCGTTTTGATAGAATCGGCTAAAAACAGCCAACTGAAGAAAGCGTCTATATACAATTTTTGTGCTCCAAAACGAACGTTTCAACTCATTATCATACAAAACATATCGAAAATCCATTTTACACCGGAATTACCCTTTAAGAGCTAGCAATAGGAAATCTGAAGTTATGTCATGCCGGGCTCCATCTTGAGAGGCTTAACCAACAGACA
This sequence comes from Pollachius pollachius, assembly GCF_949987615.1. Taxonomy (NCBI): domain Eukaryota; kingdom Metazoa; phylum Chordata; class Actinopteri; order Gadiformes; family Gadidae; genus Pollachius; species Pollachius pollachius. The sequence continues at coordinate 21,816,380 of NC_136941.1, read as the reverse complement.
AACAAAGGCAGCAACCTCTCAACATGGCGCGTTCACCATTGCAGCGCTCGACACAGTGTGATGTCCTCTCCACATTTTCATGATAACCAATAAAACTTAGCTTTAGCTACAAGCCTTTCGAATCTCGACTGCATCGGAATATTGATTAGCTTCATAGATCGCAAATGTAACAAAGGTGTCCATTCACTCTCATTTTGTATTGTTGATGTAAATGTTGAGTAAATGTTGAAGTACACTTTTGAACCTGTTATTGTATTTATGCACATATCAATCTGCACATTTGTTAATATTTTGTATGTCACTTAAAACAAATATTTTATAATGTAAATATAAATTTCATCATATAAGTTAATTATTTTTCTACAAGCTTATTAATTTATTCCTTAACTTGAACTTCAGCTTCACCAGACTTCCTCATCAGCTAGGGTTTGACCATACCAAGCAACAACAACTCCTACACTGTATGTTGACCAGCTAATGTACGTTTGCCATGTACTTGTTGATTGCAAAAAAAAAGCTAATGGGCTCAATGTGTATTAAAATCCTTCTGGGCTCGTAGCTGTCTCTGTGTTTTCACACGGCTCTGGTCATGGAGCATTTACAAAATGTAGCTCTACTTTTTTTTAAAAATCCCCAGCAATTAGCCTATTAAATAATTTGAACACAAAACATGTTATTGTTGTTTTAATATTATTGTTGTTAGTGGTAGCAATAGTAGTAGTGGTAGTAGTAGTAGTAGTAGTGGTAGTAGTAGTAGTAGTAGTAATAATACTTCCTTTTTGGTAAGATAAAAAGGAAAGTGAGAGCACATGCTCTACTCCCCCCCCCCCCCCCCCCCCCCCCCCGGCTAACAGGCTCCGCCCCGCGCCCCTCATCACACGCGCACCGAATGCTCTCCTGCTTGCTCATTGCACTTGTAACAACTTGTTGCCATCCAGTCTCCTCATGGGTCAGTCCGTGCAGAGAGCCCTGGTTTAAAAGACATCTGAGAGGGGACGTGTCCACTGGGAGACCCGCACAGCGATAGTTCGGCAACGAGGAGCGTCAGGTATTCTTCATTACCATTTCCTCTACATTTCTTCATACAGGTCGTCAGTAGTGGATAGGACTGTTATTCATGCTCCAGGTTCAGATGCCGTGGGGTTGTTTATTCGTTGAGACGAGGCTTCGGTGGTCACCGCATCGCTGGTGGCCAAGCAGCGGCGGGGGAAAGTAGGCTAAAGGTTACCGGCTCACTCGGGCACTAGGGACCGCTCTGTGGAGATCTTTGTCCGGACAATTCTTTGTCGCTGCATGGGCGGAACTAAATGCACGCATTTCAATGAAACGATAACGTGAACTAGTTCATAAAATGATGCCATCTTCCCGCTATTATTATGTATTCTCCTAATTTTTACATTTTAAGATTTATAGCGAATTCTGCAAATGCAGCTCTTTTGTGTAAATTCAGCAGATTTATTGAGAGAATAAACGTAGACGGAAAATGCATACCTTGAGTTAAAGGGGAGGACATAATGTGAATCCGAACACCTTCACTCGCTGCGTTATCCAGGCTTCACAGCAGCCCGTAGGGTCAGGTAGAAGTTAATGGAGCTGTAGAGGGGCCAGGTAGGAGTTAAAGGAGCTGTAGAGGGCTGCTGGGCAGTCTTTTAAAGGGTCAAATCGGTTTGTAATCTATTGATTTCTATGCCATGTAGGTTTTAGTTTGTAGATAAGCCAGGCTTTCTTCTATAAGATACCTGTAGGCTATAATATCCTATAATAACAGTTACCAACTTGGATATTTGGAATAAGGCTATCCAATATCCTTATAAGGATCCGGTAATGTTTCCCCATTAGTGAGAACTATTTCGTTTCTGCCTCTGTGTCTGATGTGCTTTCACCAGAGGTCACACTCAGTAACAATTCTGAACTTGATTAAGCATGCACTCATCTCAGACAAGTTCTCAACCCCTGATTTTCGTTTTTAGTTTTCAATTTCATGTTTAGCTCCAAAAATAATGACGAGGTCCATCGGTGACCTCATATCTTGCTACGGGAATGCTCGTAGTTACTATTATTTAGCTGTTTGGAATAAAAAATGATCTCTCTTTTTTTTAACGACTGAATCCGTGCATGTAATTACCTCGAAACTAAAAAAGCTCTACAGCCTGCTGTGTTCTGTGGTGTTAGCTTAATTAGTGTAATGCCAATAGGGAGCACTGCAGTCAGTAATGAACAGTAACTTTGTTATGATATGCAGAAGAAGATTGAGATAAGTAGTGATTGGAATTCCTGGGGCCTCTACGAATAGTCCAATCTCCAAACCTTTATGCCTCCTTTCCTTAACCTTTGTGGAAAACGTCATTGGGTCAAGGAGAGATGAAAAGGTGCTTCCTTTCGAACATAGGCAAAGACAGCAGTATTTAAAATGAATGCTAAAGAAGGGTTAAAGGATGCATCAAAGCTCCTTTTCTAAGCTTTTTTTGAATTTGAACCACCTTTCCTCCAAGTACTTCCGGGTCATCTCCATAGGAAAGGAAATTTCCTATGCAAAAAAGAGAATTCGTAGAGGCCCCTGCTCATTTTAGTGAGCCATTTGGCTCGGCCCAGCAGTAAGAGCCAGCTCTTTCTAGTGAGCCAGGTCATTTGGCTCGGCCCAGCAATGCAAGCCTGCTCTTTGTAGTGAGCCAGATCATTTTGCTCGGCCCAGTGATAAGAGCCGGCTCTTTTAGCTCCTAAACGGCTCTTCATTTAGTAAACTATTTAAATACAATTATACCAAACTGTATTATTTCCAGAATATCATAATTTTACATTGTTTGGTATAAAAACCTTCAATAATGTAAAAACTAGGGATCGACCGATATGGATTTTTTTAGGGCCAATACTGATTTTTTTTCATCAGCCTTAGCCGATAACCGATACGCCAATACAGATTTTCTTGAGTTGATATTTGGAGCCGATAATACCCTGGAAATCCAGAGTTCTCGCGCAAGCACCAACCGATACCAATTATTAGTAGTCAAGGGGGCCGATAACCGATATTTGGAGCCGATATTAATTTACAGAAAAAGGGAAAAGATTGGCGTCAAAATTTTGAATAATACAAACTCCAACACTTAACTTTATTAAATGCCTTTAAGCATATGTTTAATAAACACAACAGCTTATAAGATTTGCAACATAACACAATTTAAACAAATAAATGGCTCACTGAAATCTTTTACTTATCTTTCTTTTAAATTCAAACAAAAACAAAAAGTGCAGGGTGTTCTAATGAAGTTAACTGAAAATTTAAATAAATAAATAGTTCACTAGTTAAACAGCCATTATTGCCCGACAGTTTTCTCTCAGACAGACGCTGTCAGTTTCTGCAGCTTCTCATGTGGCTTACACACACACACACACACACACACACACACACACACGCACACACTATTCTCTAGCCATCCCCTCATCGTGCTTCCCTGCAATAAAACTAACTGAATTTTACTCTCTCTCTCTCTCTCTCTCTCTCTCTTTCTCTCTCTCTCTGTCTCACACACAGACACACGCACACTTCTTACTTTTATCAGACTTTTTCCCTATCAATATTATCGGCAACCTTGTTTCAAGTGATTAAACCGTTAAAAAACACTAAATAGCCTACAGCATCTTCACTTTCATAATCAGTGTTTATCATAGGAACAGACAGGTGCTGCTAACGTATTGGGCCTCACAGTACCGTTAGTAGTCGTGAGTTGTAGAGTTTCGCTACAGTCTGCGGAGCGTCTAGAGCCAGAGAAGGAGAAAGCGGACCGCTGGGCTAACGTTACGCTAAAAGCTAATCAGCCTTCACCTTAAAGCCTAAGGGCTCGAGGGGCTCCGTGGTTACGCAGTTGGATAGCGCATTACGCAGTTGTAGAAGTATAACCACCGCTTAACGTGCTTCCCTGCAACAAAACTGGACTGAATTGAGTTTATTAGGTTTTTACTCTCACTCACACACAGACTTCTATTATCACAGACTATTTCCCTATCGATATTATCAACAAACCTTGTTTCGAGTGATAAACAGGCATGCCTGGATGCCGGACTGCGAGCAGAGCTGCCGCTTATGTTTATATAACGTTAATGGGCTCACAGTAATGTTACTAGTAGTTGTGAGTTGTAGAGGACTGGGATGTTTATTACAATTTCGGGAGAGTCTGCTGCCTTAACTTACCTCGAAACCAAACCAAACCAACCTTTTCTCCTCTCCGCCGTATGTGTGTGAGCACTGTGCATGCACCGCTTTCACTGCTGATTGGCTGTTACCCGTCGTTGCTCTGCGTGTAACCAGAGCGTGTAACCAATCAGATGGTGTTGTGGGTGGGACAATGCTGGAGACAGCGTAGTGACAGCAGACAGAGAGGCGCGGCTGCATCAGAGCCAAAATAACCCAGTTTTAAATTGATCTCTTATCGGCCGTCGGATCAAAAAAAAGGCCGATGCCGATATGGGTCAAAATGACTCATATCGGCGCCGATAATCGGCCCGGCCGATTAATCAGTCGATCCCTAATTTGAATTTGCTCAGCGAGTCACTCTGGGAACGAGCTATATACTTGTGTATATTCTGGGCCTCCCCTGGCCCAGAACATTAATCAATCACATCGATGTATCAATATAGGCGGGCCAAAAGCGTTGCTGTTTTAGCGACCGGATACGGCAAGAGTCTTATCTATTGGTTAGCTCCACTGGTCTGGATACGTCACCCCTTGTATTCTTCTGATTGGTCATAGTGTTATCCAATGTGTGTTATCCAGTGATATTTTCAAATGCATGCTTGGTGCCGCCCCTCGAGTTGGGCCATTTTCATTACTCGTTGCCAGACCCTACAGATTTCTAGATGTGGGTCTGGTTTTCCAGGCTAAGCCTCCCTCAATATACATCATAAAAATGACACAATGATGATAACAAATGTTACAATGTCTCAATTTTAAAAAATGAACATTTATTGAACTGCCTGTAAATCACGCCAAAAAAATATAATAAAATAAAATAAAAAAATCGGCCAATACTAAAAAAAATATCAGCCAATACGATACAAGTAAAAAAATGCAAATATCGGTCGATAATATCGGCCGGCCGATATATCGGTTGATCGCTAGTATTAACATCAAACACTGAATTCCAAACAAATCACACTCAAAACAGAACAAAGTGCCATTTAACAATTACAAAATAAAAGTGCAAAACAGCAGCATCAAGACGTTTTAGTTCTTGTTTTGAGCTGTTGGAGTCTTCTCTGTTGATCGGTTGTCTCCTGTCTTGTGGCTACTAAACATGCAGAATTTAACACTTGAGGATAACCGACGTGACATTCTCACTGTGCTTGGCCCTTAAATCTGGTTTTATGAGTGTTTTTAACAAAATAACACACTCAAGGTTCTTGAGAAGTCCCAAAGATGTAATATACTAAATATACCTTAACCTAGGCTATTGACAGCTTTGTTCAGCAACGTCTCGCATTAGAAATGCTGCAGCATTATTAAACACAACAATGTCTTCCAATAATGGTCAGTCATTTTTATAATAATTACTTAACAATGACCAAAAAACGTTACTAACAACACAATAACCAACATTCCAATGCTCCTGCTTTCAAAGAGGCATTCATTGCGATAGGACTTTGCAATGTACAAGCCATATATGTAACAAAATCACTATACTAAATCATAGAATGACCATGATATTTCATCAGCCATTAAGCATGCTTTGTCTAAATACTGTAAAAAGCATGTTCTCTTTTGAATTTGTTTTGCTTTAGCCTGTGTGTTAACATTCCCAATTCCCCTGGTACCTTGGTTTGCCAGATATGAAAAAAAATTCTAACAAACACAACATACTGTAGCCATGGAAGAAATGCGAACTATCAACTGAAATTCTACTAGATTCAATCCAACCTAAAAATCCTTGACCTCTTTCGAAAAAGCTCCATGACTAGAGCAGTGCTATCATTTGCAATGCTAGCTTGTCATTATCATAATAGAATAATTGTGTTAATCTCAAAATATATTGTTGCACTCAGCTGGTCTTGCACTCAGGTTCGTTCATTATCCTCAACCTGGCAAACTGCGTGAGCTCTGAGTCCAGGGCAGCAGAGAGACCCCTCCAATATTGTGAATTTGGACTGCCAAACCTGGTTTAAATGCTCAGTGACAATGTTTAGGGGTGGGCATTATGGCATCCTATGCTATGATAACGACATTAACGTGCCGAAACACTGCCTGAAACGCATTACGACAGACTTTTAGTATAAATGTATTTTATAACTGTATATGTTATCCCTGCAGTTCAGCAAATCTTAAGGCTGACCATTCTTGTTCATCCCTTATGTCTTCTTTGCTTCCATCTGGTATTCCAGTGCCTCTGTTCGGGACACGACCTCAGCCTCCCTCCTGGCGTTTCTCTAGTTCTAAAAAGTTATTTTCATGGATCATACTTATTTGACCAATGTGTTCGACCCCCAACAGAAAATTCCAGGCAAACAAAGATTTTCAAAGCTTTATAATGGAGCGTGAATGTGGTTATGGTCTTGTAAATGATAACACTGAAAACTAAAAATGATATCATTAAGCTAATATTTCACACATATTAGTGTAAAACCGTTGATGCAGCAATCATGACTGCTCATGATTGCTGCACCAACGGTTATCTGTTGACAACAAACCCTTGGTTTGTTGTCAACAGGTAAGTGAATTCTCAAGTTACGTCTTGTTTACATGGTAAAAGATTTTGTCTGTCCTGCCGACAAACCAAAGAAATTCCTGTTTGCAGAAGCCCTGAAAGGCATAGGCAAAATGCCTTATATATCTATGGATATATAAGGAATTTGTCTAATCTTTGTAAAGTTCAGCAAAGGCTGTACAGAGTATCTGATCCACAATGAGGAAAATTATCAAGCAAGAATACTGCCAATACTGCCAATACTGATGTTACACACAGGAGGGCTGAACTCGATGACGCCCCAAACCCCGAAATATATTTCTTAGAGAGCTGGCTAATTGTATTTGTTTCGAGAACGCATGACTAACTTAGACAATAGAGACTAACAGACATTACCTAAATCTCAAGCCATTTCATTGCATCAGGAGAGGGTATCTATGTATGCATATTTGTGGTAACTGCAAAACCTAAACAAAAAAAGGAAAAGAGATCAGGAAACCGCTGAATAAAGTTGAAGACTTTTATCCAGAACTTTAACAAAATCATTCAAAAGCCGAGCTGGTCTGCAGAACACCTGCTCTCCCAGCAAGAGATTCTCCCATGAGCTCCAAGCCAGGCTTGTTGTCAAACCACGCCCATGCATGGCTCCACCACCAACCAACTCCTCCGTTGTTTACGTATTGTTGAGATTTGTTCCATGTATCATCATCAATCTTATCCATGTCCTTGTCTGAACATTCTCTAACTTTGTAACAAGACACTTTCATGCATGTGTCATTCACATATCTTGTTATTAAAGCCCTGAAAGCTGTGCAGACTGTCCTGAGAAAACAGCTCTTGGGCAGACTCTAGTGAGCTTGCCTGATGCAACCCTCATAAATTGTCTAAGCACAAGAGGTGTTTGGACTGGCCCGGCAACGTAACGTAATGCAATGTTACAGATTGCATTCAGGGAAACAAGGGCCATGGCTTGCGCGAAGTGAATAGAAAACTACCGCGTAAGGAGAGTTTATATCCGAGTGTGCAGCACATACGTATGTGCAAGGGGGCGTCAGTTCAGTGCTGTCTCACTTTATTTGCCTGTTCAAGGATTTTATATGCTTGCGCGAGGTGCAGTAAAAGTGCTCAAAATAATCGTTTTTGTGCACAGATGTGATAGTTGCGCGGGAAGTCATTTTTGCTTGGCCGTCATCGAAAAATCACATTCAAATATCAATTTAAGAGACATTCATTTGAGATACATTTAATTCACGCCTGCTTTATATTTAGTAGACCATCTAAAACGTACAGACAGAACACACAGCTTTACTTCAAATTTGTTTTATCCTTACTGATCTCCCTCTAAGTGCTTCTCTCTGGCTAATCGTGGGAACAAGCTTTGGTGGGCCCTTTTTATCTCGTTGATGAGGGCTCGCGTCTTTATTTCTCTGTGGTGGATCATTTATCGTCTGACAAACTAATTATTATTTATCGGATTAAGAGCCAAATGGTTAAGCCAATGGAAGCATTTTCTGCTTCAAATTATCAGCTCTGTTTATGGGCTATGATTTATTTCTGGGAGTAGTAAGTCGTGTAAATTATGTCCTATTATTCGCCGAAGATCTGTGTGTTGAATTTAATGTATCTGATAAAACCGGCCATGTGTGTTGAAACAAAACAACTGTCTTTTCCCCCAGAATGTTGATGGACCCACACCTCGACCCGAAGTCCCAGCAGGACGGGAAAACAGAGAACCCTGTGCTCAAAACCTTCACCAGGGGCCAGTGGTCGAACAAGCTGGAGTTCCTGCTGGCCGTGGCCGGGCAGATCATAGGGCTGGGAAACGTGTGGCGGTTCCCCTACCTGTGCTATAAAAATGGAGGAGGTGAGCTGAGAATACAATTTTGTAATTTGGTTATGATGAAGATGAAAAGGACTGGGCCCTGATGAATAAATTAGGAACTTTAGTAACTTGGAAAAAGGTTACCTGGTTAGTAAGCATAATACTTATCAAAGATAAATAATTTTAAGGTGAAAAATGGCGCCCAAGTAAATATATAATACATAAGTAAATTGGGTGATTTAGAACTAATTTAATTAGAACTAATTTATAAGTTATACAAGCTTTACTTCCAAGTGCCAATCAATTAGTTCTATGAACATCATTACTGTACTAACAGTGATATGTTTTTTTTCTTTATTCTGACAAATGGACTTATTGTAAGTAGCTTTGGATAAAAGCGTCTGCCAAATGCCCTAAATGTAAATGTAAAATGTGATTTATATTATCATTGATTTTGACATATCCAACAATGTATGGTAAAACTTATTTTTACTAAGTTTTATTTATTCCATTTTATTCAGAATAGAATATAAAAGCAGCCATGCTTGTATTTCCTTCAATTTACAAGTGCTATCAGCAGAAAGCAATCGTAATAATGATAAATCATAAAAATGTATAAATCTGTCAGAAAGGAGTTGCCATTGATAGAGTGGGTCGTCTTGCTGTTGAAACAAGTCGAACAATTAATAATATATAACATTCTTCAGGAAAGCTGCCTGAAGTCAAATGTATAGGGGAGGTTAATTCCATGTTGAGGTGTGATGTTGATTTCTGAAGTCGTCCAAACTTGAAGTGGAAACTAATCTTTATTTTTCCTCAGGGGTGTTCTTCATACCATATGTGGTATTTTTGTTTGCGTGTGGGATCCCATTGTTTCTGTTGGAGACAACCCTAGGCCAGTACACCGCCCAGGGCAGTATCACCTGTTGGAGGAAGATATGCCCTCTGTTTGAAGGTAAACACTGAGAAACCATAAGGGCTTGGGAGAATTTTAGCGAAAGGCACGCAGTAATATCTAGCAACCAGTAAGACAATAGGTCATATAATATAAAATAAAATATCAAAGGCAGAGAAATCAATTAATGCAATCTAATATTTACATTTACTTTTAGCAATATTGTATAAAAATTCTATCAAATGTTAATGCAAATGTTAATTAACCTTCATTGTATCAGTGTCTGTAAAGCTACTAACATCTATTCCCAATTGTGTAATTGATCCTGAGAGTGAGGTGCACAGCACTACACTTAGTGGACCATGCAAACCAAATATATCTGTTGAATTTGCATAAGTATCCCCTAAAAGTGGGTTTCTGTTATTGTGCAGTGATAGGTACAACCAGAAATCATGGGCCCCTGACTCTTTTTGACGCCAACCCCCACCTAATGCCCACTGGTATTTCTCCTGGACAGGAATAGGTTACGGCAGTCAGGTGGTGGTCTTATACTCCAGCACGTACTACATCATCATCCTGGCCTGGGCTTTCTTCTACCTGTTCTCCTCCTTCAGCTCTGAGCTTCCCTGGGCGTCCTGCAGCAACAGCTGGAACACCGGTAGGTTTGTGTGTGCTCAACGGACATATTGGGTTCACATGTTATGGGAAAGTGAATACTCTGACATATTTTGAATTAAACTGCATTATACTAATACTGCTTCTACTATAACTAATAATAATAATAATAATAGTAACCAAAGCTGCAATCAGCAAAAAACAGATTTTTTCATTTTTTTTAAATGGTAACTCAAAATTCTGTGGACAGATAACGTGAAGTGAGTCGCCTGTCGCCATCGTCATTGTTTGTGGAGTTGTGCTAAATCTGTGCTCTTTAAGGTCACACATGTTTTACCAGTCAACCTTAGTGTTCTTTCTTACTCATTTTCCACGTACCAGTGTAAATGGATTACCCGACAAGGGGCATTACAAGAGTTTCTGTCATTTATACATTTTAACATATCGGAGGCCTGGAAATATCAGATGGCAATGATCCACTGGGAGAGGGTCAGGCTGACAATGAGGGCGGAGCCCTGTGTCTGTTCAGACAAACCGGGGGCTCTGAGGGGCTGAGCCCTGCGTCTGTTCAGACAGACCCTGAAAGTGCAGCCCTGAGTCTGGGCAGCCCCACTACTTCTGAAATCAACCATCGACTGTGATATTTCTTCACACAATTATCAGACCAGACTGCTAGAAGTCCCTTCAATGTAGACCTGCCCAAAGTTAGCTCCATTCTAGTCACAACATGTGTGTTCAAGGAAAGTGTTCCCACTATTGGAAATATTAGCCCATAGACTGATGGATAATGTCTCCACTGAGTAGACCATAGACAGTCTGTTACCTCAGACCATTGCTGTGATCCAATATCCATACTTCCATGATTACACTTAAACGTAGTACACTATCCGCACTCACTAAGTGCGCTAATTTTCCGATGTCAGTGTTGTTCCAAATCGAATACTCTGTGGTGCACTAATTGGAAATTACTATCACGACTGCGGCCACGGCTCCTCCCACGCAATAAGTATCCCGCTTGAACGGTGAACTTTTTACGCCTAGCAGCTATAAAAAGCTATAAAAGCTATAAAAACTACAAAATTACTCTATTAATGCAGGCTATGTGGAAAATGCGCTGACTTTGGCTCAGCCTGGCTCCGCCCTCTTCCGCTACGTAGCTAAGATGGCTGCCGTTGAGTACAAAAAGTGTACATCGATCCACACTTCGCGATTTGACCGTTTTGAGTACACCATCCGGGTCCTTTCAGTACACTTATTTTCGCCCGATCTGAATTAGAACGCCCTACATACTCAAACTAAGGCTAGTAAGTACGGATAATATGGATATTGGAACACAGCACATATTAGCCAGTGCTCTTCCCGCTGAGCTTTTGACAGATACTTACCAACAGGTGGAGAGGAAAATATGTCACACAGTATATCATAGGAGAAATCAACTGCCGGTCATAGAAACTTATTCTATCTATGGTAGAATACCACATCCACTATCTATCATAAGACACCATACACACTATCTAAACCCAACGCAGTCGACTCTCTATCAAGGATTACCAGCAAAGTGCTGGGTTTGACACATGATCTACATAACTTTTGGCAAGAACTTTACACGTTTTGGCAAGAACTTAGAATGTACCAATTTAGAATGTACCAATAGGGTAAGATGGAGATGTGTTGTAGAATACAATCAGAGAATACAGTGGCAGAATAAATCCATAATACATTCACTGAAGGTGGATGTGAGAAGAAAAAATTTACAAACTGTTTCTTAGAACCTATGAGGTAACTGGTGGGAATTGACCCATGGACCTTTTAACTTTCCGTCAAGTGTTCTATTCTCAGAAACATTGATAGACATGAAACAACAGCGGGTAATGGAAAATTGGGTTAATATGGACCTAAATGTAAAGAAGTTGTTAAGTCCAATAAAGCAGATGTTATGACATTGGACATACTCTCTGGTATTTGAGCAACAGTCCTTCTTGTAAAACTATTTGGATAGCTTTTATTATTTGCGTAATGAGGAACCAATTTGAGTTTAGTTGGAATTGGTGAATTGGCCTGGGAGGAGATAAAGTTTCAATCCAAATAGCCTCATCCCGTTAGGCATGTCAATGGTCCCGAAAGGAAAGCTTGTGGCCATGAGAAGGACAATATAATATATATATAATCGGACACCAAGCTTGTGAGTGTGGATCAAATGGAACCTGAGATATGGCCTTTAGGCACTAGGAGCCTTGACCTATTGGTGGCGAATAGCACCTGTCTAATTGGTCCCTATTTCCAGATGTGGATGTTTTGGGCTGACCCGGATCAATATAGACATTTGGGAAATGTCTGAAGAATGTGGAGGATATTATAAAAACAAGTTTCAAAAACTTTAATTTAAACCTGAATGATACAGGGGAATTGACAGATCATAATCGAACAAGAAACCTTGTTGGATTACTCAAACCAATAAAATATTGGGCAATGAAAAAGAACAGTTAAATCAGTACATTAGAAGTGGCTGATCTTTCCATCAATTTGACTTTTCCACACTTTTGTTTTGTAGACCATAACTGAAACTCTCCACATTCCCCGACTCAGAGCCGGCGCTGGCCGTTTCGGCGCCCTAGGCGACTCAACATCAACTTGCGCCCTGAACAGGGGGGTCGCCATGTCTGTATAAGAGTGGTGGTGACGTATATCATTCGCGTCGAGAGCAGCGAGGGGCTCAAGTGGCCTCACACCAAACCACAAAACATTATAAACTTCCTCGCGAATATGTTTTGTTTTGTTTGCATGAAAAAATATAATTTAAATCCACAAACAACATATGTGTAATCCAGTGCATATAAAGACTGGAACCAGAAAATAATTACTTTCTCTCCATTGAAACCAATTCATATTTTACGATCTCAGAGGTCCCATGGGGGTCTACCGGAAGGGGCGGACTTACGAGCTCTTTGATGGCGCCAGATACTGGATTGGTTCCACAATATAGATTTGGATGTTTGGCTGTTGATCAATGTATACAATTTAGTATTTAATAATTAAAGAATAGCAATAACAAATGGCACCTTGCATTTTCGATGCTAGACACCTAAAAACAATGGGGGTCTACCGGAAGGGGCGGACTTACGAGCTCTATGATGACGCCAGATACTGGATTGGTTCCACGATATAGATTTGGATGTTTGGCTGTTGATCAATGTATACAATTTAGTATTTAATAATTAAAGAATAGCAATAACAAATGGCATCTAGCACTTTCGGTGCTAGACACCTAAAAACAATGATAATAATAATAATAATGATGATAAGGATTCATTTTATTTATCAATCAGATTGCTGAACCCCAATGGCAGCAGGTGTAAAATAAATAAGAATAGCAAGAACTAATATCATCATCAGTCCTTATATGGCAATTTGGAGAGATGTGTTTGAGTTGCACTTTAAACTCAGTCAGTATATTGTAACATGGTATTCGTATGCGTATGTTCCCCATAGCTACCTGTGTGCCATTTAATAATGGGAATGGCCACATGAACTGGAGTACAACAGAAAATGCCTCATCACCGGTCAAGGAATTCTGGGAGTGAGTAAAAACACTGTTTAAATAAGCAGGCCATTCATGTAACATACAGTACTTAACGTGATTCTCATTTGTGATCTTTAGGAGGAGAGTATTGAACGTAACCGGGAGTCCCAACGAGATGGGCAGCATACGATGGGAGCTGGCCCTGTGTCTTCTCCTGTCGTGGATCATATGCTACTTCTGCATCTGGAAAGGTGTGAAGTCAACCGGAAAGGTAAGATAAAGTCAGACGAATGTTGAACAAAAATCATGGTTCTTTTACATCTCGACACAGACAATTTCAACAATTAACCTGGGGTCTTGGCAAACCTCATTCGGGATGACTTTTTGTATGAGACATAAATATCCAATATTTTTTTAATCTTAAAGAGTAGAGACTGGTTCTGTGGGAAACACTATGTATTACCGTACACTATGTGTACAGTAACGGTAAACATGCAAGATGCTCATGAATTATTTTTAGCATGATTGTTTGGACAAAGGATTACAATAAAGATTACAATATTGCCTGATATTACAATATATATCAGGCATTATTGTAAAATGCTTTGGGTGGCCTCTGGTTACAAAAAAGCGCTATATAAAAGCATGGTAAATATACCATTTACCATTCTATGGTTTTCGGTTCCAGGCCCCAAGTAAGAAGTGCCCCAAAAAAAAAACCTCTGCTGTCTACAGCCAGCCCTGTGTAGGCCACCTACAGACAGCCTTGCACACAGTTTTACAGACAGCCCTATATACAGCCCTATATGCAACCCTACAGACAGCCCTACAGACAGCCCTATATACAGCCCTATATACAGCCCTATATACAACCCTACAGACAGCCCTACAGACAGCCCTATAGACAGCCCTATATACAGCCTTACAGACAGCCTTACAGACAGCCCTACAGACAGCCTTACAGACAGCCCTACAGACAGCCCTACAGACTGCCCTTTTCACACCCCCTGACACACATCAGCTCACTGCATTGGTTGATGCCATCGTTCAGAGAAGACAAAAGGGTAGACAGTCTTACATTCGTCGTCGCCTTTCGCCATCGTCACTGTTTGTCAATTTGTGCTCTATAAGGTCACACATTTGTGTTCCTCCTTAGTGTATGTGTTCTTACTTACTCATTTTCCACGTACCACTGTACCAGAATAAATGGAATACTCTACATGGTGTATTACAAGAGCTTCTGTCATTTATACATTTTACCTCATCGGAGGCCTTGAAATATCAGATGGCAATGATCCACTGGGAGAGGCTCAGGCTGACACTGAGGGCGGAGTCCTGAGTCTGTTCAGGCAGACCCTGAGGGTGGAGCCCTGAACAGATTTAGGACCAATACTGAGCTCTGTTCTCAGGACCAGTACCGAGCTCTGTTCTCAGGACCAGTACTGAGCTCTGTTCTCTGGACCAGTACTGAGCTCTGTTCTCAGGACCAGTGCTGAGCTCTGTTCTCAGGACCAGTACTGAGCTCTGTTCTCAGTACTGAGCTCTGTTCTCAGGACCAGTACTGAGCTCTGTTCTCAGGACCAGTACTGAGCTCTGTTCTCTGGACCAGTACTGAGCTCTGTTCTCAGGACCAGTGCTGAGCTCTGTTCTCAGTACTGAGCTCTGTTCTCAGGACCAGTACTGAGCTCTGTTCTCAGGACCAGTACTGAGCTCTGTTCTCAGTACTGAGCTCTGTTCTCAGGACCAGTACTGAGCTCCTCTAAAATTCTAAAGTTATGAGCTCTTAAAGAAATGTAGAGGAGACAAGTAGTGGGCGTGATAATGAATATATCATATTTCCCAAGTCAAAGAAGAAAATATAATTAAATGTTGTTTGGAACAACATTGGAAAAAATTAACATTTATCATTTTTCTTCATGTGAGCACATGTTATTTTATTCGTCATCACTCTCTTCGACTTGGCATTCCTGTTGTTGTGAATGTCTTCCTCCATTTAGCAGTGCCTCTGCCTCCTGTCTCAGGTGGTGTACTTCACGGCCACCTTCCCCTACCTGATGCTGGTGGTGCTGCTGGTCCGGGGGCTGACGCTGCCGGGGGCCATCGACGGGATCAAGTTCTACCTCTACCCAGACCCATCCCGCCTCTCCGACCCCATGGTAACACATCACCATCAGCTCTTCATGTTTACTACCATTCCATCATTTAAAGACACTGTTATATGAAGCCATTGTTTTGAGATGCTCGCCAATTCCCATGTAAGCCGACCGCAAACAATGAACCCCAAAAAAATGGGATCTCATTGATGAAAACCCGGACACTATGGAAAAATGCTCACGTCATGGTAGAACATATTTTGAGCATAGCAAAGATAATTGTAGAAGATGAATGTTTGATATGACAGGGGGAATCGATGATAGCAAAGATATGTTAATAGATATGTCACTGGCCAACTGAAAGGCGTTGGGAGAATTCGGCGAGACTTTATGCATCGGCGCTGCTGGAGTATAAAGAATATAAATATACACGTAGCAGGCATGGGCTGGGGCCTCCGTGGCTGTGCATTCAGGGCCCCTAGATTAAGAAATGGCGGGCCCTTGGTCATGCCCGGACCCCTGCCCTCCCTATCAGCTTTTGCTTTCTGGCTCATGTTGGTTGTTGATTTCTCCATTTTAAACACAAAGGACAAATGAACAGCTGACGAAAAGTGACATTTTGAAACCCCCCACCGCTGTGAGAAAAATGCAAACAAGACGTTTCCCTACAAAACAAGACCTTAAAGTATAATTCCGGCGAAAATTTAACCCAGGGTCTTTTATGGCATGGAAAACTGATAAAATATGCCTTCCAGGTACTTTTTTCCATAGATCAACGAGTTTAGAGCTCGCCCGTAGCAACGCTAACAAACAATGTGTTTGTGTTTGTTTGTAGGTGTGGATGGACGCAGGTACTCAAATATTCTATTCATACGCCATCTGTATAGGATGTCTAACTGCACTGGGAAGCTACAATAAGTACAACAACAACTGTTACAAGTAAGTACTAGCAGCATCAAACCAACATGCCAGGGCATTTTCAGTGAAAAATATCACACTATCTGCTCTAGAGGAATGTTAAATTATGTGTAGAATCAACATCCATATTTATTTATGCATGCATTCATGTAACCACACCAACACTGTTTTCTGTTTCCCCAGGGACTGTGTTTATCTCTGCCTTCTGAACAGTGCCACCAGCTTCATCGCAGGCTTTGCCATCTTTTCTGCTCTTGGTTTCATGGCCTATGAGCAGAACATAGACATATCCAAAGTAGCAGAGTCAGGTGAGCCCAGGGTTTTCAGAGAAGGTAGCATTGAGCGTGTGTGGGGATGAGAGAGAGAGAGAGAGAGTGACCGAAACCAAAGTGAAGGACAACAAAGAAGCGGAATGCTCGGATGGAAAAAATGAAAGCGACCTGAGCAAGACGCCTCACCCTTACTGCTCCTGACGAGCTGGCAGTCGCCCTGCGTGGTTGACTCCGCCGTCGATGGGTGAATGTGTGCATGAATGGGTGAATCTGAGGCAGTATTGTAAAACGCTTTGAGTGGCCACTGGTTAGAAAAGCGCTATATAAATGCAGTCCCTTTACCATTGGCCCAGGTCCTGGCCTGGCCTTCATCGCGTACCCCCGTGCGGTGGCCATGATGCCCTTTCCTCAGCTGTGGGCCATCCTCTTCTTCCTCATGATCATCTTACTCGGACTGGACAGTCAGGTCAGCTAACGCGGAGCAGTCAAAACATTCTGTTGTTTCCTGACGGACCAGCTTGTGAGATCCCATTGAAGCATCTGAGTGTCACAGCACATGAAGGGATCTGATCTTCTGTTGATGGTAGTTCGTAGGCCTGGAGGCTCTAACCACCGCCATCTCCGACATGTATCCTGAGTTCTTCCACACGGGCCATCGCCGCAAAATCCTCCTTCTCATCATCTGCCTGGGATGCTTCTTTGTGGGCCTGCTGATGGTGACAGAGGTGAGGCTCTCCCGTCGTCAGATGGTTGATAATACGTGTGATCAATGTGTTGATAATGAGTGTAATCAGCCGTGTTGATAATGAGTGTAATCAGCCGTGTTGATGAGTGAACTCAGACGCATTGATGATGTTTGTAATGCCTCGTCCCTTTCTTACACAGGGCGGATTGTACATCTTCCAGTTGTTTGATTACTACGCCTGCAGTGGGATGACGCTGCTTCTGTTTGCCATTCTGCAGTCTATGTGCATTGGCTGGGTGTTTGGTGAGAGGCCTTAGCTTGGCAAGACCAATCGGAGGAGGGCGTGGTGATATGAGGTGGACTTTAGTTGATGATGCAAGAGAGTCGACAAGAAAGCGCAAAGGGAATGAAACGTCCTCAAAGATAGACGGGTAGAACCAAGCCAGAGTAGCCTTGTCTTTTAAGTTAAGAAATGGCAGAGCCTTTGTCATGCCCGGGCCCCTGCCCTCCCTGTAAGCTGTTGCTGTCTGGCACAAGACATATCCCAACAGAACAAGACCTTAACTGAATAGTTTGCTGTCACAGACAAATAAGACATGATTTGCATTCGGGGTATAAGATGTGATGCATAGCCTTTCTATTTGCATTCTATTTTCCGAAATAATTGGACCCTTACATTGATGCTTTACTGCCTCGGAGCTCTGCGACACATCACAGCATGCTTGGCTTCCAATGCACTGCTTATGGCAGAAGGCCTGACTCTTTAGGGCAAAGGGAATGAAAAGACCTCAAAGATAGATAGATAGAACCAAGCCAGAGTAGCTTTGTTTTTTCATTCTGCTCTGCATGCTATGAATCATTGACACTTTCATTATGTTTTTGAAGAGGCTCTTTGTTATGGCTGTGATTACTGTGCTAACGCTAACGTTGCTTTGGGAGACACCATTACTATGTAGCTAGCGGTGGCCTGTATTTGACAACCACAACACTGATAACCCAGGCCTGATTGGCCTGGGTTATGTCATCCAATACAACACAGTCCCTGATTGGCCCGGTTATGTCATCCACTACAACACAGTCCCTGATTGGTCAGATTATGTCATCCACTACAACACAGTCCCTGAATGGCCCGGTTATGTCATCCACTACAACACAGTCCCTGATTGGCCTGGGTTATGTCATTAACTACGACACAGACCCTGATTGCCCGGTTGTGTCATTGACTAAAATTCAGTCCCCCGTCTGCATTTTTATTTCAGGAAATGGATGTGGGCGGCTAAAGGTTAGCACTGATCTGTAGCCAAACAGAATGTTTGGCTACAGGTCATTTGATAAGGATTGTCTCAAGGCTATAGGATTCATTAATTTATTAATTTGGCTCAATTTTTTCTTTCATCCCACAGGCGCAGACCGTTTTTATGACATCATAGAGGACATGATCGGATACAGACCATTTCCCCTTATCAAGTACTGTTTGAAATATGTGACTCCAGTTATCTGCATTGTAAGTTGTGATCGTTTCTCCCAAATAAGTTTACATCCTTGTTTTGTGCCAAAACACAAGATCTGTCTATTTAAACTTTGGCACAATACAATTTCCAGAAACCCATGAAGCTTTTTTGTGTCTTTCTCTCTTCTCACTTGTTAAGGCAACGTTTGTGTTCTCCTTGGTGAAGTACACTCCCCTGAAGTTTAACAACACGTTAGACTATCCATGGTGGGGCATTCTCCTTGGCTGGTGGTTCACTCTGTCCTCTACCCTAATAGTGCCCCTGTGGATGATTTTCAAGGTTGCAATCACACCCGGTACACTAAGAAAAGTAAGCAGTGTCTTTATGGTCTGTTATTTTATTTTTTATTTTTTTATTTTTTTATTTTTTTTGTATCTTCATTGTCAGCAACATAAGCCCCTTTCACACATGCATTTTTTCACTGCAATGTTCCACAACATTCCCTGCATGGGGTCATGCATAACTGGGAATACCTGCTCAACACCTGTTAACATTTCCTGAACGCTAACGTTTAGGCTGTGTTGTAAATTAGAACACAAACAAGAGGCAATTACAGAAGGGACAATATTCGGCTGATGATGTGTTTTAACGTGCCAATGCTTTTCGGGGGATTTCATAACAATATCAATGCAACAAATTTTGTTTGCAAACTAGCTCCTTTATTCAAGAAAGGCTGAAAACTGGACAGATTCCCAAATAAGGGTGCTCCTCTCAGTGGGCAAGTATTCTGGCGGTATGAATCCACAGGTGTTGCACTAGCGCCCTCTGTTGACTGTCCCTTGGCCCAGCCGTTCCCTCATCACTATGCCCAACGGGAAAGCTGCGTGTGTGAACAGGGAAGAGCATCAGTCGTTTACTGGGACCCATGGGTCTTCTTTTCTTTTCTTCCTTGCAGAGGATCTCTACGCTGTGCACCCCATCAGATGACCTGCAGTTGACACGACAGGCTAAAGCAATGGAGAATGTGGAATCGAAATACCCTTTAACAGAACTCTCAGACACAGATAAGGCAGTGAGACTTCAGAATGCCTCCTACAAACCCAGTCTTTCTACAATTCAGTCGTTTTAGGGAAAAGGCTTTTGGTAATTCACTAGCCAAAGGTAACAATTGTTTTAACACGTGAATAGCATTAGCGTAATTACAATGTGCCTTTATGATCATATTAACCAGTAACCATGCTACTGGGAATAATGTGCAAAGAAATCAATTGGCCAGTTTATAGACATCACAGCGATGCATGATGAGGAAGGCTGAGAATTCCTTTCTCTCACTCTGCTGTGTTTTGTTGTGACCAAAGAGAACTGTTTAGGCTTGAGGGCCACATTGCGTTTTTTTAAACGAAGTCAAGTGCCAAGACAAAGTAGTGTATGCATGTGAAAAGATTTGAACCCTATGAAAGTCAAACATACTGGGGAAAAGATGTTAGAGGAGATGAAGATGTAGACTTTTGGAGATGGGGGGGGGGGGGGGTGATAAAATGCTAACAAACTGTATATATATGTTTGGATAAACAGGTATATTTGATATAGTTAAATATTTTTTATCTTATTATATCCTGGCCCTCTGCCGCTCTGCCATAGAGAGGGGGAGAGGGGGGGATGTCCCCTGTTTATCTTCTTCTTGCACATGCCTGTGGTGTTTCACCGGGGACTAATAACTGCCTCACAGCTCAGAGAACGCAAGAGATCGGAAATCGTACTTTGGTGGTAAGAGGGACCAAGGCTGACCGAAAGCTACCCCATAATACTCAGCTCTGACACTTTGGGAGAATTTCTTCTCTACTCTTAGGAGTACTATCATTATCTTGCCTTTTATGCTGTATGAATGAGATAAGCGTAGAAAAATACTGAGTCTTTCAGTCTAGAACAGGTGTTTTCATAGCGCATTTCACCCTGATGGTGACCCTGGTGACTGATGGCGTTGCCATTTCTTACATATACACTCTAATAATAGATCTTAAATTGTACCTACAGCGACTTTAATGTTTGAGAATACCAGTTATATATAAACAATGTGCAGAGATAGATCTGAAGATTCTGTATTATACATTTTAACGGCTACTTAAAACGGTTCCCTGGGATCTTCAAAAGACATTTGTGAAGTCTATATATGAAATATGATGAAGCCAGCTTTTGTAGAGGTTCATTTCCTACATTAAAAAAAACCGGCCGTTTTTGAAAGGGGGGGGGGGGGGTATGCTAATGAGCACTGCTGATTGGCCGCCTCAGTGCAAGATTTAACGGAGGTGAAGGCGGACAACAGGTTAACAAGCTTGAAGTAGTAGTTTACTGTAAATCTGACCACCACTCTTAACAGCTCCTTGCTGTCACACCAAAATCGTACCGCCTCAAAATCCGCGTTTGAAAATTCCAAACCTGCCTGGATACCGACCATAGCGTCGAACGTTGCCTGGCAACGGACGATCGCTTCGAACGATGACGTAAGAAGGTTCATGAACATTCGCGCTCATTCATTGAGCCTCAAAAGACTAAATAACATTAAACAGATAACACTTATTTTACAAATGACATTTATTAGCGTTGCTAACTTTACATTTGTATTGTATTTAATTGTTTAATCGCACTTAGCTAGTAAACTGGGTGTATTAACACAAGCTAGCTAGACTATGATACACTTTGAACACTCAGTTTACTAGCTAAATTCAATACAATACAAATATAAAGTAAAAACAAGTGTTATCTGTATTATGTTATTTCGTCTTTGTCAACATGAGCACAAATGTTCTTTGAAACCTGCCTGGCAACGGACAATCACGTCAAACCATGACGTAATGTTTCGCCCCCGGTACAATTTTGGTGTGACCGTGCCATCACATTAAACGTGATCATTCGTTTGGCAAAAAATGAAACATTAATTTTACTCCCATCATGGTCTAATTTTTATGGATCTAGCTAGCGACTAATATAGTTGAACCATCGCCAATCAGGAGCTTTCATATAGTCACCCTGGCGAAGTTTCTCAACACTTAGAATTCTTAATGCATCCATAGTGGTAAATTACATTTATAAACTAATTATTACAACAAAACTTCAGAACGAGACTCAAGAAATTCAAGAGTTCAGATTGTCCTCTACTAAAGGCATGATCAACATGAGGAACAAGTTGAAGGGCCAAGAATGAGGCCTTTCCATAATACGCCCTCTTGAACAAAGCTTCTGGGTCATTTCAAGCCAATCAGGGTGATGTTTCGCTGAATGATTCAGGGAAACCATCTTGCTCGTCAATCAAGGCCTAGAGAGAAGGTGCTTATTTTATTACTTACTGAAGATGAAATGTGAATGTGCTTCATTATAAAAATATATATATATTGTGATAATGACACTCCTTGATCAACTACGGGGCAACCAGCAGATAAACATATCTCATCTTACTAAGTACTTACTAAATAGGAACCTTGAGTCTCCAGGACAATGCAAACATGTTGCACAGCACTGGTGCCTTAATATTCAGTTCAAATATCAAGTCATGGGTGTATGAAAATATATATATATTGTTCATATAAGAGTTGAACAGTAGTTTGTATAAAAATACTGAATATGTTTCTCTTAATGATGGTCTTATTTTGTATCAGTATTTTTGTTTTTATCATGGTTGTACTTATTGTAATCATTAAGATGTCAAACTCTTTTTTCACAGGAATAAAGGCACTAACGATTTTTGAAATAATTGTCCTTTTTGGACGTTTAAACGTCTATAACTGCTTTGAAATTGGACTGAAATCGTATCAATGCATTTAATATTCAAGCACTTTTAAAGCTTTATTCAGACTACATGTACTTGCCATTAAAATGAGCATATGTTTTTTTTTAAGGTAACGCTGAATCACAAGTTAAATTAAGAGCAGGGAGATCAGATGTCAATTTCTTAAAATAATCGAGTCATGTGAAGCTTACGTCTGATTTATTGTTTCATGTCATTCATTTGCGAGGAAATGTTTTAATATCTGGAAAGTGCCTCAGCTTTCACTGATTCAAAGAAGTAAATGTAATTTCACTCAAAAGCAATTCATTGAACAATTTGGTTAAAAAAAGCCCTTAATACA
Organism: Pollachius pollachius; assembly: GCF_949987615.1. NCBI lineage: Eukaryota > Metazoa > Chordata > Actinopteri > Gadiformes > Gadidae > Pollachius > Pollachius pollachius. Next base: position 21,793,314 of record NC_136941.1, on the reverse strand, counting down.
GTTTGTTACACAACAGTAGGCCTGAAGAGCATACTGAACTACAAATACTTAAATAAACGGCCAGGTCAAAATAAGCCCACTAAATGAAAAGCCTTGGAAATAAAATTTGACAGATAGACGAAGAAAACAAAAGTATATCACAAATATTCATCAATATCCTATGTAAGCAAGGTAGCACTTTGCTTGTTACTCCCCCCGAAGCCTTGCGAGAGCAGGGTTAGCATCCCAAATATCGACGGCCAACATATAGATTCAGTGGTCACATCTAGTCTCTCACTTCATATCAAAAATGGCTGCTATGCTCTTTACCACAACAACACCATCATATCTTAAAGTGTCATTGCTAACAAAAATGTTTTGTTTACCAGCAGCACTTCCCTTGCAAATGAAAAAAAAGTAGCCTAATAACGCACACAGTTTTCCTACCTTTCCTTGTACACCATTGTTACTACTTATGACACCAATTTAGATTGTTTTACGTCAAATTAATAAAGCAAATTCAGGGTGCAAATCTCATCCAGGCTCATATCTGATGCCTGTTTTTGACGAGAGAACAGCGGTGGAATTACAATCAAAGTCCAAAGCATCACACATCTAAGCGCAGAATTCAGAATTCATGAACAAAGTCTGGAGACTTACGAAGAGGGCATAACAAGAAAAAGTTAAGATACATTTAGAAAGCATTGTGGTTTCGACAATTCATATTTAAAGCTTACAACGATGGCAATAGCATGCAACAGTATGTACCAGGAGTTTTGTAGAAAGGTACAAAGGCAGCATTCCTTAACCATGTTCAACTATACAACTGGTAGAATGTTTCGTTTTGTGGTTTTCTAGAATGAAAACGGTTAACTTCAAAAGTCATGATTCTTTTTTTTTGTGCATGTTGTGAGTATGTTTTATTGACTATATCATGTTTTCTAGGGAGTATAAAATTACCGGGCCATTTATTTACAATTGGTACGGCACAACAAAAAAAAATTACGATTCTGTTTTGAACAAAATGCCACAAATAATTCTGTTCCCAAGGACGGACATTGCACTTACCGACAGACAGATGCCCAAAAAAGATTGAATGCCAAAGGCAAATGGGAGATATGATGACGAGAATGTGGAGTTCAAAAATCAATGACATGTCTTCGCTCTGCTTAGCCGATTCCATCGTTTCTTCTGAACCAAAACGTTCCAGAGATCCCGTATATAAACCACCGAAGCGACGAGTGTTATGATGGGCTAGGAAAGGAAAGGCCTGCCCTTCCTCAGAGTCTTTGACATCAGGAGTTCTCCTGACTTCTGCGTCTCCGTTTACTCCCCACATCCCCGTTGCTTTTTACACTTTCATCCTTCCTTCGCTTCTGCTTCCCAACCTGCACAGCACAAGGAAATACGGAATAGTACTTTAAATTCAAGATCCATGCACCTTGCTTTAGTCATTGTTTAAGGAGAGAGTTGCTGAAACACAACATTTGTATGAAATGTAAATTTTGATTTGCTGGATAGAATTGTGGGTTCTTATATAAATCACTGTTCCAGCTATGATTTACCACTGAATGGATTCTAGGTGGCAGTATACTACCACAGAAACTTGTAAATGTTAATTGGACACATCTTTTTGCAGATGCAATTCATTTAAAGTTTAATTTCTCTAAATTAATAAGCCCCAAATATGAATACGATTATAATGCAAACGTTGAATTTAAATCTGAAATTGCATCACCCTTTTATTTTACTTAAAAGCAATCGCAAAGTCATCTAACTACGATAAGTGGAGCATGTCTGTCTTTCCTTCGATGTACTCAATATTTTGTACGGGCAAATAAATGGTCATTTAATTTAGTTGGACATTTACATTACATTGGTATCAATCTTCGTATGAAGATGACACGTTCCTTAACAACTATTGTCAAAGGTCTTAAGGACCACACAACATTAATAATTGCTATGAAAAAAGAAAATGGTGTAAAACTATTCTACACACTGTTCATTCATCCCATGGAATTCACTGACCTTTTTATCGTGTTCCGCGAATTTCTGGAACATGTTGGCGTAGATCTTCTTGTCCCGCTCCTGGTGTTCCCTGACCTTGTGCTGGCAGATGGTAATCTGAGCCCAGGCCGCCCGATTCAACGGGTTGACCTGCAGCACCTGGCGGAAGTCGGCCATGGCCAGACTGAACTCGTTACGGCAGAGACGGGCCTCGCCCCGGCGATACAGCGCCTTCTCGTTCGTCGTGTCGAGTTCAATCACCTGCAGCAACCACCGCACAAAAAGGACCGTTTGAACAACTTCTTATTCACAACACATTCTTATTCTTATTCACTACACATGATCTCTGAAAACAGATCAGACCCTGACTTCCAGAGCACATTTCTAGACTTCAAGACGAGAACGTTTAATGGAATCTTCCTCCATGGAAGAATCTATTGTGTTCATCCATCTTCCTTATGGCTTTATCCCTGCTAGGGGGGTCATTGTGGTTTCCCAGCTGACTACTGGCATGAGGCAAACACCACACACACCCAGACACACACACCCACGCCTAAGGGTGGCGTGATGTCCCGGCAACCGCCATCAAAGGCATACCAAACATATAGCAACAATCATAGGGAATCCTATGAGTCTGTTTCCTTTAGGCCTTCTGTATTTGCTTTAGCAGCAGGCCAGCTGCCGTCTGTTGATGTGCATGTCATGAGTAGTTTAAAGAGGACATATTACACCACCAGGTGTGAGTGTGATTAGCCTTACAAGGCGTTTTACAAGATTTTCGAAATGGCTTGTAAGGCTTATCACACTCACACCTGGTGGCACAATATGTCCCCTTTAACTAACACTCATGGGCACTCATGTTAAAAAGAAGAAAATGTTCCTAGCTATCCTTAGCTACATCAATCGATTGGCCTTTCTGAACAAATTATCGATTATGTGCTTTGTTCATTGCTCAGCTGTAACTCGCTTGTGTCTGATAAGTGGCCTCCTCTGTTAGGCCTCAGTGATCGGTAGATGAACTGTTTCATTTGCATGGCATACCACAGATGTGCAGTGGCATACCTTGTTGCAGTTTTCCACCACGTGGGAGAACTCCTGCAGTCGTAGGTAGCACAGTGCCAGGTTGAGCTGGGACAGCAGCAGGAACTCCTGGATCTTCCTCTGCTGCTCCTCTCCCACGCCACACTCCATCTCCAGCCAGGACACGATGCGCTGGTACTGGATGACGGCCTGCTGGAGGAAGCCCGCCTAGCCGTGTGCAGAGGAGGCGTCAGCTGATCCATTGGTTCTTTGATTGGTTACGGCAAGTATAAGAAACGTAGGCGAGTCTACCTTAAAATACTGATTCCCTTTATGCTTAACTTCAGCAGACAGTTCAAGTTTCTCTTTCAAGTCCATTTCCCATGATTCTTTGGCCTTGAGTAGACACAGAGGTTAGCATCACATTACAATCTGATTGGAAACTGATGTTGAATGTTCCTCAAATGATGTAATATGTTCACTGGCATGCATTCATTCACTTAATTTACTTATCAACATCGAAATTGAAAATTATTTCTAATGGCTGTGGAAAACATCTTCGTCCGTCTCTAAAGCAGGTTCACCTTTTTGAAGTCTCTGAGGGTAACTTCATAGAGCATGTCTTTGTTTGGTCCAATCTTTAACTCTGGCTTACCTTCTCTCCCAAAGCCATACCTAGCAACAAAAAATAATCACTCAATCTGTCAAACTATGCTTTTAGGTCAAATTTACGCCTTCAAGTGTTTCTTATGGGCATGGAGACAAGGAGAGCATGAGTTAATATGAAGTAAATACTGTAGCAGAAATCGATGAGGGGCCACATATTGATGCTCGAGGCGTACTTGGATTTAAGCTGAAGTAGACAGCACTCTCCTTTCTGCATCTTCTCCATGGCCCGGTCCACTCCCAGTGGGACGCCCTTGTCCTGCGCCTCTCCCACAATAAAACACACATCCCGGGAGTCAAACAGCTGGCCCTCGCACCTCCCCTCCAGGTGCACTGTGAAGTGAACAACAGATCAACCACTCCTTCCTGATCGATTCACTTAAGCAACATTGGCCCTCACAAAACAACAACAACGCAGTATGTATTTATGAAAGTGGGTTAAATACCAGAAGAGATTTACCATCGACGGTAGCCCCGTCATTGGGGTTGGTGAACCCTTCCCCCTTGGTCTTGATCCTCCGCATTACTCCTCCGTCTTCTGTGAGCATCTCCCCCTGGAAGTCCAGCAGCTCAACCTGCCGATACACCATCAAGAAGAGCTCCACGTTCAGGGGAAATCTCTCCCTCTCTACCCATACACAACCACTACACACCCTTTGTGTGTCAGGTATTGTTGTAGTGACGTCAAGGCATCCATACTATACTAACACTATAAGGTTACTATACTAACCTCAAACAGTAGGGTTGAGTTTGGGGGAACCTTTGGTGGGTTCCCTGGGGCTCCATAGGCGTAATCCGGACGACAGAGCAGTGAGCACACCTCCCCCTTCTGCATCGTCATCACACTGCTGTCCCACGCCTTGATCACTTGCCCTGTGGAAAGGCTCAGTGATGAATGCGTCTAGAGCACAAGCTACATGCCATTGCAAAGATATCATCGCTTTGGATATTATTATTATTATGGGTCACTTACCCTTTCCTAAACTGAACGAAAAGGGTTCCTTGCGATCTAAACTGGAGTCCACCTTCTGCCCGTTGAGCAGTTTACCCGTGTAGTGCAGGGTAACCCTGTCCCCAAGCATGGGCCTGTCTCCATCTACGCCCTGGACCTTCACTATCTGCAATGAGGAAAACCATTCATTCCCTTCTCCACAGACATTCAAGTGTGTCTGTTTGCGTGTATGCGTGTGTGTGTGTGATTGTCTGTGTGTATATTTACTATATGGAATCAGATACAAAATAATAAACATAATGTTATTTATAATTTTGTCAGTTAGCTCAACAGTGTATTTTAAAGTTAACACATGAGATACTAGGAAACGTCACTCATACCTTCAGTACTCCTTTATCCTTGCTAGACGTTACGTCAATACCCTTTAGAGCAAACAAAGCGACAGCTGATTGGCCGTCAACAGACAAGTCTTGATCAGTGGTCATCCTTTTCTCTTGACATCCCACGCATACTGTCAAGAGTAACACAAGAGGAATGACACTGTTACTGAACAACACAAAGTTATATTACACTGTTGCAGATGAGTAACCCAAATATACATAATATAAAGGGATCATCACAAAGATAAATCACACTGTTAGGGATCATAACAAAGATAAATCACACTGTTAGGGATCATAACAAAGATAAATCACAATGTTAGGGATCATCACAAAGATAAATCCCACTGTTAGGGATCATCACAAAGATAAATCACACTGTTAGGGATCATAACAAAGATAAAACACACTGTTGAGAAATGTAGCAGCCCATGCCACCTTGGTGGCTTTATTGAGCACTCTGGACCCCAGGACCGAATGTAGAGGTCAAGGAACCCGTTTAGAGGGCTTGGATTTCATGATGTACCATAGCAACAAACGTCTCCATTTCGGGAGTAGAGGAGCATAACACTGTTATTGGTAACTATGTGTTTTTGATTTTGTTTCAGTAATTTATCTCAAAATCATTTTTCATTATGTTTTGATTAGCCTACGCTACGGTATATTTATATTTATTTAGCATTTTACATTACTACAACTCTCGTGTCAACACAAAATTGGAAAGTTTGTCGGCAGAGCCAGTGTGACCCACTGACCTGTTGGTGACCTTATTACTTGTTGGCCATGTTGATCGTTTGGAAATATGTAAATATTTATATTCAATATTCATATTCATATTCATTGTGGGACAGGATTATCTCCTTCCTTTTGTAAATGATCAATGAATGTCCGATGTGCCCTATGCTAAAGAAGAAGAGTTAAGAAATATATCTATATATTGAGTGTTCCAAGATCTGTAGCTTACATATAAAGGCCAATGGCGAGAGAAAGGTTGTGGAAGATTGTTCTTGTTGTTCAGAGTCTACCTAGACTCTGCATAGCCACCCCCTTACCCCCATACCCCTCTTCATCACTTATTGCACTTCTTGTATTTTGTATGTCCTGGCACTTAATGTACTCACTTATTGTATGTTGTACGCCCTTGTACTTAAAAATAGTACTAAGCATTGTGTAGTATCTTACCCATCTTTGCTAAATAAAGGGAATGGGTTAACCTAATTTTTTTTTTAGTGTTTGGCACAAGTTTCTATGAACAACCTTACTGTATCAACAGCGATATATTGTTTCTCTTTCTTCTGACAAATGTACTGATTGTAAGTTGTTTTGAATAAAAGTGTCTGCTAAATACCCTTAATGTAAATATAAATGTTGCGTACGTTGGTGAATGAATGACAAAATTCTACATTCTACATTAATAAATTTGACAAAAAATCATGGACATTTATCAGAATTATAAGTAACTGTTTTGAGTTTTCTCCTTCGCAAAGTACAGACATCAACGCTGATCGAGAAAGAGCTCTGGTGTTCCCTGATGAGTGGGGTTACCACAGGTGTGCAGCCTGAACCAGCCGCAGAGGCCAATCAGCCAGAGGCTCGCCAGGTGAGGCTGCTTCAACCAGCCATCAATCACACACACTCCACAGCAAAATACGTGGCTGTGTCTCAATTCAGGGGACGCATCCTTCGAAGGACGCGGTCTATGAAGGTGTGGCCTTCGTAGACTGTGAAGGCCGGACCGAAGGGCGAACAAACGTTTTTAAATGAGATGGTCTGGCCCACGGAGCATTTCAAGTTTGCGTAACAAGCCGTTAACACCCTTTACCTTGCGTGACCAAGGCCGCCTTAATGCACGGGCTTACCTGGACTGAAGCCCCAGGGCCTACGACTATAAGGGGGCCTATCATGAGCTGCAGTAAAATATATATATATATATATATATATATTTTAATACTGGCTCATGATAGGCCCCCCGATTGGCGTAGGCCCAAGACAATGTGATTTTTTGTTTTGGGCTTACAAAGATCAGAGGCCTATCATGAGCCAATAAAAAAGGGGGCCAGCTGGGCCACTCGCTGGGCCACTCGCTGGGCCACTCGCTGGGCCACTCGCTGGGCCACTCGCTGGGCCACTCGCTGGGCCACTCGCTGGGCCACTCGCTGGGCCACTCGCTGGGCCACTCGCTGGGCCCAGTGGCTACTTGACACCGTCAGTTGCCTCACCCCCACAGCCGTCACATAAAGAAAGTAAATTACAATGTGCACAAATAATTGATGATTAATCAATTGGTTAGGTGAGAGCTGCATGCAGCGCTAAACTATTGTTAAGTAAATAAGTTTTATTCTTTGTCTTTCTTTCTTTCTTTCTTTCTTTCTTTCTTTCTTATTCTCCACAAACTTTGGGACCTATCTCCTTCCTCAATATTTCACCTAGAGACTCCATTCAAATTTTAAAATATTCCGAATAGCTTGGTATCGTGCGCTTCTTTTCAGATTTTTTAAAATATTTTATTCTTTTTAAGATATTCTACTTTTAAAATATTATCTTTTTTTAACATGGGAGTCAATGGTACTTCAACTGTTTAAGACGTTACTAAATCGGAATTTCGATATCATTAAACTTTCTTCAGAATCACAGTTTTATTTCAAACCGTCATATTCCACAGTTGGTCCCAATGAAGCCGTCTGCCCATTCTGACACTTAAATTAATTAAGACATCGTAACTCGGTCAAATTTCAACCGTTTACCATCTTTCAAACCATTAAAAAAATCTACACACTTGTATCTTCAATAATATCCAAACGGAATTTCGATTTTATTTAAACTTTATTCAGAATAACAGTTTTAGTTTCATACCGGCTTCGTTTTCAGTTGGTCTAATTGATTTACGTTGATGCTGGAGCGTTAAGACAGATTGGGCGTTTTTTCACGCTTGATTGGGCTACTTTTGGAGGACGTTCAGGCAGTGTTGCCAGATTGGGCTGCTTTTCCACTTTTAATCACACACCGGCTCACTATTCTCTTAAAGACACACACACACACACACACACACACACACACACACACACACACACACACACACACACACACTCACACACCAGCGCAGGGCAATACATTTGACCTTTTACATTTCTGCATTTTTAGCAATGCGCTAAATTTGCGCTATATTTTGCGCTTTTCATTCAGCTGTCATTTTATTTGTTTTCAACCATTTACTTTTTCTTAAATGGTGTGCATGTTTACATTGTTTACTCCATTTAGACTTTTGAACTTTTGTTCAAATCCCTTCACTTGATTTAAGTCATTTAATGTTTCTTTATGTCTTAATCTATGTGGCTTCATTAAAAAATATTTTCAACCTCACTTTGTACTACAGCACTCACCGCATTTTCTGCAGGAAATGCATTTCCTAGTAAATGATGAGGTTTCTTTGGATTGATCATAACACTACTTCTTATGAACTTAATTAATTGTAGAATGATATTGATTGCGCTGGATTGTGTTGATAACCCATTAGAAATGTTTCACAAAAAGTACCCCCCAAAAACGAACCACAACAGAATTATTAAAGCAACTGAAAATAAACCAATTGGACATCGTTAGCCTCATAGCATAATTGCCTAAGTCATATTTTAAGGTTCATCTTGTATTTTTTGCGTAAAAAATGCTTAGGTCAAATCACTGACTTAGGCAAATAGTGATTATGGAATGTAAAAATAATACAGCCAATGAGGCACAGTGAATCAGCAGCATTAGGAGAGTAGAGTTAGGTTACATATCACAATTTGGTCAAAATATGACAGGCAATTATGCTATGAGGCCAACTATAAGGAGGTTCAAGTGTTTTCAGTGAAGTCCTTCCAGACACAAGCCATCAAGGTAGGGGACATATTTCTGTCTAAGACTGTCAACAGCTGCAGCCAATCTTGGAGCCCATTGCACACAATGCTAACTATGGCAGGCATCTAGCCAAATAGATGACATCATTGACATGGCCAACACGGTATACATACAACAATGTTGACTTATAAAGATAACTTCTACCACTAGAATTATGAAACATGTTCCAAGGTAACATAGTGCTGAAAAGACTTGATTGGATGCCTTAAACTGGTCGTGAAATTATGTTCATAAGTAAATAAAAACAAATTGGGCTAACTTCATATCATTACTAGAAACACCCTAATTTTCTTCACATCATTACTAATTTGTCCTCTTCTTAGAACAAGGTGTCAAACCCCACCTGTATTGTAATGTTTGTGTTTCTTCTGCAATTCCATAACCCTTACCCTAACCCTAATAAAACCATGACACAGCTAGATAGAAAAACTACAATACAAATATTTATATTACAAAATATATATTATTTCGGAAAAATAGAAATTTAGTACAGACTCAATTAGGCCAAATATGATGCAGCAATACAACCATTGTATGCAGTAACATAACAAATTGTTGACAAAATGTAAAAAATAAAGAACATGTTATAACATAATGTTGTAACGTTATAAGATATCTTTTAGCAAACATAAATGGTCACAGATCCTGAAATCCGAAGTCAACTATTTGCACGTATTCATCACCATCCTGAGTCCCCTAGTTTCCTGAACACAACCCGACACAACACAACACATACTTTAATACTGAAAATATTATAACCTGACAGACTCAAACCATACTCTACATCTCTACAAACAACAACACTCAGATGCTAGTCTCAGAATACTTTATCGGCCATTTAATTGTTTTATAGTTTTGCAAACAACTTTATTTCAAATGATTGATTATGATGATGTCCTATAGCAGAACACCTCTGAAACACGTGTTCATCCTTTAACTGTAGTTTATAATAACATGTGTAGGTTTGTTATCCTTTAACTGTAGATTACAATAACATGTGTAGGTTTGTTATCCTTTAACTATAGTTGGCAATAACATGCGTAGGTTTGTCATCCTTTAACTATTGTTGACAATAACATGTATAGGTTTGTCATCCTTTAACTATAGTTGACAATGCAACCTTTGACATTATCAAAGGTTGAACTTTGTTTTCAAACGCATTTACTTTCACTATCTTCTATACTTAGAACAGCTTTTACTGCCATTAAGATCATCATATTCACTCAACAACCTTTTTTTATCGTTCCTAGAATCTTTAAAGAAATCGGGAGACATGCTTTCAAATGTAAAGCATCCTGAGACTGGATTGATTTGCCTATTTCATTCAGATCGATTACTTTGTTTCATGCCTTTAAGACTTCTGTGCTTGTTCACCTTAAATCTACTTGTTCTTGATTTTGATTACATATACGTATATAAGTTTATAAGCAGACTCAGACTCAGGACTTTGACACTTTTTCTAGTTGGTCTGTTCATTTATTGTATTTCTCCTTCATTTAGGTTACAGATGTTACTTGTAACAGAAGTAATAGGTAGAGTGTGGGGTGGTGGGGGAGCCCTTATGTGCATGTTATTGTTGCTGTTCGTGTGATTGTTTTATATTGTGCAAATGTCTGATAACTTGAAAACAAGATGCTGCATCTCAAGGGGTTTATCCTCTAATTAAATTATGTAGTAAATATCCTGATCCTTCTATGCCACGGGCCGGGCCTGAAGTCATCTACTCTGACCTCAAACCGACCCAAGCACCTTGTCTACGCATCGCATACACTTTCTATTGGATATGGTTTTACTTTTCATTAAATTCACAATTATATTCTCCCATATCAGAATCGACTGGATACATAAAATAGAACACACTTTGTATTTAACAGGAACATCGACATAGTACATGCTCTCAACATATCTGTTTTGTCCAAGTTAAATTTATTTTAAAATAAAATAGATGTGATGCAAGTACAAAGCGTAAACTGAGATTATTCACATGCAGGTGTTAGCCAGGCAAGATTCAGAGGGAATGGTACAACAAGGCTACACAGGTTTGCCTTCTTTTCTACTTTTATTTATATAGGGCTTTCTATCAATTATTATTCATACAGCAGTACCATCCATCTATTTTAAGGAACATATTTTTTCTGAGTTATGTTTTAAGTAACAAATAATGAGAAAACAAAAAGGTGATAGAAAATGTTGTTTGTTGCTGGAGGAAACCCAGACTTAACCCTAGGTTAAGAGCCGCATCGACAAACACACCGGGGGAGGGGACGAGGGGGTGAGAAGCATTTCAGAGGATGTTATTCAACAGCTATTGCAGATCAGATGTTGGAAGACATTGTGCATTTGGCAGACCTGTTCACTTTGTGGACAGAGATGACTTTGTTCATTTTAACACTTGCTGGCTTTTTGGCTCGAAAAATACATTTTCAGCTTGAGCGCAATTTTTCGTCTGGACAATTTACTGGTTTCTTGACATTGGTCACTGGGGACATGTTCCTTTGCTTTACAGCCAAAAAGATTTAAGACAACATTGACGTACTAAGAAAACATTTCTGAAACTCCTGTTAAGAGCTGAACAAATAAATACAGCATTAAGCACATGGAGAGTTGAGTGTTTACAATCTGGATATAAACTGTTTCACCCTATATCAAATGGGGAAGATCTAGACTCCTGTTTAGAGATCAATAATTTAATCTTTAAGGAAAACGCAGATATGGGGGTACTTTAGGAACCGGCTGTCCTTTTTCAAAATTAAATTGGTAATAAACCTGAGATTGATACTCCTACAGATTAATACAAGATCATTAAGAGAGTTGTTTTTTTGTATTTTACTCATTGAAATGTCTGTAATCAATGCTAGACTGATGTACATCCTCTACATGAAGAAATTAGTGGAAGGAATAATATTACACAACTGTACTAAAGGTACAATTGCGCTCCTGTGCCTGAGTGTGTGTGAGTTTGTGTGTGTGTGTGTGTGTGTGTGTGTGTGTGTGTGTGTGTGAATGTGTGTGTCAGAACACTGTGTCCCTTCTATTCAGAGCATCCCTGCACAGTCGGATGTTATTAACCAATCAGATGGTCAGATGGTG
>NC_136941.1:21028106-21133623 GCF_949987615.1 Pollachius pollachius | reverse complement strand
TGCTAACGTGTTATTATGCTTACAAAAGGGTTATTTAAGCATAAACCACCATTTTGGAGTGAATTCCACTCGTTTTGAGCAATATCAACATTGAAAGGTCAGAATCACATTGTTGGTCAAAAAGTGCTTCTCTCGCTCTGAAAAGCATTTTGCACACATAAAAACTAGAAAAGTGAATATTTCTGTTACTTTCAATGGAAACGTGTTATTATGCTTACAAAAGGGTTATTTAAGCATAAACCACCATTTCGGAGTGAATTCCATTCGTTTTGAGCAATATCAACATTGTAAGGTCAGAATCACATTGTTGGTCAAAAAGTGCTTCTCTCGCTCTGAAAAGCATTTTGCACACATAAAAACTAGAAAAGTGAATATTTCAGTTACTTTCAATGGAAACGTGTTATTATGCTTACAAAAGGGTTATTTAAGCATAAACCACCATTTGGGAGTGAATTCCATTAGTTTTGAGCAATATCAACGTTGTAAGGTTAGAATCGCATTGTTGGTCAAAAAGTGCTTCTCTCGCTCTGAAAAGCATTTTGCACGCATAAAAACTTGACAAGTTAATATTTCTGTTTCTTTCAATTCAAACGTGTTATTATGCTTACAAAAGGGTTATTTAAGCATAAACCACCATTTGGGAGTGAATTCCATTAGTTTTGAGCAATATCAACATTGTAAGGTCAGAATCACATTGTTGGTCAAAAAGTGCTTCTCTCGCTCTGAAAAGCATTTTGCACACATAAAAACTAGAAAAGTGAATAGTTCTGTTCCTTTCAATGCTAACGTGTTATTATGCTTACAAAAGGGTTATTTAAGCATAAACCACCATTTGGGAGTGAATTCCACTCGTTTTGAGCAGTATCAACATTGTAAGGTCAGAATCACATTGTTGGTCAAAAAGTGCTTCTCTCGCTCTGAAAAGCATTTTGCACACATAAAAACTAGAAACGTGAATATTTCTGTTACTTTCAATGGAAACGTGTTATTATACTTACAAAAGGGTTATTTAAGCATAAACCAACATTTTGGAGTGAATTCCATTAGTTTTCAGCAATATCAACATTGTAAGGTAAAAATCACATTGTTGGTCAAAAAGTGCTTCTCTCGCTCTAAAAAGCATTTTGCACGCATAAAAACTTGACATGTGAATATTTCTGTTTCTTTCAATTCAAATGTGTTATTATGCTTACAAAAGGGTTATTTAAGCATAAACCACCATTTGGGAGTGAATTCCATTAGTTTTGAGCAATATCAAAATTGAAAGGTCAGAGTCACATTGTTGGTCAAAAAGTGCTTCTCTCGCTCTTAAAAGCATTTTGCACGCATAAAAACTTGACATGTGAATATTTCTGTTTCTTTCAATGGAAACGTGTTATTATGCTTACAAAAGGGTTATTTAAGCATAAACCACCATTTGGGAGTGAATTCCATTAGTTTTGAGCAATATCAAAATTGAAAGGTCAGAATCACATTGTTGGTCAAAAAGTGCTTCTCTCGCTCTGAAAAGCATTTTGCACACATAAAAACTTGACATGTGGATATTTCTGTTACTTTCAATGGAAACGTGTTATTATGCTTACAAAAGGGTTATTTAAGCATAAACCACCATTTGGGAGTGAATTCCATTAGTTTTGAGCAATATCAACATTGTAAGGTAAAAATCACATTGTTGGTCAAAAAGTGCTTCTCTCGCTCTGAAAAGCATTTTGCACGCATAAAAACTTGACATGTGAATATTTCTGTTTCTTTCAATGGAAACGTGTTATTATGCTTACAAAAGGGTTATTTAAGCATAAACCACCATTTGGGAGTGAATTCCATTAGTTTTGAGCAATATCAAAATTGAAAGGTCAGAATCACATTGTTGGTCAAAAAGTGCTTCTCTCGCTCTGAAAAGCATTTTGCACACATAAAAACTTGACATGTGAATATTTCTGTTACTTTCAATGGAAACGTGTTATTATGCTTACAAACGGGTTATTTAAGCATAAACCACCATTTGGGAGTGAATTCCATTAGTTTTGAGCAATATCAAAATTGAAAGGTCAGAGTCACATTGTTGGTCAAAAAGTGCTTCTCTCGCTCTGAAAAGTATTTTGCACGCATAAAAACTTGACATGTGAATATTTCTGTTACTTTCAATGGAAACGTGTTATTATGCTTACAAAAGGGTTATTTAAGCATAAACCACCGTTTGGGAGTGAATTCCATTAGTTTTGAGCAATATCAACATTGTAAGGTAAAAATCACATTGTTTGTCAAAAAGTGCTTCTCTCGCTCTGAAAAGCATTTTGCACGCATAAAAACTTGACATGTGAATATTTCTGTTACTTTCAATGGAAACGTATTATTATGCTTACAAAAGGGTTATTTAAGCATAAACCACCATTTGGGAGTGAATTCCATTAGTTTTGAGCAATATCAAAATTGAAAGGTCAGAGTCACATTGTTGGTCAAAAAGTGCTTCTCTCGCTCTGAAAAGCATTTTGCACGCATAAAAACTTGACATGTGAATATTTCTGTTTCTTTCAATGGAAACGTGTTATTATGCTTACAAAAGGGTTATTTAAGCATAAACCACCATTTGGGAGTGAATTCCATTAGTTTTGAGCAATATCAAAATTGAAAGGTAAAAATCACATTGTTGGTCAAAAAGTGCTTCTCTCGCTCTGAAAAGCATTTTGCACGCATAAAAACTTGACATGTGAATATTTCTGTTACTTTCAATGGAAACGTGTTATTATGCTTACAAAAGGGTTATTTAAGCATAAACCACCATTTGGGAGTGAATTCCATTAGTTTTGAGCAATATCAACATTGTAAAGTAAAAATCACATTGTTGGTCAAAAAGTGCTTCTCTCGCTCTGAAAAGCATTTTGCACACATAAAAACTTGACATGTGAATATTTCTGTTACTTTCAATGGAAACGTGTTATTATGCTTACAAAAGGGTTATTTAAGCATAAACCACCATTTGGGAGTGAATTCCATTAGTTTTGAGCAATATCAACATTGTAAGGTAAAAATCACATTGTTGGTCAAAAAGTGCTTCTCTCGCTCTGAAAAGCATTTTGCACGCATAAAAACTTGACATGTGAATATTTCTGTTTCTTTCAATGGAAACGTGTTATTATGCTTACAAAAGGGTTATTTAAGCATAAACCACCATTTGGGAGTGAATTCCATTAGTTTTGAGCAATATCAACATTGTAAGGTAAAAATCACATTGTTGGTCAAAAAGTGCTTCTCTCGCTCTGAAAAGCATTTTGCACGCATAAAAACTTGACATGTGAATATTTCTGTTTCTTTCAATGGAAACGTGTTATTATGCTTACAAAAGGGTTATTTAAGCATAAACCACCATTTGGGAGTGAATTCCATTAGTTTTGAGCAATATCAAAATTGAAAGGTCAGAATCACATTGTTGGTCAAAAAGTGCTTCTCTCGCTCTGAAAAGCATTTTGCACACATAAAAACTAGAAACGTGAATATTTCTGTTACTTTCAATGGAAACGTGTTATTATACTTACAAAAGGGTTATTTAAGCATAAACCAACATTTGGGAGTGAATTCCATTAGTTTTCAGCAATATCAACATTGCAAGGTCAGAATCACATTGTTGGTCAAAAAGTGCTTCTCTCGCTCTGAAAAGCATTTTGCACACATAAAAACTAGAAAAGTGAATAGTTCTGTTCCTTTCAATGCTAACGTGTTATTATGCTTACAAAAGGGTTATTTAAGCATAAACCACCATTTTGGAGTGAATTCCACTCGTTTTGAGCAATATCAACATTGAAAGGTCAGAATCACATTGTTGGTCAAAAAGTGCTTCTCTCGCTCTGAAAAGCATTTTGCACACATAAAAACTAGAAAAGTGAATATTTCTGTTACTTTCAATGGAAACGTGTTATTATGCTTACAAAAGGGTTATTTAAGCATAAACCACCATTTCGGAGTGAATTCCATTCGTTTTGAGCAATATCAACATTGTAAGGTCAGAATCACATTGTTGGTCAAAAAGTGCTTCTCTCGCTCTGAAAAGCATTTTGCACACATAAAAACTAGAAAAGTGAATATTTCAGTTACTTTCAATGGAAACGTGTTATTATGCTTACAAAAGGGTTATTTAAGCATAAACCACCATTTGGGAGTGAATTCCATTAGTTTTGAGCAATATCAACGTTGTAAGGTTAGAATCGCATTGTTGGACAAAAAGTGCTTCTCTCACTCTGAAAAGCATTTTGCACGCATAAAAACTTGACAAGTTAATATTTCTGTTTCTTTCAATTCAAACGTGTTATTATGCTTACAAAAGGGTTATTTAAGCATAAACCACCATTTGGGAGTGAATTCCATTAGTTTTGAGCAATATCAACATTGTAAGGTCAGAATCACATTGTTGGTCAAAAAGTGCTTCTCTCGCTCTGAAAAGCATTTTGCACACATAAAAACTAGAAAAGTGAATAGTTCTGTTCCTTTCAATGCTAACGTGTTATTATGCTTACAAAAGGGTTATTTAAGCATAAACCACCATTTGGGAGTGAATTCCACTCGTTTTGAGCAGTATCAACATTGTAAGGTCAGAATCACATTGTTGGTCAAAAAGTGCTTCTCTCGCTCTGAAAAGCATTTTGCACACATAAAAACTAGAAACGTGAATATTTCTGTTACTTTCAATGGAAACGTGTTATTATACTTACAAAAGGGTTATTTAAGCATAAACCAACATTTTGGAGTGAATTCCATTAGTTTTCAGCAATATCAACATTGTAAGGTAAAAATCACATTGTTGGTCAAAAAGTGCTTCTCTCGCTCTGAAAAGCATTTTGCACGCATAAAAACTTGACATGTGAATATTTCTGTTTCTTTCAATTCAAACGTGTTATTATGCTTACAAAAGGGTTATTTAAGCATAAACCACCATTTGGGAGTGAATTCCATTAGTTTTGAGCAATATCAAAATTGAAAGGTCAGAGTCACATTGTTGGTCAAAAAGTGCTTCTCTCGCTCTTAAAAGCATTTTGCACGCATAAAAACTTGACATGTGAATATTTCTGTTTCTTTCAATGGAAACGTGTTATTATGCTTACAAAAGGGTTATTTAAGCATAAACCACCATTTGGGAGTGAATTCCATTAGTTTTGAGCAATATCAAAATTGAAAGGTCAGAATCACATTGTTGGTCAAAAAGTGCTTCTCTCGCTCTGAAAAGCATTTTGCACACATAAAAACTTGACATGTGAATATTTCTGTTACTTTCAATGGAAACGTGTTATTATGCTTACAAAAGGGTTATTTAAGCATAAACCACCATTTGGGAGTGAATTCCATTAGTTTTGAGCAATATCAACATTGTAAGGTAAAAATCACATTGTTGGTCAAAAAGTGCTTCTCTCGCTCTGAAAAGCATTTTGCACGCATAAAAACTTGACATGTGAATATTTCTGTTTCTTTCAATGGAAACGTGTTATTATGCTTACAAAAGGGTTATTTAAGCATAAACCACCATTTGGGAGTGAATTCCATTAGTTTTGAGCAATATCAAAATTGAAAGGTCAGAATCACATTGTTGGTCAAAAAGTGCTTCTCTCGCTCTGAAAAGCATTTTGCACACATAAAAACTTGACATGTGAATATTTCTGTTACTTTCAATGGAAACGTGTTATTATGCTTACAAACGGGTTATTTAAGCATAAACCACCATTTGGGAGTGAATTCCATTAGTTTTGAGCAATATCAAAATTGAAAGGTCAGAGTCACATTGTTGGTCAAAAAGTGCTTCTCTCGCTCTGAAAAGTATTTTGCACGCATAAAAACTTGACATGTGAATATTTCTGTTACTTTCAATGGAAACGTGTTATTATGCTTACAAAAGGGTTATTTAAGCATAAACCACCGTTTGGGAGTGAATTCCATTAGTTTTGAGCAATATCAACATTGTAAGGTAAAAATCACATTGTTTGTCAAAAAGTGCTTCTCTCGCTCTGAAAAGCATTTTGCACGCATAAAAACTTGACATGTGAATATTTCTGTTACTTTCAATGGAAACGTATTATTATGCTTACAAAAGGGTTATTTAAGCATAAACCACCATTTGGGAGTGAATTCCATTAGTTTTGAGCAATATCAAAATTGAAAGGTCAGAGTCACATTGTTGGTCAAAAAGTGCTTCTCTCGCTCTGAAAAGCATTTTGCACGCATAAAAACTTGACATGTGAATATTTCTGTTTCTTTCAATGGAAACGTGTTATTATGCTTACAAAAGGGTTATTTAAGCATAAACCACCATTTGGGAGTGAATTCCATTAGTTTTGAGCAATATCAAAATTGAAAGGTAAAAATCACATTGTTGGTCAAAAAGTGCTTCTCTCGCTCTGAAAAGCATTTTGCACGCATAAAAACTTGACATGTGAATATTTCTGTTACTTTCAATGGAAACGTGTTATTATGCTTACAAAAGGGTTATTTAAGCATAAACCACCATTTGGGAGTGAATTCCATTAGTTTTGAGCAATATCAACATTGTAAGGTAAAAATCACATTGTTGGTCAAAAAGTGCTTCTCTCGCTCTGAAAAGCATTTTGCACACATAAAAACTTGACATGTGAATATTTCTGTTACTTTCAATGGAAACGTGTTATTATGCTTACAAAAGGGTTATTTAAGCATAAACCACCATTTGGAGTGAATTCCATTAGTTTTGAGCAATATCAACATTGTAAGGTAAAAATCACATTGTTGGTCAAAAAGTGCTTCTCTCGCTCTGAAAAGCATTTTGCACGCATAAAAACTTGACATGTGAATATTTCTGTTTCTTTCAATGGAAACGTGTTATTATGCTTACAAAAGGGTTATTTAAGCATAAACCACCATTTGGGAGTGAATTCCATTAGTTTTGAGCAATATCAACATTGTAAGGTAAAAATCACATTGTTGGTCAAAAAGTGCTTCTCTCGCTCTGAAAAGCATTTTGCACGCATAAAAACTTGACATGTGAATATTTCTGTTTCTTTCAATGGAAACGTGTTATTATGCTTACAAAAGGGTTATTTAAGCATAAACCACCATTTGGGAGTGAATTCCATTAGTTTTGAGCAATATCAAAATTGAAAGGTCAGAATCACATTGTTGGTCAAAAAGTGCTTCTCTCGCTCTGAAAAGCATTTTGCACACATAAAAACTTGACATGTGAATATTTCTGTTACTTTCAATGGAAACGTGTTATTATGCTTACAAAAGGGTTATTTAAGCATAAACCACCATTTGGGAGTGAATTCCATTAGATTTGAGCAATATCAAAATTGAAAGGTAAAAATCACATTGTTGGTCAAAAAGTGCTTCTCTCGCTCTGAAAAGCATTTTGCACGCATAAAAACTTGACATGTGAATATTTCTGTTTCTTTCAATGGAAACGTGTTATTATGCTTACAAAAGGGTTATTTAAGCATAAACCACCATTTGGGAGTGAATTCCATTAGTTTTGAGCAATATCAAAATTGAAAGGTCAGAATCACATTGTTGGTCAAAAAGTGCTTCTCTCGCTCTGAAAAGCATTTTGCACACATAAAAACTTGACATGTGAATATTTCTGTTACTTTCAATGGAAACGTGTTATTATGCTTACAAAAGGGTTATTTAAGCATAAACCACCATTTGGGAGTGAATTCCATTAGTTTTGAGCAACATCAAAATTGAAAGGTCAGAGTCACATTGTTGGTCAAAAAGTGCTTCTCTCGCTCTGAAAAGCATTTTGCACACATAAAAACTTGACATGTGAATATTTCTGTTACTTTCAATGGAAACGTGTTATTATGCTTACAAAAGGGTTATTTAAGCATAAACCACCATTTGGGAGTGAATTCCATTAGTTTTGAGCAATATCAACATTGTAAGGTAAAAATCATATTGTTGGTCAAAAAGTGCTTCTCTCGCTCTGAAAAGCATTTTGCACGCATAAAAACTTGACATGTGAATATTTCTGTTTCTTTCAATTCAAACGTGTTATTATGCGTACAAAAGGGTTATTTAAGCATAAACCACCATTTGGGAGTGAATTCCATTAGTTTTGAGCAATATCAAAATTGAAAGGTCAGAATCACATTGTTGGTCAAAAAGTGCTTCTCTCGCTCTGAAAAGCATTTTGCACACATAAAAACTTGACATGTGAATATTTCTGTTACTTTCAATGGAAACGTGTTATTATGCTTACAAAAGGGTTATTTAAGCATAAACCACCATTTGGGAGTGAATTCCATTAGTTTTGAGCAATATCAACATTGTAAGGTAAAAATCACATTGTTGGTCAAAAAGTGCTTCTCTCGCTCTGAAAAGCATTTTGCACGCATAAAAACTTGACATGTGAATATTTCTGTTACTTTCAATGGAAACGTGTTATTATGCTTACAAAAGGGTTATTTAAGCATAAACCACCATTTGGGAGTGAATTCCATTAGTTTTGAGCAATATCAACATTGTAAGGTAAAAATCACATTGTTGGTCAAAAAGTGCTTCTCTCGCTCTGAAAAGCATTTTGCACGCATAAAAACTTGACATGTGAATATTTCTGTTTCTTTCAATGGAAACGTGTTATTATGCTTACAAAAGGGTTATTTAAGCATAAACCACCATTTGGGAGTGAATTCCATTAGTTTTGAGCAATATCAAAATTGAAAGGTCAGAATCACATTGTTGGTCAAAAAGTGCTTCTCTCGCTCTGAAAAGCATTTTGCACACATAAAAACTTGACATGTGAATATTTCTGTTACTTTCAATGGAAACGTGTTATTATGCTTACAAACGGGTTATTTAAGCATAAACCACCATTTGGGAGTGAATTCCATTAGTTTTGAGCAATATCAAAATTGAAAGGTCAGAGTCACATTGTTGGTCAAAAAGTGCTTCTCTCGCTCTGAAAAGCATTTTGCACGCATAAAAACTTGACATGTGAATATTTCTGTTACTTTCAATGGAAACGTGTTATTATGCTTACAAAAGGGTTATTTAAGCATAAACCACCATTTGGGAGTGAATTCCATTAGTTTTGAGCAACATCAAAATTGAAAGGTCAGAGTCACATTGTTGGTCAAAAAGTGCTTCTCTCGCTCTGAAAAGCATTTTGCACACATAAAAACTTGACATGTGAATATTTCTGTTACTTTCAATGGAAACGTGTTATTATGCTTACAAAAGGGTTATTTAAGCATAAACCACCATTTGGGAGTGAATTCCATTAGTTTTGAGCAATATCAACATTGTAAGGTAAAAATCATATTGTTGGTCAAAAAGTGCTTCTCTCGCTCTGAAAAGCATTTTGCACGCATAAAAACTTGACATGTGAATATTTCTGTTTCTTTCAATTCAAACGTGTTATTATGCGTACAAAAGGGTTATTTAAGCATAAACCACCATTTGGGAGTGAATTCCATTAGTTTTGAGCAATATCAAAATTGAAAGGTCAGAATCACATTGTTGGTCAAAAAGTGCTTCTCTCGCTCTGAAAAGCATTTTGCACACATAAAAACTTGACATGTGAATATTTCTGTTACTTTCAATGGAAACGTGTTATTATGCTTACAAAAGGGTTATTTAAGCATAAACCACCATTTGGGAGTGAATTCCATTAGTTTTGAGCAATATCAACATTGTAAGGTAAAAATCACATTGTTGGTCAAAAAGTGCTTCTCTCGCTCTGAAAAGCATTTTGCACGCATAAAAACTTGACATGTGAATATTTCTGTTACTTTCAATGGAAACGTGTTATTATGCTTACAAAAGGGTTATTTAAGCATAAACCACCATTTGGGAGTGAATTCCATTAGTTTTGAGCAATATCAACATTGTAAGGTAAAAATCACATTGTTGGTCAAAAAGTGCTTCTCTCGCTCTGAAAAGCATTTTGCACGCATAAAAACTTGACATGTGAATATTTCTGTTTCTTTCAATGGAAACGTGTTATTATGCTTACAAAAGGGTTATTTAAGCATAAACCACCATTTGGGAGTGAATTCCATTAGTTTTGAGCAATATCAAAATTGAAAGGTCAGAATCACATTGTTGGTCAAAAAGTGCTTCTCTCGCTCTGAAAAGCATTTTGCACACATAAAAACTTGACATGTGAATATTTCTGTTACTTTCAATGGAAACGTGTTATTATGCTTACAAACGGGTTATTTAAGCATAAACCACCATTTGGGAGTGAATTCCATTAGTTTTGAGCAATATCAAAATTGAAAGGTCAGAGTCACATTGTTGGTCAAAAAGTGCTTCTCTCGCTCTGAAAAGCATTTTGCACGCATAAAAACTTGACATGTGAATATTTCTGTTACTTTCAATGGAAACGTGTTATTATGCTTACAAAAGGGTTATTTAAGCATAAACCACCATTTGGGAGTGAATTCCATTAGTTTTGAGCAATATCAACATTGTAAGGTAAAAATCACATTGTTGGTCAAAAAGTGCTTCTCTCGCTCTGAAAAGCATTTTGCACGCATAAAAACTTGACATGTGAATAGTTCTGTTCCTTTCAATGCTAACGTGTTATTATGCTTACAAAAGGGTTATTTAAGCATAAACCACCATTTGGGAGTGAATTCCACTCGTTTTGAGCAATATCAACATTGAAAGGTCAGAATCACATTGTTGGTCAAAAAGTGCTTCTCTCGCTCTGAAAAGCATTTTGCACACATAAAAACTAGAAAAGTGAATATTTCTGTTACTTTCAATGGAAACGTGTTATTATGCTTACAAAAGGGTTATTTAAGCATAAACCACCATTTTGGAGTGAATTCCATTCGTTTTGAGCAATATCAACATTATAAGGTCAGAATCACATTGTTGGTCAAAAAGTGCTTCTCTCGCTCTGAAAAGCATTTTGCACACATAAAAACTAGAAAAGTGAATATTTCAGTTACTTTCAATGGAAACGTGTTATTATGCTTACAAAAGGGTTATTTAAGCATAAACCACCATTTGGGAGTGAATTCCATTAGTTCTGAGCAATATCAAGATTGTAAGGTTAGAATGGCATTGTTGGTCAAAAAGTGCTTCTCTCGCTCTGAAAAGCATTTTGCACACATAAAAACTAGAAACGTGAATATTTCTGTTACTTTCAATGGAAACGTGTTATTATGCTTACAAAAGTGTTATTTAAGCATAAACCACCATTTGGGAGTGAATTCCATTCGTTTTGAGCAATATCAACATTGTAAGGTCAGAATCACATTGTTGGTCAAAAAGTGCTTCTCTCGCTCTGAAAAGCATTTTGCACACATAAAAACTAGAAAAGTGAATATTTCAGTTACTTTCAATGGAAACGTGTTATTATGCTTACAAAAGGGTTATTTAAGCATAAACCATCATTTGGGAGTGAATTCCATTCGTTTTGAGCAATATCAACATTGTAAGGTCAGAATCACATTGTTGGTCAAAAAGTGCTTCTCTCGCTCTGAAAAGCATTTTGCACACATAAAAACTAGAAAAGTGAATATTTCTGTTCATTTCAATGCAAACATGTCATTATGCTGACAAAAGGGTTATTTAAGCATAAACCACCATTTGGGAGTGAATTCCATTAGTTTTGAGCAATATCAACATTGAAAGGTCAGAATCACATTGTTGGTCAAAAAGTGCTTCTCTCGCTCTGAAAAGCATTTTGCACACATAAAAACTAGAAACGTGAATATTTCTGTTACTTTCAATGGAAACGTGTTATTATGCTTACAAAAGGGTTATTTAAGCATAAACCACCATTTGGGAGTGAATTCCATTAGTTTTGAGCAATATCAACATTGTAAGGTTAGAATCGCATTGTTGGTCAAAAAGTGCTTCTCTCGCTCTGAAAAGCATTTTGCACGCATAAAAACTAGAAAAGTGAATAGTTCTGTTCCTTTCAATGCTAACGTGTTATTATGCTTACAAAAGGGTTATTTAAGCATAAACCACCATTTCGGAGTGAATTCCATTCGTTTTGAGCAATATCAACATTGTAAGGTCAGAATCACATTGTTGGTCAAAAAGTGCTTCTCTCGCTCTGAAAAGCATTTTGCACACATAAAAACTAGAAAAGTGAATATTTCAGTTACTTTCAATGGAAACGTGTTATTATGCTTACAAAAGGGTTATTTAAGCATAAACCACCATTTGGGAGTGAATTCCATTAGTTTTGAGCAATATCAAGATTGTAAGGTTAGAATGGCATTGTTGGTCAAAAAGTGCTTCTCTCGCTCTGAAAAGCATTTTGCACGCATAAAAATTTGACAAGTGAATATTTCTGTTTCTTTCAATTCAAACGTGTTATTATGCTTACAAAAGGGTTATTTAAGCATAAACCACCATTTGGGAGTGAATTCCACTCGTTTTGAGCAGTATCAACATTGTAAGGTCAGAAATCGCATTGTTGGTCAAAAAGTGCTTCTCTCGCTCTGAAAAGCATTTTGCACACATAAAAACTAGAAACGTGAATATTTCTGTTACTTTCAATGGAAACGTGTTATTATGCTTACAAAAGGGTTATTTAAGCATAAACCACCATTTGGGAGTGAATTCCATTCGTTTTGAGCAATATCAACATTGTAAGGTCAGAATCACATTGTTGGTCAAAAAGTGCTTCTCTCGCTCTGAAAAGCATTTTGCACACATAAAAACTAGAAAAGTGAATATTTCAGTTACTTTCAATGGAAACGTGTTATTATGCTTACAAAAGGGTTATTTAAGCATAAACCATCATTTGGGAGTGAATTCCATTCGTTTTGAGCAATATCAACATTGTAAGGTCAGAATCACACTGTTGGTCAAAAAGTGCTTCTCTCGCTCTGAAAAGCATTTTGCACACATAAAAACTAGAAAAGTGAATATTTCTGTTCATTTCAATGCAAACGTGTCATTATGCTGACAAAAGGGTTATTTAAGCATAAACCACCATTTGGGAGTGAATTCCATTAGTTTTGAGCAATATCAACATTGTAAGGTTAGAATCGCATTGTTGGTCAAAAAGTGCTTCTCTCGCTCTGAAAAGCATTTTGCACGCATAAAAACTTGACAAGTGAATATTTTTGTTTCTTTCAATTCAAACGTGTTATTATGCTTACAAAAGGGTTATTTAAGCATAAACCACCATTTGGGAATGAATTCCATTCGTTTTGAGCAATATCAACATTGTAAGGTTAGAATCGCATTGTTGGTCAAAAAGTGCTTCTCTCGCTCTGAAAAGCATTTTGCACGCATAAAAACTTGACAAGTGAATATTTTTGTTTCTTTCAATTCAAACGTGTTATTATGCTTACAAAAGGGTTATTTAAGCATAAACCACCATTTGGGAGTGAATTCCATTAGTTTTGAGCAATATCAACATTGTAAGGTTAGAATCGCATTGTTGGTCAAAAAGTGCTTCTCTCGCTCTGAAAAGCATTTTGCACGCATAAAAACTTGACAAGTTAATATTTCTGTTTCTTTCAATTCAAACGTGTTATTATGCTTACAAAAGGGTTATTTAAGCATAAACCACCATTTGGGAGTGAATTCCATTAGTTTTCAGCAATATCAACATTGTAAGGTCAGAATCACATTGTTGGTCAAAAAGTGCTTCTCTCGCTCTGAAAAGCATTTTGCACACATAAAAACTAGAAAAGTGAAAAGTTCTGTTCCTTTCAATGCTAACGTGTTATTATGCTTACAAAAGGGTTATTTAAGCATAAATCACCATTTGGGAGTGAATTCCACTCGTTTTGAGCAGTATCAACATTGTAAGGTCAGAATCACATTGTTGGTCAAAAAGTGCTTCTCTCGCTCTGAAAAGCATTTTGCACGCATAAAAACTTGACAAGTGAATATTTTTTTTTCTTTCAATTCAAACGTGTTATTATGCTTACAAAAGGGTTATTTAAGCATAAACCACCATTTGGGAGTGAATTCCATTAGTTTTGAGCAATATCAACATTGTAAGGTTAGAATCGCATTGTTGGTCAAAAAGTGCTTCTCTCGCTCTGAAAAGCATTTTGCACGCATAAAAACTTGACAAGTTAATATTTCTGTTTCTTTCAATGGAAACGTGTTATTATGCTTACAAAAGGGTTATTTAAGCATAAACCACCATTTGGGAGTGAATTCCATTAGTTTTGAGCAATATCAACATTGTAAGGTCAGAATCACATTGTTGGTCAAAAAGTGCTTCTCTCGCTCTGAAAAGCATTTTGCACACATAAAAACTAGAAAAGTGAATAGTTCTGTTCCTTTCAATGCTAACGTGTTATTATGCTTACAAAAGGGTTATTTAAGCATAAACGACCATTTGGGAGTGAATTCCACTCGTTTTGAGCAGTATCAACATTGTAAGGTCAGAATCGCATTGTTGGTCAAAAAGTGCTTCTCTCGCTCTGAAAAGCATTTTGCACACATAAAAACTAGAAACGTGAATATTTCTGTTACTTTCAATGGAAACGTGTTATTATACTTACAAAAGGGTTATTTAAGCATAAACCAACATTTGGGAGTGAATTCCATTAGTTTTCAGCAATATCAACATTGCAAGGTCAGAATCACATTGTTGGTCAAAAAGTGCTTCTCTCGCTCTGAAAAGCATTTTGCACACATAAAAACTAGAAAAGTGAATAGTTCTGTTCCTTTCAATGCTAACGTGTTATTATGCTTACAAAAGGGTTATTTAAGCATAAACCACCATTTTGGAGTGAATTCCACTCGTTTTGAGCAATATCAACATTGAAAGGTCAGAATCACATTGTTGGTCAAAAAGTGCTTCTCTCGCTCTGAAAATCATTTTGCACACATAAAAACTAGAAAAGTGAATATTTCTGTTACTTTCAATGGAAACGTGTTATTATGCTTACAAAAGGGTTATTTAAGCATAAACCACCATTTCGGAGTGAATTCCATTCGTTTTGAGCAATATCAACATTGTAAGGTCAGAATCACATTGTTGGTCAAAAAGTGCTTCTCTCGCTCTGAAAAGCATTTTGCACACATAAAAACTAGAAAAGTGAATATTTCAGTTACTTTCAATGGAAACGTGTTATTATGCTTACAAAAGGGTTATTTAAGCATAAACCACCATTTGGGAGTGAATTCCATTAGTTTTGAGCAATATCAACGTTGTAAGGTTAGAATCGCATTGTTGGTCAAAAAGTGCTTCTCTCGCTCTGAAAAGCATTTTGCACGCATAAAAACTTGACAAGTTAATATTTCTGTTTCTTTCAATTCAAACGTGTTATTATGCTTACAAAAGGGTTATTTAAGCATAAACCACCATTTGGGAGTGAATTCCATTAGTTTTGAGCAATATCAACATTGTAAGGTCAGAATCACATTGTTGGTCAAAAAGTGCTTCTCTCGCTCTGAAAAGCATTTTGCACACATAAAAACTAGAAAAGTGAATAGTTCTGTTCCTTTCAATGCTAACGTGTTATTATGCTTACAAAAGGGTTATTTAAGCATAAACCACCATTTGGGAGTGAATTCCACTCGTTTTGAGCAGTATCAACATTGTAAGGTCAGAATCGCATTGTTGGTCAAAAAGTGCTTCTCTCGCTCTGAAAAGCATTTTGCACACATAAAAACTAGAAACGTGAATATTTCTGTTACTTTCAATGGAAACGTGTTATTATACTTACAAAAGGGTTATTTAAGCATAAACCAACATTTTGGAGTGAATTCCATTAGTTTTCAGCAATATCAACATTGCAAGGTCAGAATCACATTGTTGGTCAAAAAGTGCTTCTCTCGCTCTGAAAAGCATTTTGCACACATAAAAACTAGAAAAGTGAATATTTCTGTTCATTTCAATGCAAACGTGTCATTATGCTGACAAAAGGGTTATTTAAGCATAAACCACCATTTGGGAGTGAATTCCATTAGTTTTGAGCAATATCAACATTGAAAGGTCAGAATCACATTGTTGGTCAAAAAGTGCTTCTCTCGCTCTGAAAAGCATTTTGCACACATAAAAACTAGAAACGTGAATATTTCTGTTACTTTCAATGGAAACGTGTTATTATGCTTACAAAAGGGTTATTTAAGCATAAACCACCATTTGGGAGTGAATTCCATTAGTTTTGAGCAATATCAACATTGTAAGGTTAGAATCGCATTGTTGGTCAAAAAGTGCTTCTCTCGCTCTGAAAAGCATTTTGCACGCATAAAAACTAGAAAAGTGAATAGTTCTGTTCCTTTCAATGCTAACGTGTTATTATGCTTACAAAAGGGTTATTTAAGCATAAACCACCATTTGGGAGTGAATTCCATTAGTTTTGAGCAATATCAAGATTGTAAGGTTAGAATGGCATTGTTGGTCAAAAAGTGCTTCTCTCGCTCTGAAAAGCATTTTGCACGCATAAAAACTTGACAAGTGAATATTTCTGTTTCTTTCAATTCAAACGTGTTATTATGCTTACAAAAGGGTTATTTAAGCATAAACCACCATTTGGGAGTGAATTCCACTCGTTTTGAGCAGTATCAACATTGTAAGGTCAGAATCGCATTGTTGGTCAAAAAGTGCTTCTCTCGCTCTGAAAAGCATTTTGCACACATAAAAACTAGAAACGTGAATATTTCAGTTACTTTCAATGGAAACGTGTTATTATGCTTACAAAAGGGTTATTTAAGCATAAACCACCATTTGGGAGTGAATTCCATTCGTTTTGAGCAATATCAACATTGTAAGGTCAGAATCACATTGTTGGTCAAAAAGTGCTTCTCTCGCTCTGAAAAGCATTTTGCACGCATAAAAACTTGACATGTGAATATTTCTGTTTCTTTCAATGGAAACGTGTTATTATGCTTACAAAAGGGTTATTTAAGCATAAACCACCATTTGGGAGTGAATTCCATTAGTTTTGAGCAATATCAACATTGTAAGGTAAAAATCACATTGTTGGTCAAAAAGTGCTTCTCTCGCTCTGAAAAGCATTTTGCACGCATAAAAACTTGACATGTGAATATTTCTGTTTCTTTCAATGGAAACGTGTTATTATGCTTACAAAAGGGTTATTTAAGCATAAACCACCATTTGGGAGTGAATTCCATTAGTTTTGAGCAATATCAAAATTGAAAGGTCAGAATCACATTGTTGGTCAAAAAGTGCTTCTCTCGCTCTGAAATGCATTTTGCACACATAAAAACTTGATATGTGAATATTTCTGTTTCTTTCAATGGAAACGTGTTATTATGCTTACAAAAGGGTTATTTAAGCATAAACCACCATTTGGGAGTGAATTCCATTAGTTTTGAGCAATATCAAAATTGAAAGGTCAGAGACACATTGTTGGTCAAAAAGTGCTTCTCTCGCTCTGAAAAGCATTTTGCACGCATAAAAACTTGACATGTGAATATTTCTGTTTCTTTCAATGGAAACGTGTTATTATGCTTACAAAAGGGTTATTTAAGCATAAACCACCATTTGGGAGTGAATTCCATTAGTTTTGAGCAATATCAACATTGTAAGTTAAAAATCACATTGTTGGTCAAAAAGTGCTTCTCTCGCTCTGAAAAGCATTTTGCACGCATAAAAACTTGACATGTGAATATTTCTGTTTCTTTCAATGGAAACGTGTTATTATGCTTACAAAAGGGTTATTTAAGCATAAACCACCATTTGGGAGTGAATTCCATTAGTTTTGAGCAATATCAAAATTGAAAGGTCAGAATCACATTGTTGGTCAAAAAGTGCTTCTCTCGCTCTGAAAAGCATTTTGCACACATAAAAACTTGACATGTGAATATTTCTGTTACTTTCAATGGAAACGTGTTATTATGCTTACAAAAGGGTTATTTAAGCATAAACCACCATTTGGGAGTGAATTCCACTCGTTTTGAGCAGTATCAACATTGTAAGGTCAGAATTGCATTGTTGGTCAAAAAGTGCTTCTCTCGCTGTGAAAAGCATTTTGCACACATAAAAACTAGAAACGTGAATATTTCTGTTACTTTCAATGGAAACGTGTTATTATACTTACAAAAGGGTTATTTAAGCATAAACCACCATTTGGGAGTGAATTCCATTAGTTTTCAGCAATATCAACATTGCAAGGTCAGAATCACATTGTTGGTCAAAAAGTGCTTCTCTCGCTCTGAAAAGCATTTTGCACACATAAAAACTAGAAAAGTGAATAGTTCTGTTCCTTTCAATGCTAACGTGTTATTATGCTTACAAAAGGGTTATTTAAGCATAAACCACCATTTGGGAGTGAATTCCACTCGTTCTGAGCAGTATCATCATTGTAAGGTCAGAATCGCATTGTTGGTCAAAAAGTGCTTCTCTCGCTCTGAAAAGCATTTTGCACACATAAAAACTAGAAACGTGAATATTTCTGTTACTTTCAATGGAAACGTGTTATTATGCTTACAAAAGGGTTATTTAAGCATAAACCACCATTTCGGAGTGAATTCCATTAGTTTTGAGCAATATCAACATTGTAAGGTCAGAATCACATTGTTGGTCAAAAAGTGCTTCTCTCGCTCTGAAAAGCATTTTGCACACATAAAAACTAGAAAAGTGATTATTTCAGTTACTTTCAATGGAAACGTGTTATTATGCTTACAAAAGGGTTATTTAAGCATAAACCACAATTTTGGAGTGAATTCCATTAGTTTTGAGCAATATCAAGATTGTAAGGTTAGAATGGCATTGTTGGTCAAAAAGTGCTTCTCTCGCTCTGAAAAGCATTTTGCACGCATAAAAACTTGACAAGTGAATATTTCTGTTTCTTTCAATTCAAACGTGTTATTATGCTTAAAAAAGGGTTATTTAAGCATAAACCACCATTTGGGAGTGAATTCCATTAGTTTTCAGCAATATCAACATTGCAAGGTCAGAATCACATTGTTGGTCAAAAAGTGCTTCTCTCGCTCTGAAAAGCATTTTGCACACATAAAAACTAGAAAAGTGAATAGTTCTGTTCCTTTCAATGCTAACGTGTTATTATGCTTACAAAAGGGTTATTTAAGCATAAACCACCATTTGGGAGTGAATTCCACTCGTTTTGAGCAGTATCAACATTGAAAGGTCAGAATCGCATTGTTGGTCAAAAAGTACATCTCTCGCTCTGAAAAGCATTTTGCACACATAAAAACTAGAAACGTGAATATTTCTGTTACTTTCAATGGAAACGTGTTATTATGCTTACAAAAGGGTTATTTAAGCATAAACCACCATTTGGGAGTGAATTCCATTCGTTTTGAGCAATATCAACATTGTAAGGTCAGAATCACATTGTTGGTCAAAAAGTGCTTCTCTCGCTCTGAAAAGCATTTTGCACACATAAAAACTAGAAAAGTGAATATTTCAGTTACTTTCAATGGAAACGTGTTATTATGCTTACAAAAGGGTTATTTAAGCATAAACCACCATTTGGGAGTGAATTCCATTAGTTTTGAGCAATATCAACATTGTAAGGTTAGAATCGCATTGTTGGTCAAAAAGTGCTTCTCTCGCTCTGAAAAGCATTTTGCACGCATAAAAACTTGACAAGTTAATATTTCTGTTTCTTTCAATTCAAACGTGTTATTATGCTTACAAAAGGGTTATTTAAGCATAAACCACCATTTGGGAGTGAATTCCATTAGTTTTGAGCAATATCAACATTGTAAGGTCAGAATCACATTGTTGGTCAAAAAGTGCTTCTCTCGCTCTGAAAAGCATTTTGCACACATAAAAACTAGAAAAGTGAATAGTTCTGTTCCTTTCAATGCTAACGTGTTATTATGCTTACAAAAGGGTTATTTAAGCATAAACCACCATTTGGGAGTGAATTCCACTCGTTTTGAGCAGTATCAACATTGTAAGGTCAGAATCGCATTGTTGGTCAAAAAGTGCTTCTCTCGCTCTGAAAAGCATTTTGCACACATAAAAACTAGAAACGTGAATATTTCTGTTACTTTCAATGGAAACGTGTTATTATACTTACAAAAGGGTTATTTAAGCATAAACCAACATTTGGGAGTGAATTCCATTAGTTTTCAGCAATATCAACATTGCAAGGTCAGAATCACATTGTTGGTCAAAAAGTGCTTCTCTCGCTCTGAAAAGCATTTTGCACACATAAAAACTAGAAAAGTGAATAGTTCTGTTCCTTTCAATGCTAACGTGTTATTATGCTTACAAAAGGGTTATTTAAGCATAAACCACCATTTGGGAGTGAATTCCACTCGTTTTGAGCAATATCAACATTGAAAGGTCAGAATCACATTGTTGGTCAAAAAGTGCTTCTCTCGCTGTGAAAAGCATTTTGCACACATAAAAACTAGAAACGTGAATATTTCTGTTACTTTCAATGGAAACGTGTTATTATACTTACAAAAGGGTTATTTAAGCATAAACCACCATTTGGGAGTGAATTCCATTAGTTTTCAGCAATATCAACATTGCAAGGTCAGAATCACATTGTTGGTCAAAAAGTGCTTCTCTCGCTCTGAAAAGCATTTTGCACACATAAAAACTAGAAACGTGAATATTTCTGTTACTTTCAATGGAAACGTGTTATTATACTTACAAAAGGGTTATTTAAGCATAAACCACCATTTGGGAGTGAATTCCATTAGTTTTCAGCAATATCAACATTGCAAGGTCAGAATCACATTGTTGGTCAAAAAGTGCTTCTCTCGCTCTGAAAAGCATTTTGCACACATAAAAACTAGAAACGTGAATATTTCTGTTACTTTCAATGGAAACGTGTTATTATGCTTACAAAAGGGTTATTTAAGCATAAACCACCATTTGGGAGTGAATTCCATTAGTTTTGAGCAATATAAAGATTGTAAGGTTAGAATGGCATTGTTGGTCAAAAAGTGCTTCTCTCGCTCTGAAAAGCATTTTGCACGCATAAAAACATGACAAGTGAATATTTCTGTTTCTTTCAATTCAAACGTGTTATTATGCTTACAAAAGGGTTATTTAAGCATAAACCACCATTTGGGAGTGAATTCCACTCGTTTTGAGCAGTATCAACATTGTAAGGTCAGAATCGCATTGTTGGTCAAAAAGTGCTTCTCTCGCTCTGAAAAGCATTTTGCACACATAAAAACTAGAAACGTGAATATTTCTGTTACTTTCAATGGAAACGTGTTATTATGCTTACAAAAGGGTTATTTAAGCATAAACCATCATTTGGGAGTGAATTCCATTCGTTTTGAGCAATATCAACATTGTAAGGTCAGAATCACATTGTTGGTCAAAAAGTGCTTCTCTCGCTCTGAAAAGCATTTTGCACACATAAAAACTAGAAAAGTGAATATTTCTGTTCATTTCAATGCAAACGTGTCATTATGCTGACAAAAGGGTTATTTAAGCATAAACCACCATTTGGGAGTGAATTCCATTAGTTTTGAGCAATATCAAAATTGAAAGGTCAGAATCACATTGTTGGTCAAAAAGTGCTTCTCTCGCTCTGAAAAGCATTTTGCACACATAAAAACTAGAAACGTGAATATTTCTGTTACTTTCAATGGAAACGTGTTATTATGCTTACAAAAGGGTTATTTAAGCATAAACCACCATTTGGGAGTGAATTCCATTAGATTTGAGCAATATCAACATTGTAAGGTTAGAATCGCATTGTTGGTCAAAAAGTGCTTCTCTCGCTCTGAAAAGCATTTTGCACGCATAAAAACTTGACAAGTGAATATTTTTGTTTCTTTCAATTCAAACGTGTTATTATGCTTACAAAAGGGTTATTTAAGCATAAACCACCATTTGGAATGAATTCCATTCGTTTTGAGCAATATCAACATTGTAAGGTTAGAATCGCATTGTTGGTCAAAAAGTGCTTCTCTCGCTCTGAAAAGCATTTTGCACGCATAAAAACTTGACAAGTTAATATTTCTGTTTCTTTCAATTCAAACGTGTTATTATGCTTACAAAAGGGTTATTTAAGCATAAACCACCATTTGGGAGTGAATTCCATTAGTTTTCAGCAATATCAACATTGTAAGGTCAGAATCACATTGTTGGTCAAAAAGTGCTTCTCTCGCTCTGAAAAGCATTTTGCACACATAAAAACTAGAAAAGTGAATAGTTATGTTCCTTTCAATGCTAACGTGTTATTATGCTTACAAAAGGGTTATTTAAGCATAAACCACCATTTGGGAGTGAATTCCACTCGTTTTGAGCAGTATCAACATTGTAAGGTCAGAATCGCATTGTTGGTCAAAAAGTGCTTCTCTCGCTGTGAAAAGCATTTTGCACACATAAAAACTTGAAACGTGAATATTTCTGTTACTTTCAATGGAAACGTGTTATTATACTTACAAAAGGGTTATTTAAGCATAAACCACCATTTGGGAGTGAATTCCATTAGTTTTCAGCAATATCAACATTGCAAGGTCAGAATCACATTGTTGGTCAAAAAGTGCTTCTCTCGCTCTGAAAAGCATTTTGCACACATAAAAACTTGAAACGTGAATATTTCTGTTACTTTCAATGGAAACGTGTTATTATACTTACAAAAGGGTTATTTAAGCATAAACCACCATTTGGGAGTGAATTCCATTAGTTTTCAGCAATATCAACATTGCAAGGTCAGAATCACATTGTTGGTCAAAAAGTGCTTCTCTCGCTCTGAAAAGCATTTTGCACACATAAAAACTAGAAAAGTGAATAGTTATGTTCCTTTCAATGCTAACGTGTTATTATGCTTACAAAAGGGTTATTTAAGCATAAACCACCATTTGGGAGTGAATTCCACTCGTTTTGAGCAGTATCAACATTGTAAGGTCAGAATCGCATTGTTGGTCAAAAAGTGCTTCTCTCGCTGTGAAAAGCATTTTGCAGACATAAAAACTTGAAACGTGAATATTTCTGTTACTTTCAATGGAAACGTGTTATTATACTTACAAAAGGGTTATTTAAGCATAAACCACCATTTGGGAGTGAATTCCATTAGTTTTCAGCAATATCAACATTGCAAGGTCAGAATCACATTGTTGGTCAAAAAGTGCTTCTCTCGCTCTGAAAAGCATTTTGCACACATAAAAACTAGAAAAGTGAATAGTTCTGTTCCTTTCAATGCTAACGTGTTATTATGCTTACAAAAGGGTTATTTAAGCATAAACCACCATTTGGGAGTGAATTCCACTCGTTTTGAGCAGTATCAACATTGTAAGGTCAGAATCGCATTGTTGGTCAAAAAGTGCTTCTCTCGCTCTGAAAAGCATTTTGCACACATAAAAACTAGAAACGTGAATATTTCTGTTACTTTCAATGGAAACGTGTTATTATGCTTACAAAAGGGTTATTTAAGCATAAACCACCATTTCGGAGTGAATTCCAATAGTTTTGAGCAATATCAACATTGTATGGTCAGAATCACATTGTTGGTCAAAAAGTGCTTCTCTCGCTCTGAAAAGCATTTTGCACACATAAAAACTAGAAAAGTGATTATTTCAGTTACTTTCAATGGAAACGTGTTATTATGCTTACAAAAGGGTTATTTAAGCATAAACCACAATTTTGGAGTGAATTCCATTAGTTTTGAGCAATATCAAGATTGTAAGGTTAGAATGGCATTGTTGGTCAAAAAGTGCTTCTCTCGCTCTGAAAAGCATTTTGCACGCATAAAAACTTGACAAGTGAATATTTCTGTTTCTTTCAATTCAAACGTGTTATTATGCTTAAAAAAGGGTTATTTAAGCATAAACCACCATTTGGGAGTGAATTCCATTAG
Source organism: Pollachius pollachius (assembly GCF_949987615.1). Lineage (NCBI taxonomy): Eukaryota > Metazoa > Chordata > Actinopteri > Gadiformes > Gadidae > Pollachius > Pollachius pollachius. The sequence goes on along the minus strand of NC_136941.1, from coordinate 21,109,957 downwards.
TTTTCAGCAATATCAACATTGCAAGGTCAGAATCACATTGTTGGTCAAAAAGTGCTTCTCTCGCTCTGCAAAGCATTTTGCACACATAAAAACTAGAAACGTGAATATTTCTGTTACTTTCAATGGAAACGTGTTATTATGCTTACAAAAGGGTTATTTAAGCATAAACCATCATTTGGGAGTGAATTCCATTCGTTTTGAGCAATATCAACATTGTAAGGTCAGAATCACATTGTTGGTCAAAAAGTGCTTCTCTCGCTCTGAAAAGCATTTTGCACACATAAAAACTAGAAAAGTGAATATTTCTGTTCATTTCAATGCAAACGTGTCATTATGCTGACAAAAGGGTTATTTAAGCATAAACCACCATTTGGGAGTGAATTCCATTAGTTTTGAGCAATATCAACATTGAAAGGTCAGAATCACATTGTTGGTCAAAAAGTGCTTCTCTCGCTCTGAAAAGCATTTTGCACACATAAAAACTAGAAACGTGAATATTTCTGTTACTTTCAATGGAAACGTGTTATTATGCTTACAAAAGGGTTATTTAAGCATAAACCACCATTTGGGAGTGAATTCCATTAGTTTTGAGCAATATCAACATTGTAAGGTTAGAATCGCATTGTTGGTCAAAAAGTGCTTCTCTCGCTCTGAAAAGCATTTTGCACGCATAAAAACTTGACAAGTGAATATTTTTGTTTCTTTCAATTCAAACGTGTTATTATGCTTACAAAAGGGTTATTTAAGCATAAACCACCATTTGGGAATGAATTCCATTCGTTTTGAGCAATATCAACATTGTAAGGTTAGAATCGCATTGTTGGTCAAAAAGTGCTTCTCTCGCTCTGAAAAGCATTTTGCACGCATAAAAACTTGACAAGTTAATATTTCTGTTTCTTTCAATTCAAACGTGTTATTATGCTTACAAAAGGGTTATTTAAGCATAAACCACCATTTGGGAGTGAATTCCATTAGTTTTCAGCAATATCAACATTGTAAGGTCAGAATCACATTGTTGGTCAAAAAGTGCTTCTCTCGCTCTGAAAAGCATTTTGCACACATAAAAACTAGAAAAGTGAATAGTTATGTTCCTTTCAATGCTAACGTGTTATTATGCTTACAAAAGGGTTATTTAAGCATAAACCACCATTTGGGAGTGAATTCCACTCGTTTTGAGCAGTATCAACATTGTAAGGTCAGAATCGCATTGTTGGTCAAAAAGTGCTTCTCTCGCTGTGAAAAGCATTTTGCACACATAAAAACTAGAAACGTGAATATTTCTGTTACTTTCAATGGAAACGTGTTATTATACTTACAAAAGGGTTATTTAAGCATAAACCACCATTTGGGAGTGAATTCCATTAGTTTTCAGCAATATCAACATTGCAAGGTCAGAATCACATTGTTGGTCAAAAAGTGCTTCTCTCGCTCTGAAAAGCATTTTGCACACATAAAAACTAGAAACGTGAATATTTCTGTTACTTTCAATGGAAACGTGTTATTATACTTACAAAAGGGTTATTTAAGCATAAACCACCATTTGGGAGTGAATTCCATTAGTTTTCAGCAATATCAACATTGCAAGGTCAGAATCACATTGTTGGTCAAAAAGTGCTTCTCTCGCTCTGAAAAGCATTTTGCACACATAAAAACTAGAAACGTGAATATTTCTGTTACTTTCAATGGAAACGTGTTATTATGCTTACAAAAGGGTTATTTAAGCATAAACCACCATTTGGGAGTGAATTCCATTAGTTTTGAGCAATATCAAGATTGTAAGGTTAGAATGGCATTGTTGGTCAAAAAGTGCTTCTCTCGCTCTGAAAAGCATTTTGCACGCATAAAAACTTGACAAGTGAATATTTCTGTTTCTTTCAATTCAAACGTGTTATTATGCTTACAAAAGGGTTATTTAAGCATAAACCACCATTTGGGAGTGAATTCCACTCGTTTTGAGCAGTATCAACATTGTAAGGTCAGAATCGCATTGTTGGTCAAAAAGTGCTTCTCTCGCTCTGAAAAGCATTTTGCACACATAAAAACTAGAAACGTGAATATTTCTGTTACTTTCAATGGAAACGTGTTATTATGCTTACAAAAGGGTTATTTAAGCATAAACCATCATTTGGGAGTGAATTCCATTCGTTTTGAGCAATATCAACATTGTAAGGTCAGAATCACATTGTTGGTCAAAAAGTGCTTCTCTCGCTCTGAAAAGCATTTTGCACACATAAAAACTAGAAAAGTGAATATTTCTGTTCATTTCAATGCAAACGTGTCATTATGCTGACAAAAGGGTTATTTCAGCATAAACCACCATTTGGGAGTGAATTCCATTAGTTTTGAGCAATATCAACATTGAAAGGTCAGAATCACATTGTTGGTCAAAAAGTGCTTCTCTCGCTCTGAAAAGCATTTTGCACACATAAAAACTAGAAACGTGAATATTTCTGTTACTTTCAATGGAAACGTGTTGTTATGCTTACAAAAGGGTTATTTAAGCATAAACCACCATTTGGGAGTGAATTCCATTAGTTTTGAGCAATATCAACATTGTAAGGTTAGAATCGCATTGTTGGTCAAAAAGTGCTTCTCTCGCTCTGAAAAGCATTTTGCACACATAAAAACTAGAAACGTGAATATTTCTGTTACTTTCAATGGAAACGTGTTATTATGCTTACAAAAGGGTTATTTAAGCATAAACCACCATTTGGGAGTGAATTCCATTAGTTTTGAGCAATATCAACATTGTAAGGTTAGAATCGCATTGTTGGTCAAAAAGTGCTTCTCTCGCTCTGAAAAGCATTTTGCACGCATAAAAACTTGACAAGTGAATATTTTTGTTTCTTTCAATTCAAACGTGTTATTATGCTTACAAAAGGGTTATTTAAGCATAAACCACCATTTGGGAATGAATTCCATTCGTTTTGAGCAATATCAACATTGTAAGGTTAGAATCGCATTGTTGGTCAAAAAGTGCTTCTCTCGCTCTGAAAAGCATTTTGCACGCATAAAAACTTGACAAGTTAATATTTCTGTTTCTTTCAATTCAAACGTGTTATTATGCTTACAAAAGGGTTATTTAAGCATAAACCACCATTTGGGAGTGAATTCCATTAGTTTTCAGCAATATCAACATTGTAAGGTCAGAATCACATTGTTGGTCAAAAAGTGCTTCTCTCGCTCTGAAAAGCATTTTGCACACATAAAAACTAGAAAAGTGAATAGTTATGTTCCTTTCAATGCTAACGTGTTATTATGCTTACAAAAGGGTTATTTAAGCATAAACCACCATTTGGGAGTGAATTCCACTCGTTTTGAGCAGTATCAACATTGTAAGGTCAGAATCGCATTGTTGGTCAAAAAGTGCTTCTCTCGCTGTGAAAAGCATTTTGCACACATAAAAACTAGAAACGTGAATATTTCTGTTACTTTCAATGGAAACGTGTTATTATACTTACAAAAGGGTTATTTAAGCATAAACCACCATTTGGGAGTGAATTCCATTAGTTTTCAGCAATATCAACATTGCAAGGTCAGAATCACATTGTTGGTCAAAAAGTGCTTCTCTCGCTCTGAAAAGCATTTTGCACACATAAAAACTAGAAACGTGAATATTTCTGTTACTTTCAATGGAAACGTGTTATTATACTTACAAAAGGGTTATTTAAGCATAAACCACCATTTGGGAGTGAATTCCATTAGTTTTCAGCAATATCAACATTGCAAGGTCAGAATCACATTGTTGGTCAAAAAGTGCTTCTCTCGCTCTGAAAAGCATTTTGCACACATAAAAACTAGAAACGTGAATATTTCTGTTACTTTCAATGGAAACGTGTTATTATGCTTACAAAAGGGTTATTTAAGCATAAACCACCATTTGGGAGTGAATTCCATTAGTTTTGAGCAATATCAAGATTGTAAGGTTAGAATGGCATTGTTGGTCAAAAAGTGCTTCTCTCGCTCTGAAAAGCATTTTGCACGCATAAAAACTTGACAAGTGAATATTTCTGTTTCTTTCAATTCAAACGTGTTATTATGCTTACAAAAGGGTTATTTAAGCATAAACCACCATTTGGGAGTGAATTCCACTCGTTTTGAGCAGTATCAACATTGTAAGGTCAGAATCGCATTGTTGGTCAAAAAGTGCTTCTCTCGCTCTGAAAAGCATTTTGCACACATAAAAACTAGAAACGTGAATATTTCTGTTACTTTCAATGGAAACGTGTTATTATGCTTACAAAAGGGTTATTTAAGCATAAACCATCATTTGGGAGTGAATTCCATTCGTTTTGAGCAATATCAACATTGTAAGGTCAGAATCACATTGTTGGTCAAAAAGTGCTTCTCTCGCTCTGAAAAGCATTTTGCACACATAAAAACTAGAAAAGTGAATATTTCTGTTCATTTCAATGCAAACGTGTCATTATGCTGACAAAAGGGTTATTTCAGCATAAACCACCATTTGGGAGTGAATTCCATTAGTTTTGAGCAATATCAACATTGAAAGGTCAGAATCACATTGTTGGTCAAAAAGTGCTTCTCTCGCTCTGAAAAGCATTTTGCACACATAAAAACTAGAAACGTGAATATTTCTGTTACTTTCAATGGAAACGTGTTGTTATGCTTACAAAAGGGTTATTTAAGCATAAACCACCATTTGGGAGTGAATTCCATTAGTTTTGAGCAATATCAACATTGTAAGGTTAGAATCGCATTGTTGGTCAAAAAGTGCTTCTCTCGCTCTGAAAAGCATTTTGCACGCATAAAAACTTGACAAGTGAATATTTTTGTTTCTTTCAATTCAAACGTGTTATTATGCTTACAAAAGGGTTATTTAAGCATAAACCACCATTTGGGAATGAATTCCATTCGTTTTGAGCAATATCAACATTGTAAGGTTAGAATCGCATTGTTGGTCAAAAAGTGCTTCTCTCGCTCTGAAAAGCATTTTGCACGCATAAAAACTTGACAAGTTAATATTTCTGTTTCTTTCAATTCAAACGTGTTATTATGCTTACAAAAGGGTTATTTAAGCATAAACCACCATTTGGGAGTGAATTCCATTAGTTTTCAGCAATATCAACATTGTAAGGTCAGAATCACATTGTTGGTCAAAAAGTGCTTCTCTCGCTCTGAAAAGCATTTTGCACACATAAAAACTAGAAAAGTGAATAGTTATGTTCCTTTCAATGCTAACGTGTTATTATGCTTACAAAAGGGTTATTTAAGCATAAACCACCATTTGGGAGTGAATTCCACTCGTTTTGAGCAGTATCAACATTGTAAGGTCAGAATCGCATTGTTGGTCAAAAAGTGCTTCTCTCGCTGTGAAAAGCATTTTGCACACATAAAAACTAGAAACGTGAATATTTCTGTTACTTTCAATGGAAACGTGTTATTATACTTACAAAAGGGTTATTTAAGCATAAACCACCATTTGGGAGTGAATTCCATTAGTTTTCAGCAATATCAACATTGCAAGGTCAGAATCACATTGTTGGTCAAAAAGTGCTTCTCTCGCTCTGAAAAGCATTTTGCACACATAAAAACTAGAAAAGTGAATAGTTCTGTTCCTTTCAATGCTAACGTGTTATTATGCTTACAAAAGGGTTATTTAAGCATAAACCACCATTTGGGAGTGAATTCCACTCGTTTTGAGCAGTATCAACATTGTAAGGTCAGAATCGCATTGTTGGTCAAAAAGTGCTTCTCTCGCTCTGAAAAGCATTTTGCACACATAAAAACTAGAAACGTGAATATTTCTGTTACTTTCAATGGAAACGTGTTATTATGCTTACAAAAGGGTTATTTAAGCATAAACCACCATTTCGGAGTGAATTCCATTAGTTTTGAGCAATATCAACATTGTAAGGTCAGAATCACATTGTTGGTCAAAAAGTGCTTCTCTCGCTCTGAAAAGCATTTTGCACACATAAAAACTAGAAAAGTGATTATTTCAGTTACTTTCAATGGAAACGTGTTATTATGCTTACAAAAGGGTTATTTAAGCATAAACCACAATTTTGGAGTGAATTCCATTAGTTTTGAGCAATATCAAGATTGTAAGGTTAGAATGGCATTGTTGGTCAAAAAGTGCTTCTCTCGCTCTGAAAAGCATTTTGCACGCATAAAAACTTGACAAGTGAATATTTCTGTTTCTTTCAATTCAAACGTGTTATTATGCTTAAAAAAGGGTTATTTAAGCATAAACCACCATTTGGGAGTGAATTCCATTAGTTTTCAGCAATATCAACATTGCAAGGTCAGAATCACATTGTTGGTCAAAAAGTGCTTCTCTCGCTCTGCAAAGCATTTTGCACACATAAAAACTAGAAAAGTGAATAGTTCTGTTCCTTTCAATGCTAACGTGTTATTATGCTTACAAAAGGGTTATTTAAGCATAAACCACCATTTGGGAGTGAATTCCCCTCGTTTTGAGCAGTATCAACATTGTAAGGTCAGAATCGCATTGTTGGTCAAAAAGTACATCTCTCGCTCTGAAAAGCATTTTGCACACATAAAAACTAGAAACGTGAATATTTCTGTTACTTTCAATGGAAACATGTTATTATGCTTACAAAAGGGTTATTTAAGCATAAACCACCATTTTGGAGTGAATTCCATTCGTTTTGAGCAATATCAACATTGTAAGGTCAGAATCACATTGTTGGTCAAAAAGTGCTTCTCTCGCTCTGAAAAGCATTTTGCACACATAAAAACTAGAAAAGTGAATATTTCAGTTACTTTCAATGGAAACGTGTTATTATGCTTACGAAAGGGTTATTTAAGCATAAACCATCATTTGGGAGTGAATTCCATTCGTTTTGAGCAATATCAACATTGTAAGGTCAGAATGGCATTGTTGGTCAAAAAGTGCTTCTCTCGCTCTGAAAAGCATTTTGCACACATAAAAACTAGAAAAGTGAATATTTCTGTTCATTTCAATGCAAACGTGTCATTATGCTGACAAAAGGGTTATTTAAGCATAAACCACCATTTGGGAGTGAATTCCATTAGTTTTGAGCAATATCAACATTGAAAGGTCAGAATCACATTGTTGGTCAAAAAGTGCTTCTCTCGCTCTGAAAAGCATTTTGCACACATAAAAACTAGAAACGTGAATATTCCTGTTACTTTCAATGGAAACGTGTTATTATGCTTACAAAAGGGTTATTTAAGCATAAACCATCATTTGGGAGTGAATTCCATTAGTTTTCAGCAATATCAACATTGTAAGGTCAGAATCACATTGTTGGTCAAAAAGTGCTTCTCTCGCTCTGAAAAGCATTTTGCACACATAAAAACTAGAAAAGTGAATAGTTATGTTCCTTTCAATGCTAATGTGTTATTATGCTTACAAAAGGGTTATTTAAGCATAAACCACCATTTGGGAGTGAATTCCACTCGTTTTGAGCAGTATCAACATTGTAAGGTCAGAATCGCATTGTTGGTCAAAAAGTGCTTCTCTCGCTGTGAAAAGCATTTTGCACACATAAAAACTAGAAACGTGAATATTTCTGTTACTTTCAATGGAAACGTGTTATTATACTTACAAAAGGGTTATTTAAGCATAAACCACCATTTGGGAGTGAATTCCATTAGTTTTCAGCAATATCAACATTGCAAGGTCAGAATCACATTGTTGGTCAAAAAGTGCTTCTCTCGCTCTGAAAAGCATTTTGCACACATAAAAACTAGAAAAGTGAATAGTTCTGTTCCTTTCAATGCTAACGTGTTATTATGCTTACAAAAGGGTTATTTAAGCATAAACCACCATTTGGGAGTGAATTCCACTCGTTTTGAGCAGTATCAACATTGTAAGGTCAGAATCGCATTGTTGGTCAAAAAGTGCTTCTCTTGCTCTGAAAAGCATTTTGCACACATAAAAACTAGAAACGTGAATATTTCTGTTACTTTCAATGGAAACGTGTTATTATGCTTACAAAAGGGTTATTTAAGCATAAACCACCATTTCGGAGTGAATTCCATTAGTTTTGAGCAATATCAACATTGTAAGGTCAGAATCACATTGTTGGTCAAAAAGTGCTTCTCTCGCTCTGAAAAGCATTTTGCACACATAAAAACTAGAAAAGTGATTATTTCAGTTACTTTCAATGGAAACGTGTTATTATGCTTACAAAAGGGTTATTTAAGCATAAACCACAATTTTGGAGTGAATTCCATTAGTTTTGAGCAATATCAAGATTGTAAGGTTAGAATGGCATTGTTGGTCAAAAAGTGCTTCTCTCGCTCTGAAAAGCATTTTGCACGCATAAAAACTTGACAAGTGAATATTTCTGTTTCTTTCAATTCAAACGTGTTATTATGCTTAAAAAAGGGTTATTTAAGCATAAACCACCATTTGGGAGTGAATTCCATTAGTTTTCAGCAATATCAACATTGCAAGGTCAGAATCACATTGTTGGTCAAAAAGTGCTTCTCTCGCTCTGCAAAGCATTTTGCACACATAAAAACTAGAAAAGTGAATAGTTCTGTTCCTTTCAATGCTAACGTGTTATTATGCTTACAAAAGGGTTATTTAAGCATAAACCACCATTTGGGAGTGAATTCCCCTCGTTTTGAGCAGTATCAACATTGTAAGGTCAGAATCGCATTGTTGGTCAAAAAGTACATCTCTCGCTCTGAAAAGCATTTTGCACACATAAAAACTAGAAACGTGAATATTTCTGTTACTTTCAATGGAAACATGTTATTATGCTTACAAAAGGGTTATTTAAGCATAAACCACCATTTTGGAGTGAATTCCATTCGTTTTGAGCAATATCAACATTGTAAGGTCAGAATCACATTGTTGGTCAAAAAGTGCTTCTCTCGCTCTGAAAAGCATTTTGCACACATAAAAACTAGAAAAGTGAATATTTCAGTTACTTTCAATGGAAACGTGTTATTATGCTTACGAAAGGGTTATTTAAGCATAAACCATCATTTGGGAGTGAATTCCATTCGTTTTGAGCAATATCAACATTGTAAGGTCAGAATGGCATTGTTGGTCAAAAAGTGCTTCTCTCGCTCTGAAAAGCATTTTGCACACATAAAAACTAGAAAAGTGAATATTTCTGTTCATTTCAATGCAAACGTGTCATTATGCTGACAAAAGGGTTATTTAAGCATAAACCACCATTTGGGAGTGAATTCCATTAGTTTTGAGCAATATCAACATTGAAAGGTCAGAATCACATTGTTGGTCAAAAAGTGCTTCTCTCGCTCTGAAAAGCATTTTGCACACATAAAAACTAGAAACGTGAATATTCCTGTTACTTTCAATGGAAACGTGTTATTATGCTTACAAAAGGGTTATTTAAGCATAAACCATCATTTGGGAGTGAATTCCATTAGTTTTCAGCAATATCAACATTGTAAGGTCAGAATCACATTGTTGGTCAAAAAGTGCTTCTCTCGCTCTGAAAAGCATTTTGCACACATAAAAACTAGAAAAGTGAATAGTTATGTTCCTTTCAATGCTAATGTGTTATTATGCTTACAAAAGGGTTATTTAAGCATAAACCACCATTTGGGAGTGAATTCCACTCGTTTTGAGCAGTATCAACATTGTAAGGTCAGAATCGCATTGTTGGTCAAAAAGTGCTTCTCTCGCTGTGAAAAGCATTTTGCACACATAAAAACTAGAAACGTGAATATTTCTGTTACTTTCAATGGAAACGTGTTATTATACTTACAAAAGGGTTATTTAAGCATAAACCACCATTTGGGAGTGAATTCCATTAGTTTTCAGCAATATCAACATTGCAAGGTCAGAATCACATTGTTGGTCAAAAAGTGCTTCTCTCGCTCTGAAAAGCATTTTGCACACATAAAAACTAGAAAAGTGAATAGTTCTGTTCCTTTCAATGCTAACGTGTTATTATGCTTACAAAAGGGTTATTTAAGCATAAACCACCATTTGGGAGTGAATTCCACTCGTTTTGAGCAGTATCAACATTGTAAGGTCAGAATCGCATTGTTGGTCAAAAAGTGCTTCTCTTGCTCTGAAAAGCATTTTGCACACATAAAAACTAGAAACGTGAATATTTCTGTTACTTTCAATGGAAACGTGTTATTATGCTTACAAAAGGGTTATTTAAGCATAAACCACCATTTCGGAGTGAATTCCATTAGTTTTGAGCAATATCAACATTGTAAGGTCAGAATCACATTGTTGGTCAAAAAGTGCTTCTCTCGCTCTGAAAAGCATTTTGCACACATAAAAACTAGAAAAGTGATTATTTCAGTTACTTTCAATGGAAACGTGTTATTATGCTTACAAAAGGGTTATTTAAGCATAAACCACAATTTTGGAGTGAATTCCATTAGTTTTGAGCAATATCAAGATTGTAAGGTTAGAATGGCATTGTTGGTCAAAAAGTGCTTCTCTCGCTCTGAAAAGCATTTTGCACGCATAAAAACTTGACAAGTGAATATTTCTGTTTCTTTCAATTCAAACGTGTTATTATGCTTAAAAAAGGGTTATTTAAGCATAAACCACCATTTGGGAGTGAATTCCATTAGTTTTCAGCAATATCAACATTGCAAGGTCAGAATCACATTGTTGGTCAAAAAGTGCTTCTCTCGCTCTGAAAAGCATTTTGCACACATAAAAACTAGAAAAGTGAATAGTTCTGTTCCTTTCAATGCTAACGTGTTATTATGCTTACAAAAGGGTTATTTAAGCATAAACCACCATTTGGGAGTGAATTCCACTCGTTTTGAGCAGTATCAACATTGTAAGGTCAGAATCGCATTGTTGGTCAAAAAGTGCTTCTCTCGCTCTGAAAAGCATTTTGCACACATAAAAACTAGAAACGTGAATATTTCTGTTACTTTCAATGGAAACGTGTTATTATGCTTACAAAAGGGTTATTTAAGCATAAACCACCATTTCGGAGTGAATTCCATTAGTTTTGAGCAATATCAACATTGTAAGGTCAGAATCACATTGTTGGTCAAAAAGTGCTTCTCTCGCTCTGAAAAGCATTTTGCACACATAAAAACTAGAAACGTGATTATTTCAGTTACTTTCAATGGAAACGTGTTATTATGCTTACAAAAGGGTTATTTAAGCATAAACCACCATTTTGGAGTGAATTCCATTCGTTTTGAGCAATATCAACATTGTAAGGTCAGAATCACATTGTTGGTCAAAAAGTGCTTCTCTCGCTCTGAAAAGCATTTTGCACACATAAAAACTAGAAAAGTGAATATTTCAGTTACTTTCAATGGAAACGTGTTATTATGCTTACGAAAGGGTTATTTAAGCATAAACCATCATTTGGGAGTGAATTCCATTCGTTTTGAGCAATATCAACATTGTAAGGTCAGAATGGCATTGTTGGTCAAAAAGTGCTTCTCTCGCTCTGAAAAGCATTTTGCACACATAAAAACTAGAAAAGTGAATATTTCTGTTCATTTCAATGCAAACGTGTCATTATGCTGACAAAAGGGTTATTTAAGCATAAACCACCATTTGGGAGTGAATTCCATTAGTTTTGAGCAATATCAACATTGAAAGGTCAGAATCACATTGTTGGTCAAAAAGTGCTTCTCTCGCTCTGAAAAGCATTTTGCACACATAAAAACTAGAAACGTGAATATTCCTGTTACTTTCAATGGAAACGTGTTATTATGCTTACAAAAGGGTTATTTAAGCATAAACCACCATTTGGGAGTGAATTCCATTAGTTTTGAGCAATATCAACATTGTAAGGTTAGAATCGCATTGTTGGTCAAAAAGTGCTTCTCTCGCTCTGAAAAGCATTTTGCACGCATAAAAACTTGTCAAGTGAATATTTTTGTTTCTTTCAATTCAAACGTGTTATTATGCTTACAGAAGGGTTATTTAAGCATAAACCACCATTTGGGAGTGAATTCCATTAGTTTTGAGCAATATCAAGATTGTAAGGTTAGAATGGCATTGTTGGTCAAAAAGTGCTTCTCTCGCTCTGAAAAGCATTTTGCACGCATAAAAACTTCACAAGTGAATATTTCTGTTTCTTTCAATTCAAACGTGTTATTATGCTTAAAAAAGGGTTATTTAAGCATAAACCACCATTTGGGAGTGAATTCCATTAGTTTTCAGCAATATCAACATTGCAAGGTCAGAATCACATTGTTGGTCAAAAAGTGCTTCTCTCGCTCTGAAAAGCATTTTGCACACATAAAAACTAGAAAAGTGAATAGTTCTGTTCCTTTCAATGCTAACGTGTTATTATGCTTACAAAAGGGTTATTTAAGCATAAACCACCATTTGGGAGTGAATTCCACTCGTTTTGAGCAGTATCAACATTGTAAGGTCAGAATCGCATTGTTGGTCAAAAAGTACATCTCTCGCTCTGAAAAGCATTTTGCACACATAAAAACTAGAAACGTGAATATTTCTGTTACTTTCAATGGAAACGTGTTATTATGCTTACAAAAGGGTTATTTAAGCATAAACCACCATTTCGGAGTGAATTCCATTAGTTTTGAGCAATATCAACATTGTAAGGTCAGAATCACATTGTTGGTCAAAAAGTGCTTCTCTCGCTCTGAAAAGCATTTTGCACACATAAAAACTAGAAAAGTGATTATTTCAGTTACTTTCAATGGAAACGTGTTATTATGCTTACAAAAGGGTTATTTAAGCATAAACCACAATTTTGGAGTGAATTCCATTAGTTTTGAGCAATATCAAGATTGTAAGGTTAGAATGGCATTGTTGGTCAAAAAGTGCTTCTCTCGCTCTGAAAAGCATTTTGCACGCATAAAAACTTGACAAGTGAATATTTCTGTTTCTTTCAATTCAAACGTGTTATTATGCTTAAAAAAGGGTTATTTAAGCATAAACCACCATTTGGGAGTGAATTCCATTAGTTTTCAGCAATATCAACATTGCAAGGTCAGAATCACATTGTTGGTCAAAAAGTGCTTCTCTCGCTCTGCAAAGCATTTTGCACACATAAAAACTAGAAAAGTGAATAGTTCTGTTCCTTTCAATGCTAACGTGTTATTATGCTTACAAAAGGGTTATTTAAGCATAAACCACCATTTGGGAGTGAATTCCCCTCGTTTTGAGCAGTATCAACATTGTAAGGTCAGAATCGCATTGTTGGTCAAAAAGTACATCTCTCGCTCTGAAAAGCATTTTGCACACATAAAAACTAGAAACGTGAATATTTCTGTTACTTTCAATGGAAACGTGTTATTATGCTTACAAAAGGGTTATTTAAGCATAAACCACCATTTTGGAGTGAATTCCATTCGTTTTGAGCAATATCAACATTGTAAGGTCAGAATCACATTGTTGGTCAAAAAGTGCTTCTCTCGCTGTGAAAAGCATTTTGCACACATAAAAACTAGAAAAGTGAATATTTCAGTTACTTTCAATGGAAACGTGTTATTATACTTACAAAAGGGTTATTTAAGCATAAACCACCATTTGGGAGTGAATTCCATTAGTTTTCAGCAATATCAACATTGCAAGGTCAGAATCACATTGTTGGTCAAAAAGTGCTTCTCTCGCTCTGAAAAGCATTTTGCACACATAAAAACTAGAAAAGTGAATAGTTCTGTTCCTTTCAATGCTAACGTGTTATTATGCTTACAAAAGGGTTATTTAAGCATAAACCACCATTTGGGAGTGAATTCCACTCGTTTTGAGCAGTATCAACATTGTAAGGTCAGAATCGCATTGTTGGTCAAAAAGTGCTTCTCTCGCTCTGAAAAGCATTTTGCACACATAAAAACTAGAAACGTGAATATTTCTGTTACTTTCAATGGAAACGTGTTATTATGCTTACAAAAGGGTTATTTAAGCACAAACCACCATTTCGGAGTGAATTCCATTAGTTTTGAGCAATATCAACATTGTAAGGTCAGAATCACATTGTTGGTCAAAAAGTGCTTCTCTCGCTCTGAAAAGCATTTTGCACACATAAAAACTAGAAAAGTGATTATTTCAGTTACTTTCAATGGAAACGTGTTATTATGCTTACAAAAGGGTTATTTAAGCATAAACCACAATTTTGGAGTGAATTCCATTAGTTTTGAGCAATATCAAGATTGTAAGGTTAGAATGGCATTGTTGGTCAAAAAGTGCTTCTCTCGCTCTGAAAAGCATTTTGCACGCATAAAAACTTGACAAGTGAATATTTCTGTTTCTTTCAATTCAAACGTGTTATTATGCTTAAAAAAGGGTTATTTAAGCATAAACCACCATTTGGGAGTGAATTCCATTAGTTGTCAGCAATATCAACATTGCAAGGTCAGAATCACATTGTTGGTCAAAAAGTGCTTCTCTCGCTCTGAAAAGCATTTTGCACACATAAAAACTAGAAAAGTGAATAGTTCTGTTCCTTTCAATGCTAACGTGTTATTATGCTTACAAAAGGGTTATTTAAGCATAAACCACCATTTGGGAATGAATTCCACTCGTTTTGAGCAGTATCAACATTGTAAGGTCAGAATCGCATTGTTGGTCAAAAAGTGCTTCTCTCGCTCTGAAAAGCATTTTGCACACATAAAAACTAGAAACGTGAATATTTCTGTTACTTTCAATGGAAACGTGTTATTATGCTTACAAAAGGGTTATTTAAGCATAAACCACCATTTCGGAGTGAATTCCATTAGTTTTGAGCAATATCAACATTGTAAGGTCAGAATCACATTGTTGGTCAAAAAGTGCTTCTCTCGCTCTGAAAAGCATTTTGCACACATAAAAACTAGAAACGTGATTATTTCAGTTACTTTCAATGGAAACGTGTTATTATGCTTACAAAAGGGTTATTTAAGCATAAACCACCATTTTGGAGTGAATTCCATTCGTTTTGAGCAATATCAACATTGTAAGGTCAGAATCACATTGTTGGTCAAAAAGTGCTTCTCTCGCTCTGAAAAAGCATTTTGCACACATAAAAACTAGAAAAGTGAATATTTCAGTTACTTTCAATGGAAACGTGTTATTATGCTTACGAAAGGGTTATTTAAGCATAAACCATCATTTGGGAGTGAATTCCATTCGTTTTGAGCAATATCAACATTGTAAGGTCAGAATGGCATTGTTGGTCAAAAAGTGCTTCTCTCGCTCTGAAAAGCATTTTGCACACATAAAAACTAGAAAAGTGAATATTTCTGTTCATTTCAATGCAAACGTGTCATTATGCTGACAAAAGGGTTATTTAAGCATAAACCACCATTTGGGAGTGAATTCCATTAGTTTTGAGCAATATCAACATTGAAAGGTCAGAATCACATTGTTGGTCAAAAAGTGCTTCTCTCGCTCTGAAAAGCATTTTGCACACATAAAAACTAGAAACGTGAATATTCCTGTTACTTTCAATGGAAACGTGTTATTATGCTTACAAAAGGGTTATTTAAGCATAAACCACCATTTGGGAGTGAATTCCATTAGTTTTGAGCAATATCAACATTGTAAGGTTAGAATCGCATTGTTGGTCAAAAAGTGCTTCTCTCGCTCTGAAAAGCATTTTGCACGCATAAAAACTTGTCAAGTGAATATTTTTGTTTCTTTCAATTCAAACGTGTTATTATGCTTACAAAAGGGTTATTTAAGCATAAACCACCATTTGGGAGTGAATTCCATTAGTTTTGAGCAATATCAAGATTGTAAGGTTAGAATGGCATTGTTGGTCAAAAAGTGCTTCTCTCGCTCTGAAAAGCATTTTGCACGCATAAAAACTTCACAAGTGAATATTTCTGTTTCTTTCAATTCAAACGTGTTATTATGCTTAAAAAAGGGTTTTTTAAGCATAAACCACCATTTGGGAGTGAATTCCATTAGTTTTCAGCAATATCAACATTGCAAGGTCAGAATCACATTGTTGGTCAAAAAGTGCTTCTCTCGCTCTGAAAAGCATTTTGCACACATAAAAACTAGAAAAGTGAATAGTTCTGTTCCTTTCAATGCTAACGTGTTATTATGCTTACAAAAGGGTTATTTAAGCATAAACCACCATTTGGGAGTGAATTCCACTCGTTTTGAGCAGTATCAACATTGTAAGGTCAGAATCGCATTGTTGGTCAAAAAGTACATCTCTCGCTCTGAAAAGCATTTTGCACACATAAAAACTAGAAACGTGAATATTTCTGTTACTTTCAATGGAAACGTGTTATTATGCTTACAAAAGGGTTATTTAAGCATAAACCACCATTTGGGAGTGAATTCCATTCGTTTTGAGCAATATCAACATTGTAAGGTCAGAATCACATTGTTGGTCAAAAAGTGCTTCTCTCGCTCTGAAAAGCATTTTGCACACATAAAAACTAGAAAAGTGAATATTTCAGTTACTTTCAATGGAAACGTGTTATTATGCTTACGAAAGGGTTATTTAAGCATAAACCATCATTTGGGAGTGAATTCCATTCGTTTTGAGCAATATCAACATTGTAAGGTCAGAATCACATTGTTGGTCAAAAAGTGCTTCTCTCGCTCTGAAAAGCATTTTGCACACATAAAAACTAGAAAAGTGAATATTTCTGTTCATTTCAATGCAAACGTGTCATTATGCTGACAAAAGGGTTATTTAAGCATAAACCACCATTTGGGAGTGAATTCCATTCGTTTTGAGCAATATCAACATTGTAAGGTCAGAATCACATTGTTGGTCAAAAAGTGCTTCTCTCGCTCTGAAAAGCATTTTGCACACATAAAAACTAGAAAAGTGAATATTTCTGTTACTTTCAATGGAAACGTGTTATTATGCTTACGAAAGGGTTATTTAAGCATAAACCATCATTTGGGAGTGAATTCCATTCGTTTTGAGCAATATCAACATTGTAAGGTCAGAATCACACTGTTGGTCAAAAAGTGCTTCTCTCGCTCTGAAAAGCATTTTGCACACATAAAAACTAGAAAAGTGAATATTTCTGTTCATTTCAATGCAAACGTGTCATTATGCTGACAAAAGGGTTATTTAAGCATAAACCACCATTTGGGAGTGAATTCCATTAGTTTTGAGCAATATCAACATTGAAAGGTCAGAATCACATTGTTGGTCAAAAAGTGCTTCTCTCGCTCTGAAAAGCATTTTGCACACATAAAAACTAGAAACGTGAATATTTCTGTTACTTTCAATGGAAACGTGTTATTATGCTTACAAAAGGGTTATTTAAGCATAAACCATCATTTGGGAGTGAATTCCATTAGTTTTGAGCAATATCAACATTGTAAGGTTAGAATCGCATTGTTGGTCAAAAAGTGCTTCTCTCGCTCTGAAAAGCATTTTGCACACATAAAAACTAGAAACGTGATTATTTCAGTTACTTTCAATGGAAACGTGTTATTATGCTTACAAAAGGGTTATTTAAGCATAAACCACCATTTGGGAGTGAATTCCATTCGTTTTGAGCAATATCAACATTGTAAGGTCAGAATCACATTGTTGGTCAAAAAGTGCTTCTCTCGCTCTGAAAAGCATTTTGCACACATAAAAACTAGAAAAGTGAATATTTCAGTTACTTTCAATGGAAACGTGTTATTATGCTTACGAAAGGGTTATTTAAGCATAAACCATCATTTGGGAGTGAATTCCATTCGTTTTGAGCAATATCAACATTGTAAGGTCAGAATGGCATTGTTGGTCAAAAAGTGCTTCTCTCGCTCTGAAAAGCATTTTGCACACATAAAAACTAGAAAAGTGAATATTTCTGTTCATTTCAATGCAAACGTGTCATTATGCTGACAAAAGGGTTATTTAAGCATAAACCACCATTTGGGAGTGAATTCCATTAGTTTTGAGCAATATCAACATTGAAAGGTCAGAATCACATTGTTGGTCAAAAAGTGCTTCTCTCGCTCTGAAAAGCATTTTGCACACATAAAAACTAGAAACGTGAATATTCCTGTTACTTTCAATGGAAACGTGTTATTATGCTTACAAAAGGGTTAGTTAAGCATAAACCACCATTTGGGAGTGAATTCCATTAGTTTTGAGCAATATCAACATTGTAAGGTTAGAATCGCATTGTTGGTCAAAAAATGCTTCTCTCGCTCTGAAAAGCATTTTGCACGCATAAAAACTTGTCAAGTGAATATTTTTGTTTCTTTCAATTCAAACGTGTTATTATGCTTACAAAAGGGTTATTTAAGCATAAACCACCATTTGGGAGTGAATTCCATTAGTTTTGAGCAATATCAAGATTGTAAGGTTAGAATGGCATTGTTGGTCAAAAAGTGCTTCTCTCGCTCTGAAAAGCATTTTGCACGCATAAAAACTTGACAAGTGAATATTTCTGTTTCTTTCAATTCAAACGTGTTATTATGCTTAAAAAAGGGTTATTTAAGCATAAACCACCATTTGGGAGTGAATTCCATTAGTTTTCAGCAATATCAACATTGCAAGGTCAGAATCACATTGTTGGTCAAAAAGTGCTTCTCTCGCTCTGAAAAGCATTTTGCACACATAAAAACTAGAAAAGTGAATAGTTCTGTTCCTTTCAATGCTAACGTGTTATTATGCTTACAAAAGGGTTATTTAAGCATAAACCACCATTTGGGAGTGAATTCCACTCGTTTTGAGCAGTATCAACATTGTAAGGTCAGAATCGCATTGTTGGTCAAAAAGTACATCTCTCGCTCTGAAAAGCATTTTGCACACATAAAAACTAGAAACGTGAATATTTCTGTTACTTTCAATGGAAACGTGTTATTATGCTTACAAAAGGGTTATTTAAGCATAAACCACCATTTGGGAGTGAATTCCATTCGTTTTGAGCAATATCAACATTGTAAGGTCAGAATCACATTGTTGGTCAAAAAGTGCTTCTCTCGCTCTGAAAAGCATTTTGCACACATAAAAACTAGAAAAGTGAATATTTCAGTTACTTTCAATGGAAACGTGTTATTATGCTTACGAAAGGGTTATTTAAGCATAAACCATCATTTGGGAGTGAACTCCATTCGTTTTGAGCAATATCAACATTGTAAGGTCAGAGTCACATTGTTGGTCAAAAAGTGCTTCTCTCGCTCTGAAAAGCATTTTGCACACATAAAAACTAGAAAAGTGAATATTTCTGTTCATTTCAATGCAAACGTGTCATTATGCTGACAAAAGGGTTATTTAAGCATAAACCACCATTTGGGAGTGAATTCCATTCGTTTTGAGCAATATCAACATTGTAAGGTCAGAATCACATTGTTGGTCAAAAAGTGCTTCTCTCGCTCTGAAAAGCATTTTGCACACATAAAAACTAGAAAAGTGAATATTTCTGTTACTTTCAATGGAAACGTGTTATTATGCTTACGAAAGGGTTATTTAAGCATAAACCATCATTTGGGAGTGAATTCCATTCGTTTTGAGCAATATCAACATTGTAAGGTCAGAATCACACTGTTGGTCAAAAAGTGCTTCTCTCGCTCTGAAAAGCATTTTGCACACATAAAAACTAGAAAAGTGAATATTTCTGTTCATTTCAATGCAAACGTGTCATTATGCTGACAAAAGGGTTATTTAAGCATAAACCACCATTTGGGAGTGAATTCCATTAGTTTTGAGCAATATCAACATTGAAAGGTCAGAATCACATTGTTGGTCAAAAAGTGCTTCTCTCGCTCTGAAAAGCATTTTGCACACATAAAAACTAGAAACGTGAATATTTCTGTTACTTTCAATGGAAACGTGTTATTATGCTTACAAAAGGGTTATTTAAGCATAAACCATCATTTGGGAGTGAATTCCATTAGTTTTGAGCAATATCAACATTGTAAGGTTAGAATCGCATTGTTGGTCAAAAAGTGCTTCTCTCGCTCTGAAAAGCATTTTGCACGCATAAAAACTTGACAAGTGAATATTTTTGTTTCTTTCAATTCAAACGTGTTATTATGCTTACAAAAGGGTTATTTAAGCATAAACCACCATTTGGGAGTGAATTCCATTAGTTTTGAGCAATATCAACATTGTAAGGTTAGAATCGCATTGTTGGTCAAAAAGTGCTTCTCTCGCTCTGAAAAGCATTTTGCACGCATAAAAACTTGACAAGTGAATATTTCTGTTTCTTTCAATTCAAACGTGTTATTATGCTTACAAAAGGGTTATTTAAGCATAAACCACCATTTGGGAGTGAATTCCATTAGTTTTGAGCAATATCAACATTGTAAGGTTAGAATCGCATTGTTGGTCAAAAAGTGCTTCTCTCGCTCTGAAAAGCATTTTGCACACATAAAAACTAGAAAAGTGAATAGTTCTGTTCCTTTCAATGCTAACGTGTTATTATGCTTACAAAAGGGTTATTTAAGCATAAACCACCATTTGGGAGTGAATTCCACTCGTTTTGAGCAGTATCAACATTGTAAGGTCAGAATCGCATTGTTGGTCAAAAAGTGCTTCTCTCGCTCTGAAAAGCATTTTGCACACATAAAAACTAGAAACGTGAATATTCCTGTTACTTTCAATGGAAACGTGTTATTATGCTTACAAAAGGGTTATTTAAGCATAAACCATCATTTGGGAGTGAATTCCATTAGTTTTCAGCAATATCAACATTGTAAGGTCAGAATCACATTGTTGGTCAAAAAGTGCTTCTCTCGCTCTGAAAAGCATTTTGCACACATAAAAACTAGAAAAGTGAATAGTTATGTTCCTTTCAATGCTAACGTGTTATTATGCTTACAAAAGGGTTATTTAAGCATAAACCACCATTTGGGAGTGAATTCCACTCGTTTTGAGCAGTATCAACATTGTAAGGTCAGAATCGCATTGTTGGTCAAAAAGTGCTTCTCTCGCTGTGAAAAGCATTTTGCACACATAAAAACTAGAAACGTGAATATTTCTGTTACTTTCAATGGAAACGTGTTATTATACTTACAAAAGGGTTATTTAAGCATAAACCACCATTTGGGAGTGAATTCCATTAGTTTTCAGCAATATCAACATTGCAAGGTCAGAATCACATTGTTGGTCAAAAAGTGCTTCTCTCGCTCTGAAAAGCATTTTGCACACATAAAAACTAGAAAAGTGAATAGTTCTGTTCCTTTCAATGCTAACGTGTTATTATGCTTACAAAAGGGTTATTTAAGCATAAACCACCATTTGGGAGTGAATTCCACTCGTTTTGAGCAGTATCAACATTGTAAGGTCAGAATCGCATTGTTGGTCAAAAAGTGCTTCTCTCGCTCTGAAAAGCATTTTGCACACATAAAAACTAGAAACGTGAATATTTCTGTTACTTTCAATGGAAACGTGTTATTATGCTTACAAAAGGGTTATTTAAGCATAAACCACCATTTCGGAGTGAATTCCATTAGTTTTGAGCAATATCAACATTGTAAGGTCAGAATCACATTGTTGGTCAAAAAGTGCTTCTCTCGCTCTGAAAAGCATTTTGCACACATAAAAACTAGAAAAGTGATTATTTCAGTTACTTTCAATGGAAATGTGTTATTATGCTTACAAAAGGGTTATTTAAGCATAAACCACAATTTTGGAGTGAATTCCATTAGTTTTGAGCAATATCAAGATTGTAAGGTTAGAATGGCATTGTTGGTCAAAAAGTGCTTCTCTCGCTCTGAAAAGCATTTTGCACGCATAAAAACTTGACAAGTGAATATTTCTGTTTCTTTCAATTCAAACGTGTTATTATGCTTAAAAAAGGGTTATTTAAGCATAAACCACCATTTGGGAGTGAATTCCATTAGTTTTCAGCAATATCAACATTGCAAGGTCAGAATCACATTGTTGGTCAAAAAGTGCTTCTCTCGCTCTGAAAAGCATTTTGCACACATAAAAACTAGAAAAGTGAATAGTTCTGTTCCTTTCAATGCTAACGTGTTATTATGCTTACAAAAGGGTTATTTAAGCATAAACCACCATTTGGGAATGAATTCCACTCGTTTTGAGCAGTATCAACATTGTAAGGTCAGAATCGCATTGTTGGTCAAAAAGTGCTTCTCTCGCTCTGAAAAGCATTTTGCACACATAAAAACTAGAAACGTGAATATTTCTGTTACTTTCAATGGAAACGTGTTATTATGCTTACAAAAGGGTTATTTAAGCATAAACCACCATTTGGGAGTGAATTCCATTCGTTTTGAGCAATATCAACATTGTAAGGTCAGAATCACATTGTTGGTCAAAAAGTGCTTCTCTCGCTCTGAAAAGCATTTTGCACACATAAAAACTAGAAACGTGATTATTTCAGTTACTTTCAATGGAAACGTGTTATTATGCTTACAAAAGGGTTATTTAAGCATAAACCACCATTTTGGAGTGAATTCCATTCGTTTTGAGCAATATCAACATTGTAAGGTCAGAATCACATTGTTGGTCAAAAAGTGCTTCTCTCGCTCTGAAAAAGCATTTTGCACACATAAAAACTAGAAAAGTGAATATTTCAGTTACTTTCAATGGAAACGTGTTATTATGCTTACGAAAGGGTTATTTAAGCATAAACCATCATTTGGGAGTGAATTCCATTCGTTTTGAGCAATATCAACATTGTAAGGTCAGAATGGCATTGTTGGTCAAAAAGTGCTTCTCTCGCTCTGAAAAGCATTTTGCACACATAAAAACTAGAAAAGTGAATATTTCTGTTCATTTCAATGCAAACGTGTCATTATGCTGACAAAAGGGTTATTTAAGCATAAACCACCATTTGGGAGTGAATTCCATTAGTTTTGAGCAATATCAACATTGAAAGGTCAGAATCACATTGTTGGTCAAAAAGTGCTTCTCTCGCTCTGAAAAGCATTTTGCACACATAAAAACTAGAAACGTGAATATTCCTGTTACTTTCAATGGAAACGTGTTATTATGCTTACAAAAGGGTTATTTAAGCATAAACCACCATTTGGGAGTGAATTCCATTAGTTTTGAGCAATATCAACATTGTAAGGTTAGAATCGCATTGTTGGTCAAAAAGTGCTTCTCTCGCTCTGAAAAGCATTTTGCACGCATAAAAACTTGTCAAGTGAATATTTTTGTTTCTTTCAATTCAAACGTGTTATTATGCTTACAAAAGGGTTATTTAAGCATAAACCACCATTTGGGAGTGAATTCCATTAGTTTTGAGCAATATCAAGATTGTAAGGTTAGAATGGCATTGTTGGTCAAAAAGTGCTTCTCTCGCTCTGAAAAGCATTTTGCACGCATAAAAACTTCACAAGTGAATATTTCTGTTTCTTTCAATTCAAACGTGTTATTATGCTTAAAAAAGGGTTATTTAAGCATAAACCACCATTTGGGAGTGAATTCCATTAGTTTTCAGCAATATCAACATTGCAAGGTCAGAATCACATTGTTGGTCAAAAAGTGCTTCTCTCGCTCTGAAAAGCATTTTGCACACATAAAAACTAGAAAAGTGAATAGTTCTGTTCCTTTCAATGCTAACGTGTTATTATGCTTACAAAAGGGTTATTTAAGCATAAACCACCATTTGGGAGTGAATTCCACTCGTTTTGAGCAGTATCAACATTGTAAGGTCAGAATCGCATTGTTGGTCAAAAAGTACATCTCTCGCTCTGAAAAGCATTTTGCACACATAAAAACTAGAAACGTGAATATTTCTGTTACTTTCAATGGAAACGTGTTATTATGCTTACAAAAGGGTTATTTAAGCATAAACCACCATTTGGGAGTGAATTCCATTCGTTTTGAGCAATATCAACATTGTAAGGTCAGAATCACATTGTTGGTCAAAAAGTGCTTCTCTCGCTCTGAAAAGCATTTTGCACACATAAAAACTAGAAAAGTGAATATTTCAGTTACTTTCAATGGAAACGTGTTATTATGCTTACGAAAGGGTTATTTAAGCATAAACCATCATTTGGGAGTGAATTCCATTCGTTTTGAGCAATATCAACATTGTAAGGTCAGAATCACATTGTTGGTCAAAAAGTGCTTCTCTCGCTCTGAAAAGCATGTTGCACACATAAAAACTAGAAAAGTGAATATTTCTGTTCATTTCAATGCAAACGTGTCATTATGCTGACAAAAGGGTTATTTAAGCATAAACCACCATTTGGGAGTGAATTCCATTCGTTTTGAGCAATATCAACATTGTAAGGTCAGAATCACATTGTTGGTCAAAAAGTGCTTCTCTCGCTCTGAAAAACATTTTGCACACATAAAAACTAGAAAAGTGAATATTTCTGTTACTTTCAATGGAAACGTGTTATTATGCTTACGAAAGGGTTATTTAAGCATAAACCATCATTTGGGAGTGAATTCCATTCGTTTTGAGCAATATCAACATTGTAAGGTCAGAATCACACTGTTGGTCAAAAAGTGCTTCTCTCGCTCTGAAAAGCATTTTGCACACATAAAAACTAGAAAAGTGAATATTTCTGTTCATTTCAATGCAAACGTGTCATTATGCTGACAAAAGGGTTATTTAAGCATAAACCACCATTTGGGAGTGAATTCCATTAGTTTTGAGCAATATCAACATTGAAAGGTCAGAATCACATTGTTGGTCAAAAAGTGCTTCTCTCGCTCTGAAAAGCATTTTGCACACATAAAAACTAGAAACGTGAATATTTCTGTTACTTTCAATGGAAACGTGTTATTATGCTTACAAAAGGGTTATTTAAGCATAAACCATCATTTGGGAGTGAATTCCATTAGTTTTGAGCAATATCAACATTGTAAGGTTAGAATCGCATTGTTGGTCAAAAAGTGCTTCTCTCGCTCTGAAAAGCATTTTGCACACATAAAAACTAGAAACGTGATTATTTCAGTTACTTTCAATGGAAACGTGTTATTATGCTTACAAAAGGGTTATTTAAGCATAAACCACCATTTGGGAGTGAATTCCATTCGTTTTGAGCAATATCAACATTGTAAGGTCAGAATCACATTGTTGGTCAAAAAGTGCTTCTCTCGCTCTGAAAAGCATTTTGCACACATAAAAACTAGAAAAGTGAATATTTCAGTTACTTTCAATGGAAACGTGTTATTATGCTTACGAAAGGGTTATTTAAGCATAAACCATCATTTGGGAGTGAATTCCATTCGTTTTGAGCAATATCAACATTGTAAGGTCAGAATGGCATTGTTGGTCAAAAAGTGCTTCTCTCGCTCTGAAAAGCATTTTGCACACATAAAAACTAGAAAAGTGAATATTTCTGTTCATTTCAATGCAAACGTGTCATTATGCTGACAAAAGGGTTATTTAAGCATAAACCACCATTTGGGAGTGAATTCCATTAGTTTTGAGCAATATCAACATTGAAAGGTCAGAATCACATTGTTGGTCAAAAAGTGCTTCTCTCGCTCTGAAAAGCATTTTGCACACATAAAAACTAGAAACGTGAATATTCCTGTTACTTTCAATGGAAACGTGTTATTATGCTTACAAAAGGGTTATTTAAGCATAAACCACCATTTGGGAGTGAATTCCATTAGTTTTGAGCAATATCAACATTGTAAGGTTAGAATCGCATTGTTGGTCAAAAAATGCTTCTCTCGCTCTGAAAAGCATTTTGCACGCATAAAAACTTGTCAAGTGAATATTTTTGTTTCTTTCAATTCAAACGTGTTATTATGCTTACAAAAGGGTTATTTAAGCATAAACCACCATTTGGGAGTGAATTCCATTAGTTTTGAGCAATATCAAGATTGTAAGGTTAGAATGGCATTGTTGGTCAAAAAGTGCTTCTCTCGCTCTGAAAAGCATTTTGCACGCATAAAAACTTGACAAGTGAATATTTCTGTTTCTTTCAATTCAAACGTGTTATTATGCTTAAAAAAGGGTTATTTAAGCATAAACCACCATTTGGGAGTGAATTCCATTAGTTTTCAGCAATATCAACATTGCAAGGTCAGAATCACATTGTTGGTCAAAAAGTGCTTCTCTCGCTCTGAAAAGCATTTTGCACACATAAAAACTAGAAAAGTGAATAGTTCTGTTCCTTTCAATGCTAACGTGTTATTATGCTTACAAAAGGGTTATTTAAGCATAAACCACCATTTGGGAGTGAATTCCACTCGTTTTGAGCAGTATCAACATTGTAAGGTCAGAATCGCATTGTTGGTCAAAAAGTACATCTCTCGCTCTGAAAAGCATTTTGCACACATAAAAACTAGAAAAGTGAATATTTCAGTTACTTTCAATGGAAACGTGTTATTATGCTTACGAAAGGGTTATTTAAGCATAAACCATCATTTGGGAGTGAACTCCATTCGTTTTGAGCAATATCAACATTGTAAGGTCAGAGTCACATTGTTGGTCAAAAAGTGCTTCTCTCGCTCTGAAAAGCATTTTGCACACATAAAAACTAGAAAAGTGAATATTTCTGTTCATTTCAATGCAAACGTGTCATTATGCTGACAAAAGGGTTATTTAAGCATAAACCACCATTTGGGAGTGAATTCCATTCGTTTTGAGCAATATCAACATTGTAAGGTCAGAATCACATTGTTGGTCAAAAAGTGCTTCTCTCGCTCTGAAAAGCATTTTGCACACATAAAAACTAGAAAAGTGAATATTTCTGTTACTTTCAATGGAAACGTGTTATTATGCTTACGAAAGGGTTATTTAAGCATAAACCATCATTTGGGAGTGAATTCCATTCGTTTTGAGCAATATCAACATTGTAAGGTCAGAATCACACTGTTGGTCAAAAAGTGCTTCTCTCGCTCTGAAAAGCATTTTGCACACATAAAAA
This sequence comes from Pollachius pollachius, assembly GCF_949987615.1. Taxonomy (NCBI): domain Eukaryota; kingdom Metazoa; phylum Chordata; class Actinopteri; order Gadiformes; family Gadidae; genus Pollachius; species Pollachius pollachius. Next base: position 21,083,343 of record NC_136941.1, on the reverse strand, counting down.
CTAGAAAAGTGAATATTTCTGTTCATTTCAATGCAAACGTGTCATTATGCTGACAAAAGGGTTATTTAAGCATAAACCACCATTTGGGAGTGAATTCCATTAGTTTTGAGCAATATCAACATTGAAAGGTCAGAATCACATTGTTGGTCAAAAAGTGCTTCTCTCGCTCTGAAAAGCATTTTGCACACATAAAAACTAGAAACGTGAATATTTCTGTTACTTTCAATGGAAACGTGTTATTATGCTTACAAAAGGGTTATTTAAGCATAAACCATCATTTGGGAGTGAATTCCATTAGTTTTGAGCAATATCAACATTGTAAGGTTAGAATCGCATTGTTGGTCAAAAAGTGCTTCTCTCGCTCTGAAAAGCATTTTGCACGCATAAAAACTTGACAAGTGAATATTTTTGTTTCTTTCAATTCAATCGTGTTATTATGCTTACAAAAGGGTTATTTAAGCATAAACCACCATTTGGGAGTGAATTCCATTAGTTTTGAGCAATATCAACATTGTAAGGTTAGAATCGCATTGTTGGTCAAAAAGTGCTTCTCTCGCTCTGAAAAGCATTTTGCACGCATAAAAACTTGACAAGTGAATATTTCTGTTTCTTTCAATTCAAACGTGTTATTATGCTTACAAAAGGGTTATTTAAGCATAAACCACCATTTGGGAGTGAATTCCATTAGTTTTGAGCAATATCAACATTGTAAGGTTAGAATCGCATTGTTGGTCAAAAAGTGCTTCTCTCGCTCTGAAAAGCATTTTGCACACATAAAAACTAGAAAAGTGAATAGTTCTGTTCCTTTCAATGCTAACGTGTTATTATGCTTACAAAAGGGTTATTTAAGCATAAACCACCATTTGGGAGTGAATTCCACTCGTTTTGAGCAGTATCAACATTGTAAGGTCAGAATCGCATTGTTGGTCAAAAAGTGCTTCTCTCGCTCTGAAAAGCATTTTGCACACATAAAAACTAGAAATGTGAATATTTCTGTTACTTTCAATGGAAACGTGTTATTATGCTTACAAAAGGGTTATTTAAGCATAAACCACCATTTGGGAGTGAATTCCATTAGTTTTGAGCAATATCAACATTGTAAGGTTAGAATCGTATTGTTGGTCAAAAAGTGCTTCTCTCGCTCTGAAAAGCATTTTGCACGCATAAAAACTTGACAAGTGAATATTTCTGTTTCTTTCAATTCAAACGTGTTATTATGCTTACAAAAGGGTTATTTAAGCATAAAGGTCCGTGTACTTTGCGGCCAATGGATTTTCGTTTTGAAATGAGAAAACCAAAATCGGGAAACAGGCTGTTTCCTACGGAAGAGTACGGAAGAGCATTAGGGCCACGGAGTAATATATTAATTCTAAATCTCTGAGAAAAAAAGTCAAAATTTTCGAGAAAAAAGCCAAAATTTTCGAGAAAAAAAATCGAAATTTTAAAAAGTCGAAATTTTCGAGAAAAAAGGTCAAAAGTTTTGAGGAAAAAAGTCAAAATTTTCGAGAAAAAAAGTCGAAATTTTCGAGAAAAAAGTCAAAACTTTCGAGAAAAAAAGTCAGAAATCTGTAGAATGCAACCCTCCACGGCAGTGACATTCACTGGCGGCCAGTAGATGTCAATGGCTGAGACGGAGTGGCAGAGAGACACACGCATTCCGCTTGGTGGTTCGACTGGAGGAACCGGGGAGCCATGGCTGCGGCAGGTGGGTAGATAATACATGTTTATGCTGCATTCTGTGATACTCAAGCAGTACCCTATATGAGGCGAGTGGGAGTGCGGTTAGATGATGCCGCGGGTGTTGTTTGGCTAGCCACAACTATTCGGCTAGTTTGTGCCGTGTGGCTAACTTAGCCTGTGACTGCTTCGTGGATTTCAACCAGACAACTTGGCCGCAGTAGCCTACGTCGTTTGGACATGTAAAACTACTTGGCTTTGGAAATGCGTTTAATAATATAATGCAAGGTAGCCTACCGCACGCCAGACGAAATACAAAGCAAATCAACATGACTAAGGGAGCAGTAAAATAGCCTACTATGGATAAGATGTGCATGAATGTAGGCTACTGAGGATTGGTACTGTGATCCAGTATGAGGTGTGTGTCAAGTTGGTAGTGCAAATAAGTCCAACAGTGCAACAGTGCAAGATTAAATTCTAGTGAAATAAATATGTACAGTACAAAATGTAAAATGTAAGCATAGTAAATAAAAAAAACTCCACAGTGCAACAGTGCAAGATTACTTTCTAGTCACCAGCAATAAATATGTAGGCTACAGTACAAAAAGTAAGCATAGTGATAATAATAACAGTACTAGTATAAATATATGGACAATTAAAATAGACCTAACATTGTAATAATATAAGAGTTATAGCAGCAGTGCAACGAAATGTGCCTACTAGATCCCCTGTAGTAAACATAAATGTGTTGCCTTAATGCAATTGCTAAAGTTATGTTGCACAAAGCCGTAGAAGGGGGGGGGGACACTACACATAGGACGAGTGTACTCCAGGTGAAGGGTTTGAGTTCAACAGAATATCACTGCACTTTTTGACAATGAAATTTCATTCTGTCCTTGTTAATTACAGCATATGCCATCTCTTTTCTAGGCTGTCTCAGTGTGTCAGATTTCTTACGTCAGAGAAGAGCCCCAGAACATGAAATACAACACTTGGAAGAGGACAAGGTAAAGTGTTCAGATGACAAATGTCAGGTTGTGCTTTTCTGGATATGAATGTGTACATGTACGGTAATGTAAACACTAAATGGGGGTTGATGCCTTAGAACACTTTTTATTACACGTGTAGTTTGGTCAATGATGTTTTTTTTGGCTCAGACGTCAGGTGGTACAACCACAGCTAATGCTCATAAATTAATTAGTAATTGGCAATTAATGTAAAGCAATTAATATGGTTCATAGACAATCCACTAAAAACAACATTTAATCCATACAATAGTGGCATTAGCTGTGGTTGCACATCCCTGACATGTGCTACTACTAAAATATCATTTGCCCAGTTATACATCTTGATGAAGACTAAAGTTAACACCATTATGTTGACCACCACTGCCTTGTTGGACTGAGCAAGTGTGTATAGGTATTTGATACTAATTTGAGCATGTGTGGTGCATCCATTGTATGTGGAAGGAGGAGGAGAGCAGATGTGTAACTTTTCAACAGCCCAGTGATGTCAACATCAGGGAGTTGGTGGGGGATTCCATTAGAAAATGGGTATGGGTAAATAGTATTCATTTTATGGGCTGCGTTATGAACAAGTTGATAACAACTAAGTTACCAATGTCAGAGATCTATCATGTCAAAACAAAAAGTAGGGATGTGTTTGGGCAATCATCACCTTTGAATGTCAAGTCCATGGGTGTAGTGTACATATTTTATGCACAGTTTGATAAGAACCTTTTCACTCTGAGGTGTCCTCACTTTTGTTGCCAACTTTTTATACATTAATGGCTTTAATGAGTTGTCGACAGGAAAATACATCTATACTGGTATTACATTACACATGCTACACACTAACTACTTGAAATTGAAACAGTCTCATTTTTCTGGTGTTGTCAAATTTTCAGCTTCCAGGAGTTATAGAAATTGGAACCTATCAATTCAATTACACACACACACACACACACACACAAACACACACACACACACACACACACACACACACACACACACACACCATATTTTATTGTAAGAGAAAAACAACTTACATTCGATTTGGTTTGTGATTTTACAGATTGACAAAGACATAATCCCGTTGATGGAAGACGATGACCTGGCAAAGTACCTTTCATCATTCGGGGATCGTCTAGCTCTGAGGAATTTTTGCAGAACTGGGACTGCTCTTCAGAAGCACAAAATTGGTCTTTTTGAAAAACTCAGGAACAAGCAAAATGAAAGAAAAGCTGAGGAAAACAGAAAACAAAATGCAGAACCAGGTGGTACATCAGCACCTACTTCAAATAAGAGGCGTAAGGCAAGCCACCGAAAAATTGAAATTGGATGGTTGCACTGTGAGGGAGGAAAAATGAAGCAAATCAGAGCAAGGCAGGGAGGCGGGACCAGAATGGTACCTATTGGAGTTGAATGTGGCATGAATGAGGTTCTACAAAGAGGAAAGAAGCTCTTCTTTCCAGATGGAATGTCATCAAAAGGACATGAATCGGGGTTTAACTTTGAACTCAGGGACTACAAACAAAACCCTGTGCAAAAGGATCTTACTGTTGGGTTTATCTACGACACTTTGTGCATGGCTCGTTTGCGATTTTACATTGCAACTACCGCTAAGGTAATTGCAATTGAGGATGAGGATGAGGAAGTGACCTTTGGTCCAGGAAGTCCGGGTGGTGACATTGATGGTGATGATGATGACACAGAGCCCTTTGAGTTTGTGTTTGAGCTGCAGCCATCACCAGGTTCTTCCTCCTCATTTCTAGTGATGGACGCTCCACCTGACGAACTGCTCTCCACAGTATCCCACGATGCCTCTTCAGCACAACCATCGCCTGTATCCCACGATGCCTCTTCAGCACAACCATCGCCTGTATCCCACGATGCCTCTTCAGCACAACCGTCGCCTGTATCCCACGATGCCTCTTCAGCACAACCATCGCCTGTATCCCACGATGCACAACCACCTGCCACCACATCACAAGCCAGTGCTACCAGAATAATAGAAATACACCATGGTAATTGCCTGAACGAGTTGATTAAGGAGTTCATGGATCCTGCTGTGCTCACGCAACAATTCGTTTTTAGGAGAATTCTTCCAGACAACAGTGTGGAAAAGGGGATTGGTGAAGGGGTTGTCAGAGATGTTTACTGCGCCTTTTGGGAAGAATTCTATGATCGCTGTACTGTTGGAACAACAGTAAAAGTTCCGTTTATTAGGCACGACTTTAACCGCGAGACCTGGCAGGCCATTGGCAGAATTTTGCTGTCAGGTTTTTACACCTGTCAGTACTTGCCTATAAAATTAGCTCTTCCTCTGATGGAGGACTTCTTTCATGGATGTGTGTGCTGTGACATCCTGGATAGTTTCCTGAACTATGTCAGTTCTCAGGACAAGGTCATCCTCAAAGCAGCACTTGAGGATTTCTCAAAGGTGGATTACAATGACCTCATGGATGTGCTGGAGGCATACGAGTGCAGAAAGGCTGTCAACGCCCACACACTGCCACAGATCTTGGAGGAAATCGCCCATAAAGATCTCATTCAAAAACCAAGATACGTTATGGACTGCTGGAAAGAGGTGACAAAGGGAATGATCGGCATTGATGAGCTGCGGGCACACTATGAGGCAATCAAACCCACTCCCAGGAGAGTCCAAGGCCTCCTGGAATTTGAACAGGTCACCACCGCAAAGCAGCAGGAGGTGGTAAACCACCTGAGACGGTACCTAAGAGAATCAGATGACGAACGTCTTGGAAAATTTCTGCGTTTTACTACAGGCAGCGATGTAATAATTTGTAGCAAAATCCAGGTTGTCTTTACAAAAATGTCAGACTTCTCCAGAAGACCCATTGGTCACACATGTGGATGTGTGTTGGAACTGTCAGATAGTTTTGACAACTTCCCAGAGTTTAGGTCAGAATTCAATAAAGTCTTAGACAGCAACATCTGGGTAATGGACATTGTTTAGTTTTCTGATGTTTGCAGAATGCTTGCCCTGTTGCATGCATTATTGCTCAGAGATGATTTTATAGGTCTTAGGAAACAGTTCTGTGTGAATATCGCAATACTTATGTATTTTTACAGCCAATTTTACAGGTGTACTTATAACATAGCTCAAGCTATGTTTAGTTCAATATATTTCAAGCAATGTTCAATGAACTCTAGTTAACGTCTGTGCATTTCAGCATGACTGTCTTGAATGGTTTTTGAATGCATTATTGCTCAGGGATGGTTTTATAGGTCTTTGGAAACAGTTCTGTTTGAATATCAAAATACTGAAGTATTCTCTACTATCTTAACGCACAGCCAATTTTACAGGTGTACTGCCTTGAATGGTTTTTGTAGGCATATGTATTGATTGCACATTGCACCATTATACTGTACTTGTGCTGTTTTCTGCAAAAATCATTTCCATTAAATGCTTTATAAATAGTTTACATAGTTGTCTTTATTAAAATGGTAATAGATACTGCGGTCTGCAGTCATGGGATCTTTGAAAAGTAAGAAAACAACATACAAGGGGTCTTTTTTGAAAAAGCAATTCAATGTGTCAAACAAAAATGTGACAATACACGTACTTCATAAAATGTACATAAACTTTCATGGCATTACAGTGCCATTTTGTGGATGATTCGAGGATGTGAGGAACTGCACTGCTATTTTGCCCTCAAAGGCAGGGAGTGCCATTTTCCCCTTAATGTACAAATCCCTAGTGTTAATTTTGTATTGTATCAGACTCTAGTTGCAGGAATGTACAGAGCTACTTTGGGGTAATTATGGAATATGTACAAAGAATAAGGGATAGCATAAACACTACAATATACTAGTACACCCTTCTCCATGGAACTAAGATTTGTGTATGAATACAAAGTAGGAATACTTTCACCAAATACTTGAAACATACTTTATTTTCACAGCCCTACAGAATAGCCCACAGGCAATACTGTACTACTGTGCTCATTGAGCTGTACTGTACCGTATGAAAAACTGTAAATGTTCAAAATTCATTTAATGAGGGTTGAATTTGAAAAGTCAAACTCAAACAATGTCTCTGGCTCTTGAACAACAAACTTAAAGGTAGGTTTCCTTCAGTCCAACAATATCATTTTCACAGAACAAACAAAATCTTACTTTCAGTTCATTCAACAATACATACGATCTTCAGCCCAGTAACAGAGAAACTCAATCCACAGGTAAGTAAGTTTCAGTACAATTCCCAAGGCCAGAATCACAGGTACGTTTTCAGTGAATGCTCCACACAGCAGAGTCCAGTCAAGAACAAGAGTGCATGAAGCTGAGTGTATGTGTCTCCCCAAACTCCACCCTCATACTGAGAGTTTCTGCCTCTCAAAAAGCCCTCTAGCTCAGCTGTTTTCAAAGAAGGGGCCGGGGGCCCCTGGGGGGCCACGACATGATAGGGGGGGCGGCAGCAGGTTGTCAGGAAAAGTATACAGTAGAACAAAATAAATCATTGAATAACTAATGTATACCAAAATGAAGAAAAACAAGCTAAATAATATTCCCATTAGTTAAGAACTGCATTATATTAATCTATTGCACCTAACATTACAACTATTATCGTTATTTTATACATCCCTGTTATACACCCCTGCCCTGGCTCATTGGCCTCTTGGGATGTCACACTACACAGTCATCTCTACTGTGTTAACCTATTAAAGTGTAGCAGATAGGGTATTGCCACAGTCTTGTAGGGATTAAACCTCTACGCTAACCTAGGGAGGACTGAGCAGGACAGGATCTGACTCCCCCTTGCCCAATGCCTAGTAGGATTAGTGCTGTCGTGTGGCAGCAGGTGGTTTCCTAGATAGATAGATAGATAGATAGATAGATACTTTATTAATCCCCAAGGGGATATTCAAGGGACATTCCTATTTAGCAGTCACTTGCTAGAGTGAGCTTCAGGATCTGCAGATTGTCAGGGTGCCTGAAGGGTGTTTAACTGGTGTGTTAATGTGTACGACCCAACTAGTCACCACCCCAAGACTATCCCAACCCCAGCTAAACAGGTGAGGTGTCCCTTCCCGCAGGTTAGAAACAATACGAGTGGGCAGGTTAAGTGGAGGCTTGCTCAGTGGCAATTGCAATCAAAAGTCTCTCCAAGTACCACTGTGTGTGTGTGTGTGTACGAGTGGATGGGTAAAGTGGAGGCTTGCTCAGTGGCAATGGCAATCAAAAGTCTCTCCAAGTACACAGCAAGTGCTGATGCACCCAAACTGTGGGCACAGACGAGTAGGTGAAATCCTCAAAGATTATTTTGTATCTCCTCTCGTAACAGTGTGTACAGTTCAGCAGCTTCAAACGCATCTTTAGGAGTGTTCCATCCATTTTCTTGTACCAGCAATGTGGACAGATCGTAGACTGTTTCATCACAAGGCAATTGACCCTTGGGTGTGCACTCCTCCTTACAAAGGTCAACCTCCTCTTGATTAAATAACTTCAGTCTGTCCTCCCCACCAGAAATCTGCGGGGCTGTGTAAAGTAGGATTGGACGACCTCCAGACTGACCCCTGGATGTAGCTGGTCTGATTCTATGAGTATTCCATGTCTGCACAACTTCATCCAGCTCTTTCTGCAAGACAATGCAAATGAAATTAAAATGATATAATACACACATTTGGTTTCTGCACGGTTGAATGAATTAGGCTAAATTAAGTTTCGTTTCTGCGCAGTGCGAGTTTATAAGCAAACAATCTACGCCTGCAGTTTCAGCAGAGGGTTGTAGAAGTTTCAGCACATTGAGTGATCCCATAATTCCATGCGAGTTAATGGTAATGCAGTAATATTAGATTACACTGGCCTGAAGACTATTAATAAATTTTTTTTTTATGTTTTCACATGTAATGGATCCTATAGTCGTGTGTTTTTTATTATGTACCTGTAACTAGCCTACTAAACTACTTTGTTTCCCCAGGTCCTTTGCAGAGAATTGAAGTCACCCTTAATGTGTATTGCATGTAGGCCTAACAGAAGTAATACATCTCCGAATAATGAGTTTTTGCATACCCACGATAGGACTCACTTAGCCATGTCACATCGGGGTTCGCACTTGCCTAATTGCGGTACACCATATTGTATGTTTCATTTTAAATGGCATTTTGATTAAATCGATTCTCACATTGGGTGATGATGCAAACAGTAGCATAGCCTACCTGAACTAGTTCGAGGAAGCAGAATTGCATTAGGCTCTTATCCAAGGCATCGCCGGAGAAGTGGCCAGCATCTTGCAATGATTTGAAGAGGTTCATCCAAAACTGCACGCTCTGTTTGCGAAGGATACCCCACCATGACTCAATGCGCTGGTTTGCAGTGCTGCGGCCATACAAGAAACTTTTGATGCCTGCAAATGCATCGGAGTGCTCTCTTCTAAGGAAGACTTGCATGCCCTCGACGTGGCCATTCTCAGTCCCCCTATCTGCTCGCAGCCGCTCCGGACAGCCCCCCACACGTTCGATGCACTTGGTGTAATATGAGGCAATGACTTTAGGGTCATTGTTGGTGGTATACGCCTCCATCCACAATACGTACCGACTGTAGCCATCAATGCATCCGTTAATGCAAATTCCAAATGGCTTCAACTTATCGTATGAATCCATGTGCCACAGTGCGTTAGGCCCCGGGGTTGTGTACTCACGCCGCCTCAGACGACGTGCCCGTCTAATTTCCACCCCACGAGGATCAAGTGCCCTGAGTATCAGCCTTATAGTCCTTTGAGACACCACAAACCCCCTCTGGATAGCTCGTAGGTGTAGCCAACGATTCCCCTGCATCTGTCCATTCCCATGCAGTTCCTCCTGCACGAAGGCTATCACATTGTCTATGTCCGACTGATTTCGCCTCCTACACAGTCCAAGTTCACGACACCGCCTCTTCCAGGTCCGAATAGAAATCACAATACTGTGATTCTGTGCTAAGACTGCAAGGATCTCTTTGTTAGATAATCCAATCTCGAAGTAACATTTAATGAAATCCTCCATTTCAGCAGCACTATGCCAGGACACGAAGTCTGTCAGCTCCAGCTCTGAATGACCTGGTTCTTCCTGGTAGCCTACATTTCTGACTTTTTTCTCGAAAATTTCGACTTTTTTCTCGAAAATTTCGACCTTTTTTCTCAAAACTTTTGACTTTATTTCTCGAAAATTTCGACTTTTTTTCTCGAAATTTTTGACTTTTTTCTCGAAAATTTTGACTTTTTTCTCGAAAATGTTGACTTTTTTTCTCAGAGATTTAGAATTAATATATTACTCCGTGGCCCTAATGCTCTTCCGTACTCTCCGTACTGTTTGTCGTGATTCTTTCGTAGGTGGTAAAATTGGTTGGTGGTGTTTGAGTCTGGTGAGGGGACCGGTTTGCGGCATACTTTACAAAGTACGTTTTTCTGGTCAGTGTCCAACTTTTCAAACCAAAACCACGTCCATGCGATAGAAGTAGCCCCTCTTTTAGGTACAAGCTCACTTTGTCTTGGCTGGTCGTCTGAGTCCTTCTCCTGTTCAGAATTGTCACGTTCACTCTCCTCCGTGTTTGTTTGTGTTGCCTTCACGTGCCGTGTGGAAGAATGTAAAGCGTCGTCCAAATGACGAAAAATATTACCATAAAGAGTGTGATTTGCGGCAAGACGATATAAACGATAGAGCATCATATGAAACGATAGACGTTTTTTGTATCATCACACGATATATATCGTCATATCGCCCAGCCCTAATTCAAAGTTACTGATAATACAGCGGACACACACGGTCTCAGGTGCAGCCTTGTGGGGTATCCTTACCCAGCTCACCCAGCTCCCACTCAAAGTAACCAATAATACAGCTGACACATAATGACTCAGGTGCAGCCTTGTGGGGTATCCGTACTCTGCTCCCACTCAAAGTGATCGGTAACTATGAGGGAGGTGGGTAAAGATGCCACACAAGGCTGCACCTGAGACAGTGTGTGTCCGCTGTATAATCAGTAATTTTGAGTGGGAGCTGGGTGAGCTTGAGTGATTATTGGTACCCAGCTCACCCAGCTCCCACTTACAGTTACTGATAATAAGACACACACTGTCTCAAATCCAGCCTTGTGGGATACCCATACCCAGCTTCCACTCTTAGTTACTGATAATACAGCGGACACACTGTCTCATGTGCAGCCTTGTGAGGTATGCATACCTAACCTTTTCCCACGCAAAGTTACCAATAATACAGCGGACACACACTGTCAGGTGCAGCCTTGTGAGATACCCACACCCAGCTTCCACTCAAAGTTACTGATAATACACCTGACACACATTGTTTCAGGTGCAGCCTTGTGAGGTATTCATACCTAACCTTTTCTCACGCAAAGTTACTATTAATACAGCTGACACACACTGTCTCAGGTGCAGCCTTAAAGGGTATCCGTACCCAGCTCCCACTCAAAGTTATCCATAACTTTGTAACACCAACACAATAACTTATAAAACAAATGATGAATAAAAAACAGCCTTTTGTTAAAATACTAAATTGAAAAATAAATTTTGTTTCCTTTTAAAATGTAAACAAACGAATAAATAAATATACAGCAACGAGTGTGTGTTTAATTGGATATCCTTACAGCCGTAGAGCCGGCGACTCATCCAACGGCAGACTGAAAGAGGGGCGAGTGCAGCCCCGGGTGTTCGGCCTGTCCAAACACGGTGCTGGTGACTCATTAGCCGCATTTATGTAAAGTTATGTAATTATAAATAAACAACTTTGGATATTTCTAAGTAGGTGTCTTTATTTTACCAGCCTTCATGGTTCTCCCGTTACACTTGTTCTGTCGTTCTCAAGTCTAGCTTCATCTGATCTAATAATCAACACTGCCACCTAGTGGTCATAACATATAACATATATACAGAACATACATATAATTACATCCTCCTTTCTCTGAGGTTAAATGTCAAATAATAGTAGGCCCAAGGCTATATCAAGACTAGACCTGGAAGCTACACCTAAACCTATTAAACACAGTAAGGGCTACCACACCTAAAGCTTTTCTTACAGGTAAACAAGGTTAACAATTAATCCCTTCTTTCAGATAACAGGTTTTAGAAAGTAACCTTAATTGACTGTACTGTGTAAATTAACTGTACTATTTCTCTTTCAGGTAACAGTGGTAATGAACATTAAAACCTCTTCTTTCAGGTAACACTAGTAAGTAACGGTAGGTAATAAAGTAAGTAACAGATATGCAACAGTAGCAATAAACAGGATATCCTCTTATTTCAGGAAACCAAGGTAATAAACAGTATTATTATTTCTTTTTCAATGTTACCATAACCTTTACTTTAAGACTATTCTCAGGTTAAGCAACACTCACATATGTAAACCACACATACTCTCACAAGTCCATCATCACTCTTGATCTTCTAGCTCTGCTAGACTTACGGCAGACAGGTGCCCCTGTCTCTGATGTTGGTGTTTGATGCTCTGTGGGCTGCACATCCTGGTGTGCATCAGGAGGGTTTGTCACTTCTGCATGTGACTGCTTTCTAAATGTCTCTTGAGTCCTGAGCAGGCATCTGCGGTTCCTCCGGAATACATGTCCATCCTCCGTTCTGACTGTGTACGACCTCGGACCGACCTCTTTGAGCACCACTGCTTTTCTGTTCCATGTGTGGGGCTCATCGATTCTGACCACGTCGTGTTCTGAGAGAGGTGTGAGACTCCTGGCCGTCTTGTCATGATGCTTCTTCTGTGCCCACTTCAGCTGCATGTGCTTTTGTGTGAGTACTCTGTTTTTCTTCTTTCTTGGCATGTGTGGTAATGTGTTGCGCAGTTTTCGGTTCATGAGGAGCTCTGAGGGTGATGCTCCACATCCCAGAGGAGAAGACCGATAGGTCAACAGTGCAAGGTAAGGGTCTGATTTTGTCTCTGCAGCTTTTAGAAGTCTTTTAACGATTTCCACTCCTTTCTCTGCCTTACCATTCGCCTTTGGATAGAGAGGGCTCGATGTAGTGTGTTGGAACCCATACTCCTCTGCAAACATTTGAAACTCTTGGCTGCTGTACTGCGGACCATTGTCACTTTGGACTATCTGGGGAATGCCATGTCTGCCAAAGATGCTTTTCATGCAAGTTATAACAGCACTGGCAGATGTGCTGTTCAGTTGTGCTACTTCAGGATAGTTTGAGTGATAATCAATCACTAAGAGAATGTCCTTTCCATTTACATGAAAGAGATCTGTTCCAACTTTTTGCCATGGCTCAGTCGGCATTTCTGGGATCCACATTGGGTCTTTGGCTTGCTTGTGTGTCTTTGGCATGTATCACACTTACTAATCAGTGTCTCAATGTCTCTGTTTATACCTGGCCAGTAGGCCGCTTCTCGTGCTCTTGCTCTGCATTTTTCTATGCCAAGGTTCCCCTCGTGGATTCTGCTGAGCATATCTTTCCGCTTAGATGCTGGGATGATGATCCTATTTTGTCTCAGCAGTAGGCCGTTTGCCACACTCAGCTCTGCCCTGATTGAATAGTATTGTGGGAGTGTGCCTTTTGTCCACCCTTTTTGGAGTTTCGCTGCCACTGCCTGCAGTGTCTCATCTTGTTCAGTTTCCTGTGCAATCTTCTTGAGCACCATGTCTGACACTGGGAGAGAAGAGACAATTAAGTTTACATGCCTTTCAAGCTCTTCTGACGATTTTGTTTGTGCCTCTCTTGATTGCACAGCTGCTTGGGGCGGCGCGGGTGCTCGAGACAGTGCATCAGCCAGAACTATGTATTTCCCTGGCGTGTAGATTAGATCCATATCATATCTTTGTAACCTCATCATCATACGTTGAATCCTGGGAGACATGTCATTCAGGTTATTTTTGTAGATAGAGATGAGTGGTTGGTGATCTGTTTCTGATGTGAAAGTAGGCAGCCCATATATGTATCCATGAAACTTCTCGCATCCAAACACTAACCCTAGGGTCTCTTTTTCAATTTGGGCATACCTTGTTTCCGTCTCCGTCATTGATCTTGATGCATATGCCACTGGTCTCCAGTGGCCATCGTTGTCAGCTTGGAGCAGCACTGCGCCCAATCCGTGTTTGGATGCATCTGTGGAGACTTTGGTTTTTCGAGAGGGATCAAAGAAGGTAAGCACTGGTTCTTGGCTAAGTGTCTCTTTGAGCTTCTCCCATTCTTTGCTGTGGCTGTCAGTCCACTCAAATCCTCTGTCTTTTTGCAGCAGACCTCTGATTGTCAGTGTTTTTGCGGATAGATTTGGAATAAACTTCCCTAAAAAGTTCACCATTCCCATAGCTCGCAGTACCCCCTTCTTGTCCATAGGGGCAGGCATGTCAAGAATAGCCTGTACTTTGGAGTGGTCTGGCTCTACACCCTCTCCGGACAGCTTGTCACCTAAGAAAGTGATCTCTGTGACCCCGAACTGACATTTGCTTTCGTTCAGTTTCAGACCGCTCAACTGAATCCTTTTCAGGAGATTCAGCAGCCTTTCATTATGTTGTGCTAGTGTTGAGCCCCATACTATTAAATCATCGATGTACACACGGGTGCCCTCTAGCCCCTCTATGATCGATTCCATCGCCCTATGAAAAATCTCGGGGGCCGATTTTATTCCAAATGGCAATCGAAGAAAACTGTATCTTCCGAAAGGTGTGTTGAATGTGCAATACTTGCTACTCTCAGAGTCCAGTTTCAGTTGCCAGAAACCATGAGATGCATCTAGTTTGCTAAAATATCTCGCCCCTGCCATTTCACTTGTGATCTCTTCCCTTTTTGGTATCTGGTAATGCTCTCTTTTAATGTTCTCATTGAGATCTTTGGGGTCTAGGCACACTCTTAACTCACCATTGGGTTTTTTCACACATGTGATGGAGTTCACCCAGTCTGTGGGCTCCTCGATGGGCCGAATTACTCCCAGATCCATCATTCTGTCCAGCTCCTTTTTCAGACTGTCTCTGAGCGGTGCTGGTACTCTCCGCGGCGCATGTATGACTGGCGTGGCATCACTTTTTAGTTGGATCTTATATGTGAAAGGCAGCGTTCCATGGCCCTTGAACAGTTCTGGAAACCTGTGCACTATATCATTTACGGATTCCTTTCCTGTGTCGGTGTCTGACACCTTTTCACTGTTGAGCTGGTAGACCCTCTTGACCAGCTCCAGGTCCTCACATGCTCTGTCTCCGAGCAACGATTCGTGGTCATCAGGAACCACTACAAACATGAGGTTTTGTGTCTTGCCTTTCACACACATTTTAAGCCGGCACACCACCTTGGTTTCAATTGGCTGTCCATGATATGTTTTCAGTGGGACAGTGCGTTTCTGTATTTTTGGCTTCTCTTTAAGTGCTTTAATGTCCTTTAAACTGATCAGGTTGGCTTTTGCCCCTGTGTCTAGTCTGAACAACACCACTGTCCCATTAACTAACAGTGGTGCCACCCATTTATCTGTTTGCACTGCATTGACTGGCCGCACAGTCTCATCTGCATTGACTGGCTGTCCAGTCTCCTCTATTTCACTGCCCCCCTCAGTAACCATGTACACAAACTCTGGATCACTCTGCGAATCACTGTCATCTGTTTCATTCACTACGCGGACTTTTCGTTCCTTCTCCCTTGAAAGACACATTCTAGCATAGTGATTTTGTCCATGACACCTGGAGCAGGTTTTTCCAAATGCTGGGCACTGTCTGGCCTTGTGCTGGCCTCCACATCGTTTGCAGGTAAATTCCTTTTCTCTGAATTCTTTGTCACTGCTCCTCTCTGTTCCTTCTTTGTGCCTAGTGTCTCTATCTCGGTCCTTCCCGCGCCACTTTCCTTTGAAAGAAATTGCGTCTACGTCACCATGCATTTGAGCGGGCTGCTGAGCTAGTCCTTTGTCAGCAACATCAAACGTTTCGGCATGCTGCCTAACTAACTCCCTCGCCTGGCATATTTTCACTGCCTTCTCTAGGTTCAGGTCAGCCTCACCCAACATCTTTTCCCTGACTTTCCTGTCACAGACCCCGAACACAATTTGATCACGAATCAATGAGTCCTTCAATACATTGAAATTACAGGTGCTAGCTTTTAGCTTCAGGTCCGTGAGGAAGCTGTCGAACGCCTCTCCTTCACGTTGCAGTCGTGATCTAAAAACGTACCTTTCGTAGGTCTCATTCTTTTTAGCAAGACAATGTTCATCGAACTGCTTGAGTACTGCATCCAGCTTGTTCTTGTCTTCTTCAGGGTCAAAAGTGAACGTGTTATACACCTCTATTGCTTCGGTCCCTGCAACAGTTAGCAACAGTGCTATTTTTCTCTTGTTAGACGTCTCCGACACACCGATGGCCGCAAGGTACAGCTCAAACTGCTGTTTAAAAGTCTTTCAGTTGGCGTCGAGGTTCCCGGTAAGTTTTAGAGTCCCTGGTGGCTTTATAGAATCCATTCCTGGTACCATGTAAAGTTATGTAATTATAAATAAACAACTTTGGATATTTCTAAGTAGGTGTCTTTATTTTACCAGCCTTCATGGTTCTCCCGTTACACTTGTTCTGTCGTTCTCAAGTCTAGCTTCATCTGATCTAGTAATCAACACTGCCACCTAGTGGTCATAACATATAACATATATACAGAACATACATATCATTACAATTTACATGGACACTTCTGATCCGATTAGATTTCTAATCGTAATAGATCTATTCCTATCATGCGATCCGAATGTATGCTACTGTATATGTGGCATTTACAAAAGTGGTAAACGTACGTCCGCATTTCTCTCGCGCACACCTGACACATCTTGAACGGCAGCGACATTTGTATGTATTTGATTTTAATGAAAGCCCAGCAGGAGAGAGCTGAACTCTGCCTGCTCCTTCAATTAAGAAGGAGGACAGCACAGCGACGTCAGTTTCTCGTCCGGTCTTTATATTGTGGCAACCCGTTTCCCCGATTGTCAGATACCCGGTACGAATTACACAGAAAGCAGGGGTTCAAGCCGCATTCGGCGTTTATTTCCCGAGAGTAAATAGTCTGTATAATCGTGCTAGGGTCTCCGTGAGCCTCTAGCTTGCCGGCGTGGTGCGGAATCCCTCCGTGTCGCTTCGCCCTTCTCCCGGTCTAGCGAGCGCTCCCGCCGTGTCACTTGCCCGGCGCTATGCGGACTCTCTCCGTGGCACTTCCTCGTGGTGCGGACTCTCTCCCTGGCACTTCCTCGCTGGTGCGGACTCTCTCCGTGGCACTTCCTCGCTGGTGCGGTCTGGTGCGCCTTTTAAGCCCGGCGCTGGTCCTTTCCCTTCCTCCGGCCAGGTGTCTCCGATTGCGCTGATTGGGGGGAGAGACGTGGTGCTCTCTGTCGCCGGCTGGAGGTTGGCGACGGTAAACCCGGTCTACGGCGTGACCTCGGACCCGCCCGGTCCGAGGTCCGGCGGCGGGATGCCACACTCCTCCACCGCTTGCTCAGGCCTCTGGTCGTCGGTGAACCCGCTCAGGCAGGCATCCCGGCGTGACAGGGCGTCGGCGTTCCTGGCTCCGGCCATCCACTTCAGGGGGGCGTGGTTGGTGACCAGGATGACCTCCCTCCCAAGGAGATAGTACCTGACGTTCTGGAGGGCTGGGAACCACCGCGTCACTCGAGCGTTGGCGTCCCTGGCTCCGGCCATTCACTTCAGGGGGGCGTGGTTGGTGACCAGGATGACCTCCCTCCCTAGAAGATAATACCTGGTGTTTCGGGGGCCCCGGAACCACCGCGTCACTCGTGCGCCGGTGTCCCCGGCTCCGGCCATCCGCCCCAGGGGGGCGCGGCCGGCGACCAGGACGACCTCCCTCCGCCCTCCACCGGCTCCGGGCCCGATCGGCCCACCCGCGGCCCAACGCGATCTGCCGCAGCGGCCCAGCGGTCGACGCACCCCTGGGGCCGGGGTCCCCGGCCACCTCCATCAGGTCGTCGTCGTCGCCATCGCCGTGGCCCGTGGGTCCAGAGGGGACCAGGCGGTCGTCGGCGCTCCCGTCGGGATCCGGAGGCCCCACAGGTCCACCTGTCCCACGGAGGCCGTCCCCATCCCCGTCCAGCGTGACGGCGTCCCCGCTGGGGATCGACATGGACAGGCGATCGTCCTCCGCCCCTCCAGCGGAGTCCCTTGCTCCGACCGACGTCCCCGCCGCCACCGTCTCCGCCCCGGTGCCGACGCCGGCCCCTGGCTCGGCCCCGAGCCCCGGCTCCAAGTCGGCCCCGAGCAGCGCCACGGCCCCCGGCTCCGGCGAGGCCCCTGTCGCGGGCCCGGTGTCGATGTCGGCCCCCGGATCGGCCTCGAGCTCTGGCTCCGAGTCGGCCTCGAGCAGCGCCACGGCCTCTGGTGCCTGTGAGGCCGCGGGCTCAGCCTCCTCTGTTCGCCCTCCAGGGGGCGACGGAGGCCTGGTGGCCCCGTAGGCCTGTTGAGCTCCCCTCACCCCTCTGCGGGGTGGTTCTCTCCGGGTCCGGAGTTCACGCGCCGGGTCCTGTAGCCGGTGGAAGATCGGGCAGTCCTTCCCGATTAGCAGCGGCACCGGTAGGTGGGGTACGATCCCTGCCCGCGTCGTGAATACCCCGTGCTGGGTCCGGATGACGACGTGGCAGGTCTCGAACGTCCGGGTGTCCCCGTGTATGCAGGTCACCTCTATGGGCGCGCCCCCCTTCCCGCCCGCCAAGTCGGGGCGGAGGAGAGTGACCACGCTGCCGGTATCCACGAGGGCCTGCATGTCCTGGGTCATTACCCGCGCCGGTATGGTCGGGCTTCCCGTTTTCCCCTGCGCCCAGCAGGTCGCTCACATGCATGGCTGCGTCTGCTGCCGGCGTGGCTCGTCTCGCGGCCCCGTCTCCCGCGGCCTTGTCTCTCGCGGCCCCGCCTCCCACGGCCTCATCTCGGGCCGCGTCGTCTCTGGCGGCGTCGTCTCCGGCTGCCTCGGGGCGGCGGTCGCGGCGGCGGTTGCGGCGGCGAGTTCGGTGAGCCGTAGTACGGCCTCGTAGAGGAGGGCCAGACTCTCCCTGGTCTCCCACTGCTGCTGCTGGGCGGGCGTCGCCGCGGTCCCATCCGGGTTCTGCATGCCGGCTGAAGTGGGTTCCCTCACAAACCCGGCCCGTAGCGCGGTCGAGTTGCCTGCATTCTACACCATATGTGGCAACCCGTTTCCCCGATTGTCAGATACCCGGTACGAATTACACAGAAAGCAGGGGTTCAAGCCGCATTCGGCGTTTATTTCCCGAGAGTAAATAGTCTGTATACTCGTGCTAGGGTCTCCGTGAGCCTCTAGCTCGCCGGCGTGGTGCGGAATCCCTCCGTGTCGCTTCGCCCTTCTCCCGGTCTAGCGAGCACTCCCGCCGTGTCACTTGCCCGGCGCTATGCGGACTCTCTCCGTGGCACTTCCTCGTGGTGCGGACTCTCTCCCTGGCACTTCCTCGCTGGTGCGGACTCTCTCCGTGGCACTTCCTCGCTGGTGCGGTCTGGTGCGCCTTTTAAGCCCGGCGCTGGTCCTTTCCCTTCCTCCGGCCAGGTGTCTCCGATTGCGCTGATTGGGGGGAGAGACGTGGTGCTCTCTGTCGCCGGCTGGAGGTTGGCGACGGTAAACCCGGTCTACGGCGTGACCTCGGACCCGCCCGGTTCGAGGTCCGGCGGCGGGATGCCACAATATCTACCCCTTCCTCCGCCACAAACAATACGTATTTGGATGAGAGTGCACAGCCAAGACTGTTGGGAGAGAGAGAGTGCTGTTATGTAAGGGATAATGTACAGAACGCCGGTCATTATCGGGAAAATAAGCCCCGACAGGGCTTATTTTCTATAATGACCGGCGACATTCTATGTACATTATCCCGCTTTTTATCCCCCCCCCCCTAGTTTCTGTGACAGATGTAGTCTGTCACAGAAACTGTAACTGTACGTAATGAAAGAAGACATGTCGTCTATCGTTTACTATGGATGTGGAAATCGTGGCCATATGGCAAAAGCGTGCCGCCAAAGTAGTGCGCCAAAATGGTGCAACTACCACAGAAGCTCCACACACAGTGACGAGGCATGCAGGAGAAAAACCAAGCACAAAGATGATGTCAAACAAATCGCAAATGGACAAAAACACCAAGAGGAAGAACAAACATTTGTATTCAAGGTCAGTCAAAAATTCCTCCCGGACAATATTAAAAATAACGGACTATGGTAGATTGTGATAAAATTACCAAATGTGGTAGAGAGTATGAAAATCACAGGTAACACCAAGATAGACTGCAATGTGTGCACTGAGGGAAAATTCAGCAAAAGTAAAAAATAAGAAAGCTGATGCAAAAAGGGGAGAGAAATGGAAATGGGGAGAGAAAATGTTGAAAAGGGAAAAATATTTAAAGCAAGATACGTTGCAAAGGGTTACAGCCAAACAGAGGGCATAGACTACCATGAGACATTTGCTCCAACAGCAAATCTTACTTCAGTGAGAGCCTTAATGCAGGTAGCAGTTCAAAACGACTTAATAGTCCATCAGATGGATGTGAAAACTGCATACTTGCATGCTCAAATAGATATTGAGTTTTTCACAACCACAGGGTTTTGAATAGACATCTGAGACGGGAGGAAAATTAGTTTACAAAATAAAGAAATCCATTTACGGACTAAAACAGCCCGGAAGAAACTGGTACAAACTTCTAAATGATCATTTATGTAGCCCTGTACAAAAACCATAAGTTACAGAGCATAAAAAATAAACAGTATAATAAAATGCTGTGTTAAATGTTCATAAATAAATAGAGTTCATAATAATAAAATGGGTTCAAATGTGTGCGGGTTAAAAGCATAAATATAATACGTTTAATAAAACTATTTACAGTTAAAAGATAAATTAATATAAAGGTCTTTAAGTTATCAAGTCTAAAATATTTGTGAATTCAGGATATAAAAGAGGAAGAAGCCGTGTTAATGTTTAGCTTAACCTGTTTGCCTGTCACACATAAATCATTTAATTTCTGTTTTGTCTTTGGTTGTATTAAAACCTCACAAGCCAATCCAAATAAAGTCTCACCGTGTAACGGGCGGGACTAGTGCAGCAGGTTAGTGTGGGGAGTAGTGAGCACATGTAGAGAAAGAAACCTGACCTGACCTGAGAGCTAAGAGGAGGCATCGTAGTGTGGGAAGCATTTAAGTTTTATCGTGAGGTCTGTAATATTAATAAATCACGGAGACCGATGTAGCATGACTGTCTGTTTACTGGTAGTCTTCAACACAACACAGATTCACTTGTACAACTGTACTTGACTTAGGTTTCAACTGACACGGACGCCACCCAGTGGTAAGGAGGTGAACTACAACTAATGTACAATACATCACATCTCTCTCCTTAAGATAGATATTCTCTCAACAGTTCTATCCTGTAGTAACTTCTGTTAAATTCCTGAGTTGTCTTTGCAAATTAAAACATATCATTTCTTATACTAAATAAAACTCTTACTTCATAGTTTAACCTTACAAACTAAATGCTCCTTGGCAGTATTTCTATTACTTAAAATTCACAACTTAAACAATGCCTTATATAGAAACAGAAAATAGCAAAAACTTTTTTCTTTCTTTCTTTCAATACTCAAGTTCATGGAGAGTAACGAGACGGTGGTTTGATCTCTCTGCCGACTCGTGAGCTCTTCACCACTCCTTCATTCACGGTAGGTGTTGCAGATGTTTTCACAGGTGATGACGCTGGTGTCTGGAATGATGCATCACTTTCTGCAGGTTGTCTTTCTCCTGGATCGTAGTCTTCCAGTTGTGGAGGACTGTTTGTTGTGAAAGTCTTTTCTCTGGTTTTCAGCAGGTGTCGACGGTTTCTCCTGTAGGTATTTCCATCAGGTGTTTTGATGAGGAAGGATCTTGGCGTATCATGACTGTTCAACACAGTTGCTGGTTGCCAGTTGTTTTTCACTTTTACTCTGATCTTTTCTCCTTCCTCAAGAGTTGGTAGATGTTTTGCTCCACGATCAAAGTAGTGTTTCTGTTTTAGCTGCCTGTCTTTGATGTTCTTGTGTGCGTTCTTGTGTATTTGTGGTTTCAGAAGCTGTTTTGATGTAGGCAGTTTTGTTTTCAGTCTACGTCCCATTAACAACTTAGCAGGAGACAGCTTAACGCCATCTAGTGGTGCATTTCTGTACTCCATCAAAGCAATGTATGGTTCGTTCTGGCTTTCTGCAGCTTTCTTTAACAGATTTTTCACTGTCTGAATTGCTCTTTCATTCTGTCCATTAGACTGTGGAAATCCTGGACTGGACGTAGTGTGTATGAATCCCCAGTTCTGTGTGAATGTTCTGAATTCTGCACTTGAGAATTGTGGACCATTGTCCGACACGACTTCATCCGGAATTCCATGTCTTGCAAAGATTGACTTGAGCGCTGTCACTACATGTCCACTAGTTGTCTGTGTGAGCTTGGCGATCTCTGGGAACTTGGAGAAGTAATCCACACACATCAGATAATCACCTTGATTGTAGTGAAACAGATCAACGCCAACTTTTGCCCATGCCCTGTCTGGTATTTCATGGCTGATGAGTGGTTCTTTGGTGTTATTGCGTTTGAACTTATCGCAGACTGTACACTTCATAACAACATCCTCAATCTCTTTTGCCATTCCTGGCCAGTACATGACATCTCTGGCTCTTTCTTTGCACTTCACGATGCCTAGGTGAGACTCATGAACTCTCTCCATCATGTCTGTCCTCAAGCTGTGCGGTACGACAATTCGTGAGCCTTTGAAGAGTAGGCCATCAGAGCATGTGAGCTCTTCTCTGAAAGTCCAATACTTCCTGGCCTCTGGTGAAACATGTCTGATTTCTGCAGGCCATCCTGTCTGAACGCATTTCATCACCAGTTGCATCTCCTCATCTGCTGCTGTTGCTGTCTTGAAGGCATTCAGCTTTTCGGGTGTGATTGGCAGGTAAGATGACAAAACATGAACTTGTAATTCATCTTCCAACAGTGGTTCTGTGTGCTCTTTGAGAAAGGCACGGCTCAGTGTGTCTGCTATATACAACTCTTTGCCAGGTTTGTATTTCACTTGCAAGTCATATGGTTGCAGTCTCATGAGCATTCTTTGTAGTCGAGGAGGGGCTTTCTGTAGTGACTTTTTGAACACTGTCTCTAAGGGCTTATGGTCTGATTCAACGTGCACAGATTTCCCATAAAGGTACTGGTTGAACTTCTCACAGCCAAAGACAATAGCGAAAAGCTCTTTCTCTATCTGAGCGTATCTTTTCTGACACTCAGTGAGCGACCTCGATCCAAATGCTATGGGGTGTCCCTCTTGCAGTATCACTGCTCCTAATCCTTCAGAACTTGCGTCTACTGACAGCGTAATGTCTTTGCTGACATCAAAGTATCTCAACACTGGGGTGTTACTCACCAGTGACTTCAGCTTTCGGAAGCTCTCTTGTTGTTCAAAGTCCCAATGCCATGCTATGTCACTTTCTAGCAGTTTTCTCACAGGTGCACTCACTTCTGCCAGATTCGGTATGAATTTCGCCAGATACTGCAGCATTCCCAGGAACCTCATCAGAGCTGCTTTATCCTCTGGTTCAGGCATGTCCTGTATCGCTCTGACCTTTTCTGGGTCGGGTTTCAATCCGTCTGCTGACAAGACATGTCCAACATAGCTGACTTCAGTCATTCTGATCTTGCACTTAGCTCGATTCAGCTTCAGTTTGATGCTTCTGATTCTGTCTAACAGCTGTCTCAGTCTTTTGTCATGCTGCTCCTTATTGTCTCCCCAAACAAGAATGTCATCAACAATGTTCACGACTCCCTCCAGGCCTTCTAGACGCTGCGCGATGCACTTTTGAAACACCTCTGGAGCGGACGAGATGCCGAAAGGTAATCTCAGGAACCGATACCTTCCATACGGAGTGTTGAAGGTACACAGTTTGGAGCTTTTGTCGTCGAGTTGCACTTGCCAGAAGCCATGGTTGGCATCCAGTACAGAGAACACTTTGGCATTTGGCATTTCTGCGACTATCTCTTCAACTGTGCGTAATGGATAATGCTCTCGGTATCGCTTTGTTGAGATCTTGTGGGTCAATACAAATCCTGAGTTTGTTTGGTTTGACTACAGTCACCATGCTATTTACCCAGTCAGTGGGCTCTGTTTGTCTCTCAATGACCCCAATGTCTTCCATTCTGTCTAATTCTTCTTTAACTCTGTTTTTCAATGCTACAGGTATTTTGCGCGGTGCATGGATGACTGGTGGAACCTCTTTGTCCAGTTGGATATGGTGTAATCCTGGAACACATCCTAAGCCTTTGAATAAATGTCGTCATTTTCTTCATTTCCTATTTTGAACACACTTTTGATCAGGCCTAGCTCTGTGCATGCATCTCTGCCAATGATTGCAGGTGAATTGCCATCAACAACTTGGAATTCAAGCTCATATTCCTTGTCTTTGTGGTAGCACTTCAGCTTTGCCTTGCCTTTTGGCTTCATCGTGTGGCCAGAATAGGTAACAAGCCTACAATTGGATTTCAGCAGTGCTTTCTTGTTAACTACTCTCTCATATTCTTTGTACGGCAATACATTGCACTCTGCTCCTGTGTCTAGCTTAAATGTTAATGCATGGTTATTTATTTTCAGTGCTTGTGTCCATTTCTGATTTTCTTTTTCATTTGCAGAGACTGTATCCAGACGCTTGATTGGCACATTTTCTTCCATCTCAATGCAACCTAGAAACATTTCAGCATTTTGTTCCTGTTCTAATTCATGAACTTTTCTCTCTGTTTTCTTTACGTATCCCTTTCGTTTCGGTGTTTTGCACATCCGACCAAAGTGATTCTTCCCTGAACACTCGTTGCAAACTTTCCTGAATGCAGGACATTTCTTTGGCTCGTGTGTGTATCCACATCTAGTGCATTCCTCACCGTCTTTCCTGTCACGTTGCACACGCATGCTATCTTGCTTAGCTCTGGGCTTTGTTCTGGTTATTTTATTCACGGCAATGTCTGATTCCTCTTGCAGAGCCTTCATGTGACTTTGTGTAATTTCATTAGCTCGACAAATGTCTAATGCTTTTTTCAAATCCAACTCATCTTCTCGCAAGAGTCTTGCCCTCACTGTGTCATTGTTAACTCCACACACTATGCGGTCTTTTATCAGTTCATCATTCAACGCTCCAAATCC
This sequence comes from Pollachius pollachius, assembly GCF_949987615.1. Taxonomy (NCBI): domain Eukaryota; kingdom Metazoa; phylum Chordata; class Actinopteri; order Gadiformes; family Gadidae; genus Pollachius; species Pollachius pollachius. Next base: position 21,058,548 of record NC_136941.1, on the reverse strand, counting down.
ACAATCCTTAGCTTTATTTTTCAGATCTGTCACGTATGCGTCAATGGTTTCATTTTTTCCTTGCGCTCTCGTGAAGAAGATATGTCTCAAGTAAATTACATTCTTCCTTGGTTCACAGTATTTCCTAAAGCTTTCTTTCAATACAGTCATATCCAATTCTCCCTCACCAAACTCCATTGTGTTATATACCTTCAAGGCTTCATCTCCCGCCACATGTAGAAACGTTGCACACTGTCTTTCTTCACTCTTCTCCGCCAACCCAGATGCGATGAGATAGGTCGAATTTCTGAACCCATGTTCTCCAGTTTTCAGCGACGTTCCCCTCGAAGCTCAGACTATTTGGAGGTTTCAGTTGCTCCATTTCTTCTAGTTCACTTCTGACACCATGTAATATTAATAAATCACGGAGACCGATGTAGCATGACTGTCTGTTTACTGGTAGTCTTCAACACAACACAGATTCACTTGTACAACTGTACTTGACTTAGGTTTCAACTGACACGGACGCCACCCAGTGGTAAGGAGGTGAACTACAACTAATGTACAATACATCACAAGGTCGAGTACTCGTGGTCCTGATTTAAACTTCTTTGTGACCTGCAAAAGGTGAATACGATGTGTATGCCTCCATTGTACTATATCTAACTGTTATAGTAACGTAGTAAAGAGTACTGGATGTGTAACGCGGTTAGCGACGTGCTAGTTAGCGGTAGCATTCTGTGCTAATGTGCCCACATATCGTTGTTTTGTAATGTAACTTAAGTTAACGCAAAGCTAATGCTAATTCGATATGAAATAGTGTTTGATATTGTGGCTCATTGGATAATTTGCTTAAAGGAGCTGGACGTTGGAGAGAGAGGGGTTTCCAGCAGATGGCCTGCTGTTTCTGTGTTTTTCTTCCCTGTGACTTCGCCACCGCCATTGCCCGCGTGGGTGTTTGGATTGCCACCGCCATTGCCATTATCTTTGTGAGAATATCATCCCCCAATCCCTTTCTGCCCCTACTAATTACACCCTGGATTTCGTGAGTACTGACCTACACATGCACGTGCTTTTATTTCGAGCTCAATGCTGAGTGAAGCGGCCAGTACAGTTTTTAGGCCCCACCGCACACAAGCTTCAAGTAACAGGCCTGCAACGGGTTAACCTCATTTAAAGTGTGTTGTTAATTTGATTGTGTGTGGTACATTGAGTTTGCATTGTTGTAAATTGGAGAATCCCGTGCATCTGATTTTATTTGTTTCTTTTCCTAAAATACATTCAACTAGTATTTCATTTTTGTGAATGAATACTTTTGCATTTAAAATACCGTTGTGGTGGTCATTTATTAAAATTATCGGTAACCCTTCCTTTTACAGTCCGGTAATTACCAGCTAATTACCTGGTAATAAGATGTATTTACTAGGTAATAACCAGGTAATTAAATGTAATTGCCTTGTAATTACCAAGTACTTACCAGGTAATTACCCAGTATTTACATTACACATTTATCTGGTAAATACCAAAAAGTTACCTGATATTTACTAGATATTTTCCTGACATCTACCAGGTATTTACCCAATAATTACCTGGTAGATATCCTGCAATTGCATATCGTAGACAATAAACCCACTGAATGTGTCTATATGTGACTTTGTTAGGGTGATAATAGCTTATATATTTACCTGGTACTTACCAGCTATTTACCAACAAGTTACCCAGTATTTACTAGATATATACTGAAAACTACCGGGTATTTATCCAGGAATTATAGATTATGTATTACCAATCAACCTGTGTAGTGACAGTGAGGGTAGTAATGACTCTGATATTTACCTGGTAATTACCCAGTATTTACTTGATAGCTTGAAACTATTTACTAAGTAATTACTTTCTAATTACCCAGTAGTTACAATTTACACAGTAACCCCTATGTATTTATGCAAATATTAACTGGTATTTACCCAGTAATTACAAATGTGTACCACATACATTCCAAAACATTATCAGGTAAAACCCTGTGAATTACCCTGTAAGGAAAGTGGAACTGTACTGTAAAAGGAAGCGTGGTTTGTTTCAATGATATTACCATATACTTTCCTGGTAATTGTAGATTATAATCATCTACCACCCATTAAGGTGTGTAGTTTTGAACATGGTACTTGGCAAAAACTCCCATATCTCCCTGATAATTATCAGGTAAATATCAGGGTGATATCAGAGTTTTACAGAGTAGTTACCCTGTAAGGAAGGTGGAACTGTACTGTAAAAGGAAGCGTGGTTTGTTTCAATGATATTACCATATACTTTCCTGGTAATTATAGATTATAATCATCTACCACCCATTAAGGTGTGTAGTTTTGAACATGGTACTTGGCAAAAACTCCCATATCTCCCTGATAATTATCAGGTAAATATCAGGGTGATATCAGAGTTTTACAGAGTAGTTACCCTGTAAGGAAGGTGGAACTGTACTGTAAAAGGAAGCGTGGTTTGTTTCAATGATATTACCATATACTTTCCTGGTAATTATAGATTATAATCATCTACCACCCATTAAGGTGTGTAGTTTTGAACATGGTACTTGGCAAAAACTCCCATATCTCCCTGATAATTATCAGGTAAATATCGGGGTGATATCAGAGTTTTACAGAGTAGTTACCCTGTAAGGAAGGTGGAACTGTACTGTAAAAGGAAGCGTGGTTTGTTTCAATGATATTACCATATACTTTCCTGGTAATTATAGATTATAATCATCTACCACCCATTAAGGTGTGTAGTTTTGAACATGGTACTTGGCAAAAACTCCCATATCTCCCTGATAATTATCAGGTAAATATCAGGGTGATATCAGAGTTTTACAGAGTAGTTACCCTGTAAGGAAGGTGGAACTGTACTGTAAAAGGAAGCGTGGTTTGTTTCAATGATATTACCATATACTTTCCTGGTAATTGTAGATTATAATCATCTACCACCCATTAAGGTGTGTAGTTTTGAACATGGTACTTGGCAAAAACTCCCATATCTCCCTGATAATTATCAGGTAAATATCAGGGTGATATCAGAGTTTTACAGAGTAGTTACCCTGTAAGGAAGGTGGAACTGTACTGTAAAAGGAAGCGTGGTTTGTTTCAATGATATTACCATATACTTTCCTGGTAATTATAGATTATAATCATCTACCACCCATTAAGGTGTGTAGTTTTGAACATGGTACTTGGCAAAAACTCCCATATCTCCCTGATAATTATCAGGTAAATATCAGGGTGATATCAGAGTTTTACAGAGTAGTTACCCTGTAAGGAAGGTGGAACTGTACTGTAAAAGGAAGCGTGGTTTGTTTCAATGATATTACCATATACTTTCCTGGTAATTATAGATTATAATCATCTACCACCCATTAAGGTGTGTAGTTTTGAACATGGTACTTGGCAAAAACTCCCATATCTCCCTGATAATTATCAGGTAAATATCGGGGTGATATCAGAGTTTTACAGAGTAGTTACCCTGTAAGGAAGGTGGAACTGTACTGTAAAAGGAAGCGTGGTTTCTTTCAATGGTATTACCCTGAATTTACATCCGTTACATAAAGATACAATGCATTTTGTTACACTCCTTCCCACAACCTGTGACAAATATGCAAAAACAGGTGAACTGTCAAAGAGACTAATTTTAATCCTCTTAATCTGCAAAACTGTGCAAAAATGAGAGTAACTTCAAAACTCAATACAAGTGCAAAATAAGGGCATAGCTTTCAAGTGTATTTCAAAACAACGGTTATTAACAAACTCAAAATAAATAACAAATAACAAACTCAAAATAAACCAGGGTCCAACTACCCACTAAAAGGTTTTGGATACAAGAAACGTCCCCACCAGATAAAACAAAAGACAGTGCAGTAATAAAATAAAAAATGTAAAAAATGTTGTATTACTGCACTTTAGAGCTTGATCCCTCACTTTATCATTCTATATTTTATAGGGAGCAGCTCTGTGGCCTTCCTCATTTTTTCAATTTGTTCCTGCAGGGGTTTTTTGGCATCTAGAAATGCCTTGCATAATTTTGCGTAGTTCGCTAATGTCTGTTTTTCTTTGAAGAGGGGCAGCTCCCCAAAGTCTGCGCCCTCTGTGGCTATCATTACATCTGCAATGACCGCAGTCCCTGCAATGGTATTCCTGTCCACTCCGAGTTCTTCACAGGTGTTGGTCATGCTGCGTTTTCGCCTGAAGACTTTTAGGACCGCTTGGTAGCGGTGTACAACGTCCTCTGGGCTCAGAACTACAAAACAGATCATCCAAAGAAAATATAGATTAACACTGTGTAATAATTCCAAATATATTTAAAATCCTGACATGACATGAAGATCAGGGGTTAAACCAGTCATCTTGTGTCTGCAGTGCACTACTCTTCTTCACTCCATGGTTAAACTGATACAGTTGTGGATACTCTCTACATAGCTGTTTCGTAATAGGGCCAGCCTTGACTGTGGTAAATATAGCCTATATAAGATTGTGTTTGGGTGGAGGAGAGAGTGTTACCTTAGCAGTATGCCACATCAAAAAAAACAATACATGAGCATGCTACACTGAAATTATGATGGAAATGTGACTGCAGTGTCACAATAAAAGATGCTTCCACTAACATGAACATCTTCAGTAGACCTTGGTAGGTCCATGTGACAGGAGACTGAAAGCTCTATGCAAAAAGCCATTAGCTACCATCTAGCTTCAATGTAATGTAATCAAAATAAATAAAACTAATTTAACTTTTGCCTTCAATGTATAAAACGGGGTGCATTTACCAAATTTGTAATGTAAACAACAGTGCTGTTTGTGTGTGCGTTGTTCCAGAAGCAATAGAAATGTGAGCCATCTTTTTCCAGATGATGGGTTACCTCTCTTTCCAAATGATGAGGGTTTTTTAGATTTGCTCTTCTTGCTCTTCTTCCTGTCATCAGCAGAGGAGGAGTCTGAGTCTGAAGAACCATGTTTTTTGTGTTTCTTCTTCTTCTTCCTCTTCCGATCCTCATAAGAGTCATCTGAGTCAGAAGAGTCAGAGGAATCCCCATTCCATTTTTTGCGTTGCCCTTAAATTTAGAAAAAATAAAATGTTAGAAGTTAGCAAATCTATGAGTTTGAGTATGAGTTCTCTTTATTATTATTATTATTTCCATTTTTCACATGAAAAGAACAGCAGCATCACAAAAGCTGGCAAAACAGATACGGGGGTGATGGGGTACAGTACTTAAAAATGTGACATCACGTCACCCCACCATAATCAATATAAACATTTTTTGATTTTGTTTTAAAAGATTTACTTGTAGTTGTCGTAGGTAATTTAAAAAACATTTTGGGGGCCACCTTGGTCCCCACAGTCTAAAAAATGGTTCTCTCTCCTGTAGTGCTGCATGCAGGGCAGACGTATTGCGGCAACCGGACCTTGTAGAGGCTCGCGGATGGCGTGGTGGATTTGGGTGAAAAGATACAATGGTCGCAGTTGCAGAGATACGTCAGCCCTGCATCCAGGACTACAGAAGAGAGATAGCGGACAGCGAGGGTTTGGGGATTTCAAGTCACTGACTAAACACTCTTTCAGTGATTGCTGTCAGAATAGAGAGCCATTTAAAACTTATTATAACACGAAAACATTGTTGGATGTTCCTTTAACTAATCAAGACTCCTTTAGATTGTATTTACAGCCTTCCATGCTGGTTTTGGGAGAAACAGTATAGATACCTTTTGAAGTAGCGTGGCCGACCTCTTTTTTGAGAGCCTTCTCGCTGTTGAAGTCCCGCTGCTCTTTCAGAAATCTGTTCTCCTCTTTTAAGAGACGGATTTCCTCCTTCATGAGCTGGTTCTCCCCTTTTAATTTTTGTAAGTCACCCTTTAGCTTTCCCATGGTTGGTGCCTTTGTTGGGGTGGGTGCATTTAGTTGAATGTCTTCAACTGAAAATGGTGCAAAAAGTATGTATGAATTAAATACTTATTATGTTAAGATTATCTTATTATTTCACCGTGTTCACTTCTAAGCTTTGTAGGTCCCAGGTATGTGAACTAAAATTAAGATAAAAATCATTTAGGGGGTTTAGCTCGTCTTTAAGAATAGAGCTCCTGACAGCCTGGTGCCATGCAAGACCACTGTATGTACAACAAAGAATGAATAAAAAGCTTTTAGTTTATGGTTACGACTGGCTATGGGGAAAACTTAAAATGGTTAATCTTACCATCATTGTCAGAGTGGGACAACACTGCAGGGTTCTCCTCTGGTGCAGTGTGCTGCTTTCTCTTTGTTTTGCGTGTGTTCAGCATGACTATAGGGGTAAAGGAAATAAATTAAGATACATTTTTCAGAAAGTAAAAAGACATTTGTAAACATTGTCAAGAGAATTTCATCAAAAAACTCCACTTTTAAGTAGTATAAGTAGTAGTGAAAATAGCCAATCTACAAGTTCACAATGCATGTGTGTATTTAATGTCTCTTCTGTATGAATAGAAAATTCTCAGCTATGATAAAAAAAAGTCTCTCTGAGAACTCATAGGCTTAATGTATCTCTAGAATGTAATAATATGCATAAGTAATAGTGTTCTATAATGGTAGTTCTCAAAGTGGGGTCCAGAGACCCCCAGGGGTCCTTGAGGGGGTTCCAGCCTGGGAGTCCCCAGCAAAATTAGTTAATAATTAGGCTAGTTAATATAGCATCAAAATTAGTTTAGTTTCACAGCTAAATTTGAATATTTTCTAAACATTTTAACAACACAGGTTTTGCATGGAGGTCACTGGCACAAACATTTTTCAGATAGGTATGTATTGTAAATACTGTACTTATTTTTAGGATTTTTTTTTCTATTAAATGATTGTCTGTAAAATGATAAAATTAATGAATAAAAGAAAAAGTGGAGAGGACAAATAGTCAAAGTGCTGCTATGTATTCTCCAATAAACTACATTCATCCTCTAATCTTTTAATAAGCAGGACATGAAGCCTATGTGTCAAAGCTGTTATATTATCATACTGTTAATACTCAGTAATATTAAAGCTTTTCATCATGTTCTGTTTAGCTGATGCTATTATATTGTTTACATTTCACAGAATTTAATCTCATTATAGTTGATTTTACCTCAGGTAACATCACCTGGACATGTAATGTAGCAGCTAATAAACCAGTGTGGATACAGACAGCTGATAAACGTAGGGAAGTTTAAGACAGACTGACAGCTCAGGACAATACAAATGTGGAGCATATACAAATGTATGGACTCACACGGTTCGACCATGTGTGTGACGCACCAACTCTGGCTCTGGTATTAAACGTGAACACACGACACCTGACATGTAGGCCTACAGAGAATATTACAGGGCTGCCAACTTTTGGGTTTTCGCTGGCGTGAGATTCCGTAGAATCTTGTTATGCATACATTATAGCAGGGTCTGCGGGTGTATGTGATCGGGATTGTTGACTGTTGACTCTTATTAATGACACGCGTCATTAATAAGATAATGACGCGTGTTTTTTGTTGCACGCGGTGCAGAGCGCGCGTAATCTCTCTCTCTCTCTCTCTCTGTGTCTCTCTCTCTCTCTTCCTCACAAAGTTAATCAAGACTCTAAGAGGTACAATTTATCCAAAAAATTCAAGTAAATGGAGAAAAGGGGGTCGCTTGCCTTTCTTACCAAGGTGGAGGTATTGCAGCAGATCCGACCTGCTCATCTCAACTTGCATCCAAGTTTTTCTCCCCCTGCTCCCGCACGTGTCCGTGTGCTACGTATCATGCGTCATTACGTATGCGTCATTACGTTTGCCCGCGAAGAGACCCTGTGCAGTTTGAGACAGACTACTCGTGCAAAGCGTAATATGACTTTGATAAGAAGATTACTTGAGAGGACAGCGCAAGGACGTAAACAGTTGATAGGATGGCTCCAGGAGGAGAGGCTATTGGCAAAGAAAAAAAGATGCCCTGTTTGCAACAACAAAATGAAATTCAAAAGAACAAACACGACCAAGGATGGCTATCGGTGGTAAGGGATGAGCATCATTGCCACACATCTTTATTATTATTATTGTTGTTATTATTATTATTATACATTGAAGTCAATGGCAAGTTATATGTGTTTTCCCCCTAAAAATGACCATATTGACAATCTAATGTACTATCATAATGTAGGTGTTACTCCTTCTAACTATCTTTACAGTGCATAGGCCTACTTGCTATGTTGAATGAATGATTGAAATACTTTTTTTTGCGAGAATAGTACAGCAAATACAACCTCTTCAGCACTAAAGGCCCTGTATACGGGTCCTTTAGCACAAAAAGCCTTGGGCTTGTTTCAATTGTGGTCATATATGTTATGTTACAGGAGCTGCAGAAAATCCATTCACAGGGGCAGGAGTATCACAAGGTCCATCAGAGATGGCTCAATATTCTCCCGGTCTCACATGTCATTATCATCATGGATGAAAATTATGCACAGGTTGGTTGCTCTCTCTCTCCCTTTCACTTCAGTTCAAATGGCTTTGTAGGCATGATTTAACACTACATATTTTGACAAGTCAAACATTTATCTCTTATGCTCTCTCTCAAGATGCATAAATGTGTTTTGTTGCGCAATAATAATGGCCAGTGAGAGCTGATTAAATCAACATTGGCTTTTTCTTGCATCTTAGTTAATTTCATTTTATCTTCAAGACTATTCCAATCAGGCTGACCTGATACTGTACATGCAGATACCATGATGTGCGTCTTAATATAAATAGCCAAATGCATACACACATACTACATAGTCAATCCAAAAAATCCAAGAAATCACACATGTTCATCCATCCCAACATGTACAACATGCACAATGGCTATCGTAGGCACCAACCTAACTATAATTACCCCTCCCTGACTCCAAAACTCTCCCATCCTTGTTGCTAATACGTAGTTGTCCTCTTTTTTGGGTCAGTTTGTCACAGGGTTTGAGGAGAAGACATGTGGATATGCTAGAGGATGGAGTATGTGGGAGCAGCAAATCACTGACTAGGGTGACTACACTTCTACGTGAAATTTGCTGTGCAGCAGTCAGACGACTGGAGAGAAGAAGGGAAATGCGAATTGGAGGGAGAAGAGCTTTCGTAGCGATAGATGAGAGCATGTTCAGACACAAAAGAAAGGTAAGCTTGTATTTTGTTCGTAAAATGTCAATTTCTGTTTTGTGTTGTACGGTGCAGTATTAAGTAGCTGTTAAAACAATGACAATAGGTTTTAAAGAAATGAAAGGGATAGTTCACTCAAAAACATCTACAATCTATAAAGCACCAAAGTGATTGCGACTTTAACATTCTCAAATGTTGCATTTAAGTTGGACTGCCTTTAAGCATGACATTTTGTTTATTTTCAGTATGGACTTGGACGATTTGCAAAGACCTGGCGACGTCGCTCATGGGTCTTTGGGATGATGGAAGTCAGGCGGTCCCGTAGACGCCCTGTTTTACAACTGGTTGAAAATCGATCCAGGAGGAGATTGCTCCCAATCATTAGAAAATATGTTAGACCTGGAAGTGAAATCATTAGTGATTGCTGGCGTTCCTACAACCGGTTGTCCCATGACGGCTACATACACTACCAGGTAAATCACCAGAGGTATTTTGTCCACCCTGGGACTGGTGCTCATACACAACACATTGAAAGGGCATGGCAGACTTATAAGGAGGACATCTTCAGGTACAGGGGGAACCTGACAGAGAAGGCCTTGAAGATGAACTTAAGGTTCATTGAGTGGAACCACTGGCTCGGGAAAGAGCATAGGAAGGGCATTCTTGGACGCTTATTTAAAGACATAAGAGCATTTTACAAAGTGTAACCAGTGATGATGTACTGTACTGCGTTGTGTTCACCTCTGTTGTCATCGTTTTCCGATTGAATAAAACACTAGTTAAGTTGTTAAGTTAAGTTTACTTTATTGTTCCCGCAGGGAAATTTGTATATTCTTTATGGTGCAAAGGCTCAAAGGCTTTCTTTTATTGTACAGCTTCTACTTACCGTACTCTATAAATTGTAGACTTTCCTGGTCTTACCTGGTAAGATTGCAGAACATATTCAAAAAGCAGATTTATTCCAAAGGATATTGTAAGAACATGGTAATAGTACAGAAACAAACAAGGCTTTACTTGATAATGTTTTGGAATGTATGTGGCACAAGTTCCTAATTACTGGGTAAGTACCTGGGGAAGTATGAATTATTGCCAGGTAACACTGACACGGTATACCGTACCTGTAATACCATTAGTAATTACCAGGAAAGTATAGGTAATATCATTGAAACAAACCACGCTTCCTTTTACAGTACAGTTCCACCTTCCTTACAGGGTAACTACTGGGTAATTAGAAAGTAATTATTTAGTAAATAGTTTCAAGTTATCAAGTAAATACTGGGTAATTACCAGGTAAATATCAGAGTCATTACTTCCCTCACTGTCAATACACAGGTTGATTGGTAATACATAATCTATAATTCCTGGATAAATACCCGGTAGTTTTCAGTATATATCTAGTAAATACTGGGTAACTTGTTGGTATTTACCAGTTAAATATCAGGTAACTACCAGGTAAATAAGTGGTAGTTACCAGGTAAATATGCAATCATTTGAGTAAATACCTGGTAAGTACCAGGTAAATATATAAGTTATTATCACCCTAACAAAGTCACATATAGACACATTCAGTGGGTTTATTGTCTACAATATGCAATTGCAGGATATCTACCAGGTTATTATTGTGTAAATACCTGGTAGATGTCAGGAAAATATCTAGTAAATATCAGGTAACTTGTTGGTATTTACCAGATAAATGTGTAATGTAAATACTGGGTAATTACCTGGTAAGTACTTGGTAATTACAAGGCAATTACATTTAATTACCTGGTTATTACTTAGTAAATACATCTTATTACCAGGTAATTAGCTGGTAATTACCGGACTGTAAAAGGAAGGGTTACCGATAGTTCAACTATCATTGTGTTAATCTGGGTGGATGATTGTTGATGATAATGATCTGCTCAACAGGTTCAAAGACACTATGAAATCCCAATTCAAAATGAAGGATTTGGGGAAAATATCATGCTTCTTGGGCATTGAGTTTGAACAAGAGGGAAAGGAAATAAAAATGAGTCAGAAACGGTTCATCCTAAAAATGTTGGAAAAGTTTGGAATGTCAGACTGTAAACCTAGATCTACCCCATGTGTGCTAAAGGTGGAGGGTGACAGCAAGGAGGAGGGCAGCAACAATGAGGTGTTAAATCCGAAAGAATACAGGGAAATTGTACGCAGTCTGATTTATGCCATGATCTGTTCGAGACCAGATATACGCTGGATAGTAAGTAAACTTTCATAAACACTGGCAATGCCAAAATCGGAGAACTAAGTGGCTGCCAAACATGTTTTGAGATACCTTAAAGGTAATTATGACTAAGAATTATGTTTTACTAAAACAGATGAGGACTTAAAACTAATAGCCTTCAGTGAATCAGACTGGGCATCGTCTGTGGAAGATAGACGTAGCACTACAGGATACTGTTTTAGCTTAACCAAGCAAGGCCCTGCCATCTTGTGGAAATCAAAGAAACAACCCACAGTGGCATTATCAACGTGTGAAGCCGAATACATCAGCATGGCAAACACTACTCAGGAAAGCATGTATCTAACCCAACTGCTAAATGGTTTAGATAATAAAGTCTACAGTTGCACTAAGATCCATGGAGACAATCAGGATGCCATCGCACTGAGTAAGAATCCAGTGCACAGACAGAGGTCTAAACACATAGATGTAAAATACTTCATCTTTGTGCATCACTTCATTCGTGATGCACAAAGGGAGGGCAAAATAGTCATTGTTTACTGCCCATCGGAAGACATGGTTGCAGACATATTGACTAAACCTGTAACAAAGATTGCAATGGTTGAATTCGAAAGGTTCTTTTTTGGATGTTAAACACGTATCATGTGGATTACGACCTATTTTTGTATCCAACTTTATTGTACACCGATGTGATTGGTTGTTTTATTTTGTTTCTGTATAGAAGTGTTTTCTGGGTCATTGACCGTTAGTTGAGACTTATCACATGCCATGGCTGCTGATGATGTCCCGGAGCTGTGAAGAAATTAATAAACAGATAAAGGAAAGAGATGTAAGACGTGATTCTTTATCAACATGACAGACGAATAATGAAACGCAACACCTACAATATATAAATAATGTATATAATATCAAATGTATAAATATATTATTTATATAATATAAATAACCTTTACAATAACCAAAATATTTTTTTAATTAGCCTTATGCAGCAAAATTACTGTGAAAATACCCTAGGGCTAAAAGGGTTAAATGTTTGCTTGTTCTACCTTCAAAACATTTAAATTAAATGCATTTTAATAAAGTTAGAATTGTACATATTTTCGTATTAGCCTACCTTTGTCTTGACTTTTTGTCGAAGTTAGTCTTCAGTTAGTCTTCAGTTGGTCTTCAGTTGGTCTTCAGTTAGGTGCTTCTCATTACCCGCCGATGTGGATCATCTCACATGAAAGGCAGGCAGGTGGGCGGTTGATTGGTGGGTGGAGTGATCATCTCGTGCCAGGTAGGTTGACGTTTGATTGGTGGATGGAGTGTGTGGAGTGTGTGTATTCGGAGCTAAAAAGTGAACCTGCAGTACCCTTTTTAAGTCTGTAGAAGGCAAACACCCTCAAACGCACATTTGCAGGTTTTTGTGAAGTGTGGGGTTTTATTTATTTTTTTACAATTTCTATACTACTAAACTTCTATACATATCAGCAACGTCGCCCCTATCGATTTCAATGATTTCCCTGGTGGGGTCCAGGTTTTTCATCCCCACAAGGATTTTGTTCCCCATGCCGTGAGTGTGCTGTCAGGTCTTGTTCCCCAAATAGTAATAAAGACACACACACACACACACACAGACACACACACATACACATACACATACACACACACAGGTGGCCCTTACAGCATCATTTATGGAGGTTCTAAGACTAAGTGAGGATATGGATTTTAATGAGTTTATGCGGTAAGGTTTGGACATTTTCTACATCCCCATTTTGTTGAAGCAGACCCTTGGCTACATAATTTTTGGATAAAAACTTTTAATAAAAATGTATGTATATTTTTTCTTTACAACAAGCAAAGTGTCAGAGGGTTGGCTGCTTGGCCGGGCTACAAAGGGCGCTCCGTTGCCCCATCCAGGGGAACCTGGTTGTATTTTACAGGGGATATTTTATACCAGGTTAAAAAAAGAGTATACACTAAAACTAATGTTTTGACACTGATGTATTTTGCTGGCGGAAATAATACCAACCCTGATTAAACCCCAAATAGGATAAAATAATTGTATCAAAAGCATAAGATATCCACACAGCGGAAAACCCCTACTACCACCTTAGGGACCGGAAATGGAGGCAAGAAAAGTGCTCAAAACGGGAAAGCTTATATGCTACTGACCTGGATCAATAAATAATAATTAACAAAATCGATCAAACCAATAAAATAAAGAATAAAATATATGTACACATTTCCCTTTTTCAATGATCAGGTATACATGGTATTAATTAGCATCAAGATAGAGCTTGTTAAAAAAGACATCTTCCGGGGGAGGTTCACCCCTGTCCCTGTACAGGACATCATTTCATAGTTACTCAGTTCAAGATATCTGTAACTTAAAATATTACTAGGAATAATGTTAGTAAGAATAAGAATGTAAGATACATAAAAATACGTTTTTACTATTATATTTGCTGTTATACTATTAATAATAATAATAATAATAATAATAATTCATTTAATTTATATGGCGCTTTTTTTTTCTTCTGGAAACTCAAAGCGCTCACAGTGAAGGGGGGACCTCACTAACCACCACTAATGTGTAGCACCCATTTTGGGGATACACGGCAGCCAATTGGCGCCAGAACGCTCAATATATATTATTATAGATAATATATATATATTATATTTTTATTAGTAAAAATTGCCGATTGACACTAAAAGCTGAAGGGTTTACCGTTGGATAGGGAAAGACAGACAACAACAGAGTAAGAAACAGAGATATAGACATAAAGAAAAATAGATAGACACACAGCCGGAGAGAGACAGAAAGATAATGGGGTGAAGGAGATAAAGAGAGGAGTGGGGGTGTGAGGAGAGGAGTGTGTTAGATGAAGGAAGCAGTGTGCTTGGTGTCTGGTGTTCATGAGGTCCTATTCTCTTTAAACCTCTCCCAAGCAGGATCTTCCTCTCTATCGACGTCCGCCTCCAAGAAATCCCTGAATAGTTCTCAGTCTGTAAAGGGATTTTCACCCACAAAATAGCAGTGTTGTGAGTGCTTGTGTTCGGAGTCGACGCAGCTGGGGATCCCGGTCACTACAGCAGCAGGCACAGCGACTCTCAATGTGGAGTTCAGGTAGAAACCAAGCTAACTTCTTCTGCTCTCTTTCTCTCTCTCTCTCTATCGGTACATTGGGTTGGAAATCAATATTGAGCGCCTCAGGTAATAATTTCCAAAACGGCTTCAACCGGCTAATCACACCACACCTGGTGGCATGCAATGGGACCTTTAAGTTGGCAGGAGTCTGGTGACGTCTTGCAAAACTGGCATCTGAATTAGGGTTTATTTGAGCTAATCTTGCTTTGGAATAGTGAACCCGGTGTAGAACTTTAAATTGTATTATACTTAGTTTTGCACATCATTCACTCTTTGTACAGCACAGTTCCACATGTCATCATCCATGTCTTCCAACATCTCATCCGCCCGGTCCGCCCTTATCTTCGTGATGGATATGTTTTCAAGAGAAGCTATACAATCATATATTCTAGCAATTAGCCTTTTTGAATTGAACGGGGACTCTAGCATTTCATCTAAGCCTGGCACTGAGGAGTCATTTGGAAAGTTGGGGTCATGACACATAAGGAAATGGTGTGCTTGAAAATATCTAAATAAGCTAGATCGGGGAAGGCCAAATTTGTGTGATAAGATGTCAAAGCTTGCGAATACACGGTTTATGTACATATCTTTAAACTTAGAAATGCCTAGTCTACGCCAAAGAGAGAATGTAGTATCTAATTTAGCTGGGAGGAAGAGGTGGTTATTGCATATAGGACTTAAGCAAAAAATATGTTTAAAACCAAATTACCGTCTCATTTGAAACCAGATCTTCAGCGTATTAATGAGAATTGGGTTGTTTGTGAACTGGGAAATAGATACAGGGAGACCAGAGCCGTGAGAGATGTTGAGGTGCACGAAGTAGCTTCGTAGTGGCACCAGTCTGTATCTGGCGTATGAAGCCAAAGCATAATTTTTTGAACATTTGCAGCCACATAGTAATAGAAAGGATTAGGAAGAGCTAAGCCTCCCTGTAATTTAGGTCTCTGTAGGAGATCTATACGTACCCTAGGATTCTTACCATTCCATATAAAAGAAATAAAAGCACTATCAATACATTTAAAGAAAGATCTAGGAAAGAAAAGTGGGATACATTGGAACAGGTAGAGGAATTTTGGGAGCACACTCATCTTAATGACATTAACATTTCCTTCCAAGGACAAGTGGAGTGATCTCCATTTCTTTAGATCTAATTTTACTTAGGAGCAAAATTTTCCTGGTAAAGTTTTTCATATCTCTTGTGATGTTGATGCCCAAATATTTAAAGCCGTTTCTAGACATTGTAAACGGTAAAACACTATCCTGGATTTGAAGAGTCAAATTATTAACAGGGTAGCATTCACTTTTACTAAAGTTCAGTTTTTATCCAGAAAATGTACCAAATCTTAACAAACCATGGGTGATATGAGGTACAATGAGAATAGGGTCCGAAACGTATAATAATAAATCATCAGCATATAGCCTTAGTCTATGTTCTTCTCCTCCTCTAAAAAGTCCACTTATTGATGGCAATGATTTGAGTGTGGTGGATAAGGGCTCAATGGCCAGGGCAAATAACAGTGGACTGATTGGACATCCCTGACGGGTCCCTCTTGATAGAGTAAAGTACTGTGATTGCCTACCGTTTGTAACCACAGAGGCCTTGGGTGAGCTATAAGGGAATTGAATCCATGAAATAAAATTTGGACCACAACCAAATTTCTTTAAACACGTGAATAGATATTCCCACTCAACCCTATCAAAAGCTTTCGATGCGTCCAGCGAGATGTCCACCTCGGGTACCTCAATGGACGCAGGGGGGTGAATAATATTCAAAAGCCGATGGATATTTGTAAATGAGTGTCGCCCCAAAATGAAACCAGTTTGGTCAGCAGAGATCACATCAGTCATTGTGGATTCTAGGCGTAAGGCTTTATGTGATGATCCTAGCTTTAGCTAGGATCATCACATCACTGTTTAGGAGGGAGATGGGACGGTATGAACCACATTCCGAGTTATCTTTACCTGGCTTAAGCAGGAGAATAATTGATTCCTCAGTGAGTGTTTGTGGTAGTGACCAACGGGACAAAGAATCCATAAACATTTCAAGTAGAATTGGGGATAGTTTCTTAGAAAAAGTTTTGAAGAATTCTAATGGGTAGCCGTTGGGGCCAGGTGTCTTACCACTTTGCATTGCCATTAACGCGTTAATAATTTCAGGCAACTGTAATGGGAGTTCAGCCTTTGTCTTATGCGTTTCATTTATGGTAGGAGCCCCAAGATTGCAAAAGAAATGTTCCATATCAGTTCTATCACTGATCACTTCTGACATATACAGGATCGAATAAAAGAGTACAATGTTTCATTCATTTCTCCCAGGTCAGTAGTTTGTTCGCCATTTGGTTTCCTTATTTGTGAAATTTGTTGAGCAACAGATTGGGGCTTAAGTTGTTGTGCTAAAAGGCGGTGATTTGAACAGCATTTTTTCTGTCTTACCAGTTGACAACAAGTTTTATTGAGTTTGGAGGTCAAACTTTTTTTTATAGAGTTCGGGGGATGGAGACGTAGAGTACTGCGAATCTACTGTTCAAGTCTTCACATCTTATTGATTGTTGGTGAATATGATATAATCACACCTCTGATCACAGCCTTCAGTGTCTCCCAAAGCAGTGAGGGGGAGATGTTATCTTTTTGATTAAATTCAATAAAAGAGTTAAGCTACTGAGAATTGTAGTTAGTTACTACTACTTCCCAACACTGCAGATGGGTTTGGTTGACTGAGGATAGATCGATAAGAAGAGTCTGTTATTGAAGATGCAGAGGGGCTCTGTTAAGGACAGCCCAACCTGGCCGTCTTATGTGGTGGTATAGAGAGAACAACGCTCTGTTCACTGGTGTGAAAGTGACAGGGCTGTGCCACAGCGTCACGGTCAACATCCACATTCTACTGGCCCAGAGCAGTGGTATGGGCAGCACACACACTCTCACACAAGCAAACACACTCTCACACAAGTAAACACACACACACACACACACACACACACACACACACACACACACACACACACACCTGTGTATATACACTGGCCTGAGTGCATGCACATACTTGTCATCAAGAACCACACTCAAACACACACACACAGACACACACATGCATAGACAAACACACACACACGCACGCACGCGCGTGCGCACACGCACACACACACACACACTCACTCATCGACTGCAGATCAGAACACGTCTAAAATAAACAAATACAGACAATCTGCTTGGCTCCTTTAAGCTCAGTTCTACATTTTTATGACACACATACACGTACATACAGCTTGCACTTCCCCTGCATACTACTGATCAATACTTCCCTCCAGCTGAAAAGCGATATGCTTATTGGTCAGAATTTAAACGGACAGAGCAGCACTGGCTCAAAGGGACTTTAGAGGACCATTGCTACTGACTGAGTTCTACTGCAAGGGTCAAATGTAGAGAACAATTTTTTTTTTACTTGTACATGTGCAAAGACAATAATACGATTCTGCTTCTTCGTCCCTTGAGTTTCTGGTTGGGGTCACGGTGAGCCTTGTCACTAAGTGTTAGGGTTAGGTTAGGTCTGAGGCAATCTCTACAAACAGATATCTGCATATGAATGCAGAGTCTGTAGCCAACGGGACAAGATGTTGTCATCGGAAGCGTTCTGGTTCCTGTGTGAAGTCTGTTTGTAGTCCGAGGCTTTGGTTATGCAGCTAAACAACCCATCTGGAGAGCCACAAGCTTCTCTGGCAACATTGTTTATTATTTTTGCTCATTATAAGCTTTGATATCGGTTTATAGAGATTAGTGGAAACGCTGTCTGGACCTGAGACATCTAGAAAAACGAATTTTGAACAAAATGACGCAGTGAAACGCAAGACCTGGTCTGGTTATCAGTTATCTGAAGTTGGGATACACCGGAACCCCAGAAATATCGCCTATTGTCCCCGTTGTCAGATGGTAGATGATAGTTTTCGAGATTGGGTCTAAGAAAGCATGGTGGAATCCATTGCGTGTTACTGTGTGGTTCCGGGCAGTGGGGCTGTGTGACATATGGAGTGGATGTGTGAGCATGGTGTTGCCTGTTGCCTGGCCTCCTCTCCGTTGAACTGTTTGTAAGCTGGCTCTAAATTCACCACCACAGTGCTAGGAGAACTAAACCCAACCCAAAGCATGATCAAAACCTCAGTTCAGAATAGAGCAACCGGACGAAACCTCCCCCATCCCCAAAACCCTCAGGTAGAGGAATGAAAATTAATTGTAGATGCTCGATGTTCGATTTTTTAATAAATTAATGAATTATTTTAAACTCTGGGCACATGTTACTATTGTAGTGCCAGTACTAATGATCGGGGAGCAGCTCCGCGGGACAAACAATTTTGACTTTGCAATTGTTGTCAGGAACTGAGTTGGAGTTTGCCTGGCAAATAGCGTCTGTGTTCAATATCAACTGGAATCTTTCCCTTACTGGCACCGATGGGCCAATCAGCCATCCATTACCAGTAAGGGAAGGAAATTGACGATAGTCCCTGGTATTCACAACTACTGATAATTCACCGTTCATCCGTCTCTGTTTTTGTGATATTTACTGATTTCCTCCCTCTGCAGCTATAATATTTAGTGGGATCAATTATGTACATAAAACATCTATAGAATTGTGTCAGGTCCTTCTATAAATCATGTATTTATTTGATGCAGTATGCATGTAACAGACCATCAATATTGACCCAGACATGCCTTTGTGTATCCCTGTGTCCCTGATCCGTATCCTGCTCCTGCATTTACAAGGACCAGCAAGTAGGAGGCAGTGTAGACTCAAGTTACAACGATGTCTGGTAACTTAATGTACTGATCTGAGTGAATACACAAAGAATTGCATCTACAAGTTTGAAGTTGGACTTTTGACCACTGCATGAGCCACATATTTGCATTATGGTTCATGTATCTAGACGGCTGTGGTGTGACGATGTGTGGTTGAAATTTCTGCGTGTGTGTGTGTGTGTGTCTGTGCATATCATCCAGTTGGTAGATAACACATCAATTGGCTATTTCCTTGAAACATTATCATAAGGTACCTGAGCTTCCATTCACACATGTGTGCAAATGCACAAACACACAAATGCACATGCGTGAAAGAACATACACACAGACACACACACACACTCTCTCTTCCTCACACAAACACACACCCACATCCCCCCAAACACACAGACACTATCTTGTTTATATATACACTTAATAACGCTGTTTACCATAACTAACAACACCCTTATTGTAGTTGTGTGGTCTGTGTGGTAATTTAATAACAATCATCTGCCAATTTGTTCAGCAGTATTGAGTATTTAGCAGCGCTTGCCAATAAAGACTGTGCTTTATCTATATGAAATATGAAGTTCAGGACAAGGGTGTGCATGTTTAATGGTTCATAGGAAAAGGTGGTATAGTCATTAAAAAGCTTTTTCTATATCACTATGGATTGGTAGACTCACCCTTGTACCACAGGATTTGGAAAGGGATTAAAATGGCTAGAGATGTTTTTATTTTTTGTTGGAGACTGAAGCTTGACAGTTAAAAAATGCTTACCGGTAACTGAAAACACTTTCTACTTCCAATTTTTCGAGAGGTATTTCATCTTCGGTGATCTAATAGTGTAATAGTTAAAACATTGAATTGTCCCTCTTCCAATATGGAGACCATGCATCCAAGTACTGGCAGTATCTGTCGAATGTGTGGAATAAGAAGACTCTTTCTTTCAAAGTCTCCCCCAACATTCTGAGATTTCGAGAGGTTTACATTCCATTCTTCCTTCCTCTCTCTGATTCTCTGTTTCTCTGCCTGTCTCTGTCTCTTGCGCTATGTTTATCTCTGATTCTATTTGTCTCTCTGTCTCACTGTTTCTATTTCTGTTTTTCTGTTTCTCTCTGTCTCTGTAATATGTTTCTCTCTCTCTCTCTCTCTCTCTCTCTCTCTCTCTCTCTTCTCTCTCTCTCTCTCTCTGTCTCTCTCTCTCTTCAGTTTCAGACTTTATTGGCATGGAAAAGGTACATTTAAGTTGCCAAAGCACAAAAGTAAAATTAGATGCAACATAATAATGAAAAGTAACAATAGCCTAGCATAATTTTGGTTTATATTGTCTCAAATAACCATAATTGACAGAATATGGCACTATAAATATCTAACTGACTTAGGTTTACAATATTGAAACTATACATTTTTACAAATTATAAGTTTATTTTGTCCGTTGCTGTGCAATACTCGCATACTCCGTGGGTAAAGTAGTCCAAAACAATAAGCAAAAAAAACCAACACACACAAATATGCATACTAACACACTCACACACACACATACACACAAACACACGCACTTGGAACACCACCTCCACCCCTCTTACCTATACCAACCCTATCTCGAATCCCCCCAACACCATTGAAAGACAGAGGATCTGGTTGCTCGGATTTCCCCCTCTCATCATGACATCCATTAAAGCACTGCTTGGCCCTGGGCCCCGGGCCCCTCTGGGCTCGACAGCACATTAGCCCTCGGACCGTTGAGCGTCAACAAGGACCGCTCCTAAATTATTGATACCAACACAACTAATGAGGAAACCTTATCCTTTACTGTCACACACATAGACGTAGACACATAAACACACACACACACACACACGCACACACACACACACACACACACACACACACACACACACACACACACACACACGCAGGGGGGACATATTGTCAGCAACTAATGTTGAATGTGCCAATGTTAAATATCCAAAAAGCCAAAGTATGTCTAGTTTCTGTAGCAACATTGTGTGTGTTTGTGTGCGTGTGTGTGTGTGTGTGTGTGTGTGTGTGTGTGTGTGTGTGTGTGTGTGTGTGTTGTGTGTTATAGCCTATGTGTGTGTGACAACAACTGTTTTGGCAGTGAAATGTAACACACTAAAGACTCTGATTAAGTGGGACCTTCTTCTGGAGGACAGAAGGTCCCCAGGTAAAACAGTGTGTTTGTGACTTTAAATTTGTCAGCATTTGCACATAAACACACACACAAACACAGACATACACATACTTGACGTGCAAACACACACACAGGCACGCACACACAATGGCATACATGTGTGCAGTGGGTGTGCTGCTGAGACACACTGTGGACTCACAGTTCTGGGCAGAGAGAGAGAGAGAGAGAGAGAGAGAGAGAGAGAGAGAGAGAGAGAGAGAGAGAGAGAGAGAGAGAGAGAGAGAGAGAATTGGTAAGGTACAGCAAAGAAGAAAACAAGAGCAATAGAAAGAACAAGACAGGACCAGTGGAGGCGCTGCGAACAGCATCCAGACAGCGTTTCCAATGGCCCCAGGCTCACATGTTTGTATCTGTGCCTTTGCAAGCAAAGCATTCCTGCTTCAGGGGGATTAATTTATGACAGTTTGTTAATCCTTCTCACAAGCATCAAGCTACTCAATTGTATCGTATTTGACGGAGCTTTAGAGGGTGAGCACGCTCTCTCTGTGAAAGAGAGTGAAGCAGTGCTTGGGCAGAGTGGACAATAATCTGTAACAGTCTGCAATCAGTGTGGGTTTCTGGTCGCAGGGAAGTGAACCATACGAAGCTGGCTGTGACGCTATCCTTCAATTAGAGGGGATTGTCGGCCACATTGCTATGCACCACACTTTCATTCATCACCCACGCTCTATAATTCTCTCTCTCTCTCTCTCTCTCTCTCTGTTCTATCCTCCCGGACATCTACACTTGTCACCGCATCTCCTCATCGCACGTCAGTTTGAATTTAGTTAATCTCGCACCCCCCCTCTGCCCATTCCTCTGCTCTGTCACTCTCAATATAATCTCTTTCTCCTTTTGGCTTGCCTCTCTCCCCCCCCCCCCCCCCCCCCCCCCCTCTCTCTCACACTCTCTCTCCCTCTCCTGATTGGAATAGTTCAGTTTCGAGACAGAATCCCAGATGGCTGGTAAGAGGTGTAGCTCTGCCCAGGCAGGTCTAGAGTTGAATAGGAAAAATCAAGTGAAGCCAACCGAGGGAGAGGTTAATCCTTTGATGAGTTCACATACACATGGAGCAGAGAGGAGGGGAGGGCACTAGGACAGGGGCTGGGAGGGCAGCGAACACACGCCATACACAAATCAGCTCAACAGATGACCCATGTGACCGGCTTGCAAAGGAGAAGAGAGAGAGAAAGAAACGGATAAAAAGGGGCTGATAAAAGAGAACGAGAGAGAGCGAGCGGTCCTGCTCTGTCTCCCCCTTCGTGGCTTCAACTCTGCATGATGACAAGTGTCTACTGCTACTCTCATTGGCCAAGGCAACAACCAATCACAGCAGAGGCATGTAAGGTGCCTTTAGGTTCTACCCAGCCCCAAAAAACAAGAAGCAGGAGAGAGAAGGAGACACACACACACTCACAGGCAAGGCGAGACCCCACAGCACACACCCACACACAGAGAAGGCAAAGAGAGAAGACCCCACAGCACACACACATAGACGCGCGATCAGGGAGAGAGGAGACCCCACACACACACAGACTCACACGCGGTCAAGGAGAGACAGGAGACCGCACAGGCAACACACACGCACACACACACACACACACACACACACACACACGCGCACACACACACGCGCACACACACACGCGCACACACACACGCGCACACACACACACACACACACACATACACACACACACACACACACACACACACACACACACACACACACGGTCAAGGAGAGAGTGGAGACCCCACAGAAACCCTGCCCTTTTAAATATTCCTGTTGGGGAAAGCGGCTTGTCAGCGTTTTGCTGAAGATCTCCTGGCTGCTGTGGAGATGATCTGGGCTCGGCAGCTTCCATTCCTCTGATTGGCTGTCACTCTCACATCTCATTTCTCTCTCTCTTCTCCTTCTGTCCCTCTTCAGCCCTCCCACCCCCCACCCTCCGTACTCCCTCCTCCCTCCCACACCTTACTCTGTCCTAAGGCTCACCTGAGACTGACACAACAACTCAACTCCTCCTCCTCCTCCTCTTCCACCTCAACCACACACACTCACAGACTCACACACGAACTGTTCCCACGCTGTGTATTTCACCTGGGAAGGCAGGCATGGACAACACCAGCGTCTCTCATTCGGCGACTCTGCCTCGCCTCTGACGCCGCTGCTCTCCGTCGAAGACAGAGAACCTGGAGCCGTTGTCACGTGCAAGAAGGAAGGAGATCAGAAGGAGAAGAAGAAGAAGAAGGAGAGCAAACCTCCTCATTATAGCAGAGGAGAACTAGGGACTCTGTGCCTTTCCAACCGTGGAAGAGTGGAGGCAGCACGCATCATGATTTTGGGTGAGTTGTTGCGTGAGATGCTTTCTTTTTTAGTTGTTTATCTCAATTCGACCGTCCATCATGTAGGGTATGAGTTTCTGCATCACGAGTAGAGATGGCAAATTTGGGTATGAATGTATGCATCACGCGTGGTGAATGCAGTTGCAATGATAACGCTGCGACGTTGATATGACGTGCGTTCGAGCAATTACAGGGAAGGTCAACATTGTTTGGACCATATGATTATGGCACTCTGTGGTCACATGACCTCAGCCCAGCCATGTATCTCCCCATCCAGGAACGGGCTTGGAAGGTGAACCACTAGATTCCACCTTGACTTTCATTAATCTGAACCTCTGTTCCTCCACTCTCGGACATCCATGCGTTATCTTCTTAACACATGGAATATATTAAAGACACGTTTGTTCAAATCGTAATGGCAGTGTGTATAATAGTTGGCCAGCGATGTTCAGGACAGTGGATTGCACTTTTCTGAGTCAGCGGGGCTTTGGTCTTTAGTATTCTGCTGCTATAGTGTCCAGTCTTACAGAGGAGCCGCTGGGATCAGTACAGGCTGCTGTGACCACTGCAGAGATGTGAGCTCTCCCTTGACGCTTCTGTAAGTCCCCTGAACCCTGTGTGTGTGTGTGTATGTGTGTGTGCACTGTGTAAATAGATACCACAATCCTACAATTGTATTACAAGTGTGTGTGTTTTTGTGTACAATATACATGTTAGTTTGTGCTTTGTTTGTCTACGGGGTGTGTTTGTTAATGTCAAATAGACGGAAGATAGGATCAGGAGCCGATACGTGTTAATGGCTCCATGCGTTCATTTCTTCTTGTTTTCATGTGGGAGGTGTTTTCACCTGGTAACGAAAAACATTGATCTGCCTCGTGCATGTTTGTGTGTGAGTGTGTTTGGGTGTGTGTGTGGGTGATGTGTGTGCGTTTCTGCGTGCCCTGACCGCCACATTGTTTTAACGCATGCCTGAGCTGATTCAGACATTGCTGCGCTGCGTTTCCCTCCCGCCCCCGGCAGGCATGCTTTAGAGGAGACCGCCGTAATGATTATAGGGAGCCGTGTAGTCTGAGGTGTGCTTGTTTGATGGCTCTAAGTAGTGTTTAGGGGGCTCTCTGCCAATCACTGAAGCTTATATCACTGAAAGAACGAGAGTAAAAGGGATATATATATATATATACAGATAATAATAATTGACCATAGTCATAATTTAACTACAGACAACTTGATCAAGCCAGCCCACTAGATATGTTTGGAAGGCTGATGATGTTTTTGTGTCGTGTGAATGGTGCTATTAACCCCTACATAGCACATCATGGAGGTCGAAATACATATCGTCCTCTTAACGTTTCACATTTTCCCTGGGATTATAGACTGTCTTCATATAGTTGTAAAGGAAGGAATATAGAAGAGGAACAGTGACAGAGGAGTTATGTTAATCCTCAGAGGAACCCTTTTTGTGGTTTTAGGTATTGTGGTCATTTGCGAAAGAAGCAAAATCTTTTTTTGCCCCCCCCACCCCCACCCCCATATATGTATGTATATCTGGAGATATATATGTATGTATAACTGGACATATAAATGTATGTATAACTGAAGATATATTTAGGTTTGTATATCTGAAGACATGTAAAACTGAAGGTATATATGTTTATATGTATAACTGGATATACAGTATGTATATGTAACTGAATATATATATGTATCTATACAAAGATATAGGTGTATGTATAAGTGAAGATATAGGTTTATGAACAACTGAAGGTAGATATGCATGCATATCTTCAGATATATGTGTACATAAATCTGAAGATATATATATATATATGTGTATATCTAAAGATGCATGCATATGCAGGGTGCGATTTGTGAAAAAACCAGAGGGGGGGATAATTTTGAAAAACATTTTACAATGTTTCAAAATGACCCTGTGTATTTTGGTTGTTAATTATTACGATGTAATGGTGAAAATACTTTGGGTGGGGGGGATCATTTTTATCCCCACCGAGGATAAAAATAATTCAGCAGAGGGTAGGACGTGTAAACCAGAGGGGGGGATAATCCCCACCATCCCCACCGGCAAATCGCACCCTGTGCATATGTATATCTGAAGATGTATGTATATGTGTATCTTCATTCATTCTTATGCAAATAGAGATGCAGATCCCTGCGTCCCCCCCTGCTCCCCCCACTTCAATAGTCCGCCTTGGTCGGGTGATGATTTTGCTCCTGAGCGTTTTGACATTTCCCTCGGAAAAGGGGAAAGTCATTCAAACGACCTTTACCGTTTTGAGGCAGAGACAGATTGGCTTCCTTTCAGATTTCCTGATTCAGCGATCTGATATCATTCTGCAAGACACTGATAACGCATCATGTTGCAAGGCTGCTTTATGTCATATTTTCCCAAATAAAACCACCAGATCTGTTGACGACCACCCATGTCTAAATCAGAAACACAAACAGTTTAGCCTGTGTTGCTATGAGCCCATTTCCTCCCCCTTTGGTCCAGATGACCTTGAGCCAATAACCTTCAACCTTCTTTGTCATGCGCTCCGCGTTCACCTCCAGGGGGGTGTATAAGTGGCTCTGGTGCGGGTACTGGGCCCTGGCAGAGCTCCCCCTGGCCTGTGATGTTGATGGTGGCGGTGGATGGCGGTTGTGATTGTACAGTGTGTGTGCTCCATAGACAGATGCAAGTACGGAAGAGCTCCCCGCCTTCTGCCATGGGCTCTGCACCAATGCAGCAGGACAAAGAACAAGGCAGAGAGACATGATCTCCAGGCTGGGGACCAGCTTCTCCCTATTCTCCTGGGAGCTGTTTGGTCTGAACTCCTTTTCCTTTTCCTGACTCAGAATTAATTTTCCAAGACACACATTCTTTTGGCCGTTTTACCGCACAAAACATGATCATTAGATTAAATAAATGTCTGATTGCAGAATCACAATTCCTCAGTCTTTAAGATATCTATGTTACAGTTGAGTATAGTACAGCTGAGCCCCTGTTGGGTTGCTGAGTCATGTCTCACCTGTATGGGGGCCAGGGGCCTCCTTCAGTCCACCTGTCTCTTTGTATCTATCTCAGCCTCATCTGTAGACATGAAGTATCCGTCCTTTTCTGTCAGTACGCCTACACAGCTGCTGTTCATTGCCTTGCATTGACTTATCTACCCCTCCTACCCTCCCTAACACATTCACCTGCAGCCAGAATTCACCTCAAAGCCAAAGCTTTCTGTATTATTTTGAGCCTGATCAGCGATTTTCTACATGAGTGCCCTTCCATCTCCGAGGCCGACTGACACAGTAATTAGCAAACGTCTTTTATGCCCCTTGTACTTGGTATGCGCCAGGCAGTCTCTAAGGCTTCAACTCCTCCTACTCCAACTTCTAACTGGACTTCCTCTGTTCAGCCGAACACAGAGAAGTGAACTGGGCAATAAACCAATCAATGCAAATGTGTTTTGGGTTGGATTTCCCAACTTTATTTACAATCACTCGTTTAGTAAGGGAGGCTTAGAACAATCAAAATAACTGGTTACACTTTACAAAATGGGTACAATAAATGAATTGAATTGTTAATACATTAAATATGTATTAACTATTGATCCACTAACAGTTAATTTACAGTTAACTTAAGTTCCAGTTATAATTTACAAATGGTTTTCATGTGAACTAAGGTTATTACTGCATTAACTAATGTTAATAAATGATAAATGGACAAAATCAAGTGCAGCATAGAAAGGTTTCTAAACTACTGGTGTTTAGCCACTGTAATATACCGGTCCCAGCTTGGCCCGGTTCAGCCCGGTTTGGCCCGGTTTGGCCCGGCTGGGCAGACCAGCACGGCTGGGATTTCCATTACAACTGGGCTTCCCTCTTGAAGATGTGTATTTA
Source organism: Pollachius pollachius (assembly GCF_949987615.1). NCBI lineage: Eukaryota > Metazoa > Chordata > Actinopteri > Gadiformes > Gadidae > Pollachius > Pollachius pollachius. The sequence goes on along the minus strand of NC_136941.1, from coordinate 21,030,901 downwards.
ATTGATGGCGTCCTGTCTTTTCTTGCTGACCCAACACAATTTTATTTATTTAGTTGAATATTATACCACACCATAAAATAGTATTGATTTGTTTGCGACAAATTTCATTCATTTGGGTTCATTAAGATGGACGGCGACACCCCATGATATCTGTGATTATGAACTCAGTTCGACATTCCATATACACACTTTTTTGCTTCCAAATATCCAAATATTCCGAATAGCTGTAAAACCTTATCCAATGATTATTGGACAGCGCTTCACAGATGTGACACACAATATCCTCGATATTGTGAAACCAGTAGTTGTGTCAAACACGACAAACACAACCAGTCTTGTGTCAAACCAGTAGTGGAAATGCAATCAGCACGGCACCGCACGGTTCGGTCCAGCCAAAGATGCCAATAGTAAAATGCCATATCAGATCTTGGCAAATACATGGTATGTTAGGGTGTGTGGAGGCAGTGTGGTGAGGGTGAGGTTGTGCACTCAATCACTCCTCTGAACGGCCTCCTCAGTGAGGCCTTAGCTCCAAACAGAGAAGACATTAGCCTGTAATGTTAAGACAAACAGGCCACATATCTCTGGGATTTGATATCACGACTTCATATCAAAAGAGGCTGCAAGTGTGCATTGCTTTGTGTCTTTCTGTCTGATTGTGTGTGTGTGTGTGTGTGTGTTTGTATGTGGAAGACAGCAGCAGATACCTTTTCATTTGGATTATCTCCGTCTCTCTCTGTCTCTCTCTCTCTGTCTCTCTCTCTATCACACTCTCTCATTCTTACCCTGACCCTAACCATAATTTATGGTGAGGACATCAGAGGGATCCGAATGGTGCTGTTTTCGTTCTATTGCTCCATTTGTTTATGCTGGAGTGTGTGTGTGTCAGCAGGTTGTCAATACTGTCTGTAAGTGACTCTAATAAATACGCCTGTTACTGGACTGGTGGGGGGGGCAACACGTTGTCTGTGTATGGAGTATGTGTGTGTCTAGGTGTGTGTATCTGTGTCTACGTTAGGGTGCGTGAGTCATATGTGCATGCATGTGTGTGTTACTGTTACTACATATGTGTGTGTGTGGGTGTATGTGTGTTTGTGTGTGTGGTGTGTGTATACGCTTGTGTTTGTGTGTATCTGTGTATGTGTGTGTGCCTGTGTGCACACACTTGCACTTGCCTACATTTGTGTGAGCATGTGTGCATGTGACTGTCTACGTATCTGTATGTGTGTATGCGTGCAAGTGCCCCTGTTGTGTGTGTGTGCGCTGCCATCAGCGTTGAGTTTATAGAAACAGCATCAAGTAGCAATCGTCATCAGTGCAACCCACCGAAACTGAAGAATGTTTTTTCCCTTTAAGACAAACACCTGCATCCACCACCAGCGGCCTGCTGCCGCTGCTCCATGAAGCATGCGGCAGCACCTGTGCCTGGTTATGGGGCAACGTTGGTGTCACATTAATGGCTTCTCGCATGGGGTCACACCTGGGAGGGGGAGCGCATGGACACCCACTTCAACCTCATTCTGATATTGATTCATTGCACATTTTTCCATTTCATTTTGTATTGTTTTTGTATTGAGTATTGCACAATTATATGTTATTTATGAGGCAGACATTTACAGATATTAAGAGGGATCAAATGATTGATAGAGAAAGAGAGAGAGAGAGAGAGAGAGAGAGAGAGAGAGAGAGAGAGAGAGATTCTTATAATATACCTCCCTGGTACTGTGTTGACCCGGGGATGCTGCTGCTTCATTTTGCACTCATTACAATCAATATTGAAACTGTGAATGAAATGTGTAGACTAATTATATTTTGCTGTGTACACTGAATGCATATTATTCTGTGTTTCGGACACAATCTTTAATGGAATGGAAAATTATTAAAATGTATTCATTCTGAAATTATTATTATATTTATAACATTAAACATTGATAGGCATTTTGGGTTTAAATAAAGCATTCAATTTTGATAGTTTCTCTTATAATTTCTCCCCATCAAATGTAAAAGAGCCAAGTGCTCCACTGAACAATTATTTTTTTTTAATTCAACGCAACTGCAGGGTTCATGAATATCAATTTCCCTAAACGTCGGCCAAGCATTAAAAGGTTGAGCAAAGCTCGCGTTCAGCAGCGAGGGAGGTTGCATTCATCATGGCCCCTCTTATTGTGTGTGCTCCGAGGAGGAGACAGGAGGGAAGGGGCGAGAGAGGGAGAGACACACAGGGATAGAGAGGGAAGACACAGAGGGAGAGACACAGAGGGAGACAGGGGGAAAGACACACAAGGAGAGAGAGGGAGAGATACAGAGGGAGAGAGGGAGAGACACAGAGGGAGAGAGAACTTGACTGATAAAAGGAAGGAAATTAGCTCTGTGTGGCTCTGGGGCAAAGAGTAAATTCCTCTGAGTGCGTATGAGTTAGAGTCTCATGCTAAGGCTAAATAAATGGGGGTAATCAATTCTCCTTGAGGAGCGGGAAGGTCAACGTCAGAGGGCTTTACCGCAGAGGAAACAGAGGAGGAGGAGGAGGAGGAGGAGGAGGATGAGGGGGAGGAGGAGGAGGCTGAAGACCGGAAAGCAACTGAAGAGTGTGAGAACAGAAGGGAGTGTGAGTGAAGAACGTGAGAGGACAAAGGGAGAGAGTACAAAAGCATAGAGGATTAAGGTGAAGAGGCAAGTACAAGTGTATTAATGTACACAGATGACCCACAGTGTTAACATAGTATCTCCACTCTTTATACACAGCCTTCCGTACCGTGTACCCTGACTCACACACACACTCACCAGTGTGGTGAGTC